>NC_072414.2:85842631-86156973 GCF_028858775.2 Pan troglodytes
ACACACAAATACACATACACACATATATACATACACACCACACACACACAGACACTCCTCCCAAACACACACACTCACACACAGATACACACACACCACACACACAGATAACACATACACATACACACACCACACACATACATACATACCACACACACATACACTCACACAGATACACACACCACACACACATACACATACACACATATACACATGTACACACACACCACACACACATACACAGATACCTCACACACACATACACTCACACACAGATACACCACACACACATATACACACATACACACACACCACACGCACATATGCAAACACACCACACACATACATACCACACACAGACACACACACATACACACACACAGATACACACACACCACATATGTACACCACACACACATATACGTACACATCACACGAACATACACAAACACCCCCAAAACACACAGAGATATATACACACACCACACACACATACACACACACACCACACAAATACACAGATGCCCCCCACACACCTACACTCACACACAGATACACCACACACAAACACACACATATACACATACACACCACACACAGACACACATACACTCACACACGGATACACACCACACATACACATACACACATGTACACCACACACATATATACATACACAGACACCCTCCCACACACACACACACAAACACACAGATACACACACCACACACATACATACACACCACACACACATATACATACACCACACACACAGACACCCCCCACACACATACACTCACACACAGATACAGCACACACAAATACACATACACACATATATACATACACAGACACCCTCCCACACACACACATACACACTCACACACAGATACACACACACCACACACATACACACACATATACACCACACCACACATACATACACACCACACACACAGACACCCCCCCACATACACTCACACACACATACACACACATACACACCACACACACACAGATACCCCCCACACAGATACACCACACACATACACACATCTACACACACATATACACACGTACACACATACACACACACCACACACACATACACAGATACACCACACACACAGATACACTCACACACAGATACACACACCACACACACTTATACATACACACCACATACACAGGCACAGACATCCCTCACACACACATACACTCACACATGGATACACACACACCACACACACAGAAACACACACAATGCACACACACACATACCTACACACCACACATACATACACAGACTCCCCCCACACACACTTACACAGAGATACACACCACACACACATACACATACATACACACACACCACACACACATATACATACATACACACACACCACACACCACACACACATACATGTACACACATACACCACACACATACATACATACCACACACATACACAGACACCCCCCCACACACATACACTCACACAGAGATACATACACACCACACACACATACACATACACACACACCACACACACATGCATACGCATCACACACACATACACAGACACCCCACACACACCTTGATAACTCTTACAGTGTGCACACAGTGATATATAAGATATTGATAATTATGGTGTTGTTTTTTACAATTTTAAAGTGCCTATCAATAGAGGAATGGATAACGTCATCTATAGGATTTCATCTATATTACACAAATCTTAGGCATTGTATATAAGCTATATGTTTTCGAAACAAACATATCTATGAAGCAAATATGACAAGCTGTTATTTTGTTTAGTTGTTATTTCACTTATTCTGGATGATGGGCCTATGGATATTGCTATATAGTGCCCTGTACTTTTTGTATTTTTTATGTTTTTAAAATTTAACAAAAGTTTAAAGAAGTTAGTGAGAATCTCTGGTCTAGTCCAGCCCCTGGAGGTACTTCAGCAGTGTTTCAGAGAATGATTGTTCTCTCAAAGCCCTGTCCCCTGAGGTGAGGCTGGTAGCTGAATCCGGCCTCCCATCCCTGTGGACCCTCCTCTCTTCTCCTCTTAGGCTCTACCAAGTTTCTCTGAAAGGTTTCTGCTCTTCTTTTCAAAATCCCAGCAAGATTCTCTTCTTTTCCTCAAAATAGTCTCAGATGTCTCTTTTGGAAGAAAACAATTGACCTTTGACTACAGCCTAAACCAATAGCATGTGAGCACTCTGTTTCCCCCTCCCGTGAAGATTGGAAAGACTAGGCCATAGGAGCACAATGCCTGTTTTTCACTCCACTGGGGGTAATGAAGCTGTCCTGGATTTTCTCCAGGAGGCTTGCTTTATCTTAAGACTAAGCTGTGCCACTTCCAAAAAAAAAGAAAGACAAGTTGTCCTATCAGAAATAGGTTGAGGACTCATATCAGGTGCTGAGAAATTCATAGGAGCCTAGGAATGATATACCGTTTGGCATTGCTAACATGAGGAATGAGTAATTTTCTTGTTTCATGAAATCCGCAGAAAGTCTAACTACCTGCTAGAAAATCAGGGGCAATGCCAGGAACACCAGGGAGATAGCTGTAAAATGCATCTTCCCATTGACTCATAAAAAAATCTTACTAACTCAAGGAGGCAAATAAGGAAGACAATGGAACTTACAGTACTAAGAGGGTTGTCTTTAGCACTGGTAGCCAAGTCATCCTCATACTGCATTGTAGTTAGCTTTTTGTCTATTTATTTCACAAGTCTCTAAATTCATGGAGTGCAAAAGGCCTAATAAATCTCTGCATTTCCAGAACTTAGGATTGGTGCATGGTTCATAGGTTCTCAGTGTATTATTTATGAATAATTGAATTAATGTATTAATCAAGAGACAAACCAAAAATACTAATATAGCAAAGGTTAAATAGGAATAATCGAAGGTCACTCAGTATTTATCATGTTACCTGCTATGGTTTGAATATTTGACCCCTCCAAATATCATGTTGAAATTTAATCTCAATGTTGGAGGTAGGGGCCTAATGGGGGTGTTTGAATCATGGAACTGGATCCTTCATGAATAGATTAATGTCCTCCCTTGGGGTAGGAGGAAGTGAGTGAGTTCTCACTCTATTAGTTCCCATGAGAGCTGGTTGTTAAAAAGAATCTGGTACCTCCATCCCTTGTCTCATGCTTCCTCTCTTGCCATGTGATCTCTACACACACTGGCTGCCTTTCACCTTCCATCATGCCTGAAAGCTTCCTGAGGTCCTCATCAGAAGTAGATGCTAGTGCCATACTTTTTGCAGAGCCTGCCGAACCATGAGCTAAATAAACCTCTTTTCTTTACAAATTACCCAGCCTCAGGAATTCCTTTATAACAACAATAAACAGACTAGGACAGAAAATTTGTATGGAGGATTGGGATGTTGCTATAAAGGTACCTGAAAATGTGGAAGCAGAGTTTGGAAGAGTTTGGAGGGTTCAGAAGAAGACAGAAAGATGAGGGAAAGTTTGGAACTTTTTAGAAACTGGTTAAGTGGTTGGTTGTGACCAAAATGCTGATAGAAACAGAGATAGTAAAGGCCATGCTGTTGAGGTTTTAGATGGAAATAAGGAACTTATTGGAAACTGGAGCAGAGGTTAACATTGTTACATCATAGCAAAAAACTTGGCTGCATTGTGTTCATAACCTAGGGCTCTATGGAAGGCTGAAGTAAGAGAGGTGACCTAGGCTATATGGCAGAAAAAATTTTTAAACAGCAAAGTCATCAAGAAGCAGTGTGGCTGCTTTTAACAGCTAATTAGATACAGCAGCAAAAAAACTCACCTAAAGTTGAAATGGAAATGTTTACTCAATGCTTCTGCAACCGTTGTATCTTGAAAGTAAATAACTTGTTTTTGATTTTACAGGCTCAGAGCCATAAGAAATTTGCCTCGAGTCTTAGATGAGATATTGGACTTTGGACTTTTAGGTTGATGCTAGAACAAGTTAAGAATTTTAGGAACTATTAGGAAGGAATGATAGTATTTTGTAATGTGAGAAGAACATGAGATTTGGGGGGCCAGGGGAGAATGCTTGGATGTTTGGGACATGGGGGAGGATCTTTCATGAATAGATTAATACCCTCCCTGGGGAGGAGAGAGTGAGTGAGTTCTTGCTCCATTCGTTCCTGATATGGTTTGGCTGTGTCCCCACCCAAATCTCATCTTGAATTGTAGCTCCCGTAATTCCCACATGTTGTAGGAGGGACCCAGTGGGAAATAATTGAATCATGGGAGGGTTTCCCCTATACTGTTCTTGTGGTAGTGAATAAATCTCATGAGATCTGATGGTTTTATAAGGGGTTTCCCCTTTTGCTTGACTCTCATTCTCTCTTGTCTGCTGCCATGTAAGTAGTGCCTTTGGCCTCCCACCATGATTGTGAAGCCTCCCCAGTCATATGGAACTGTGAGTCCATTAAACATCTTTTTCTTAATAAATTACCCAGACTTGGGTATGTCTTTATTAGAAGCATGAGAACAGACTAATGCAATTTCCAGGAGAACTGGTTGTTAAAAGAACCTGACATCTCCCCCTTCTCTCTCTCTCTCTTGCTTTCCCTCTTGCCGTGTGATCTCTGTACATGCAGGCTCCACTTTGCATTGCACCATTAGTGGAAGCTTCCTGTGGCCCTCACCAGAAGCAAATACTGGTGCCACACTTCCTGCACAGCCTGAAGAACCATGGCCAAATAAACCTCTTTTCTTTATAAATTATCTAGCCTCAGGTATTCCTTTATAGCAACATGAAGAAAACTAAGGCATTACATAAGGTTTGTTATTCATTATAGAACTCTTTTTTTATATTGGTTGATACATCAAATGGAGTGAAAACATCAATTGAAATAGGAATAGACTTCCTATATTATTGCCAGGAAGTAGACAAGTTAACTCAAGTAATTTGGACCAAAACTTTTCCCTCTCTTTTAAGTCTGGGTGAACTGAAAAAAAATTGAATTCATAATATTTAAAGTAATTATTTATACTTACCAATATATTTATGCATGAAATGTATGTCTTAGATTTGCTTCAAAAGAATGTCTGTGTGAAGGCAATAGTAAGCAGGGCTAGAGATGAAACTAGATTGGTTATGAGTTGATACCTCTTGAGGCTGGCTGATGGTTATATGCAAATTTATTTTTACTACTATGTCTTCTCTTATGTATGTTGGAAAGTTTCCATAATAAAAAGTTAAAAATAAAGTAATCCTTCACGTGACACTATTTGTTTACATAGATACAGAATGTCATCTTTTTGCAGAGTATGTTTTAGGATTAACAGATATCATGATTCACACATTTATCAAAAAGAATTGTCTTATTCCCACTGAAGTTCAGCAACAAAATGAGCAACCGATGTGCTTTATTTTTCTTTTAAAGGGCATATGATATAATGAGTTCTATAAAGAACTCGAGCAAAATTGCATCACCCAGGATTTGAGAATATATATTTGACTGATATAAATAACACCATTTGAAGACAGGAGGATTGTGTAGAAAAACGTAAAAATGCACAGCCAGCCTTTGTTGAGAGCTGTGAGTGTCAATGTATTTGGGACTTTAGGTTTGGAAATTTGACTTCCAACACCAACCAGACTGAAGATAGCACCATGCTTTCTAGACTGAATCTTGGAGAAATGAGTTTCCCAGAACCTCTGATGCCCACCATCAGAAAAGGGGAATCCCAACAGCCATTACAATTTGACATTATTATAAATGAGACCTTAGCTCCTGTGAAAATGCTATTAAAGCTTTGCTTTCAGTTTGTCTCATTTCATTCTGTTCTGTTTTGACTTACCATTTTTGTGGTTGGTTTTATTTGTTTTTTCACCAGTTGTGGTCATTTCTCCAAGAGGTTTCAATGAAGTTTCTTGTGATTATTTCAACATACCATGTCTGCTTCTATTCTGAGTTTATTTACACAAAGTGGTTAACAGTAAAATATAATTTGCTAAAAGGGATTTGCATAGTTTTTACAGAGCTTCAAAGAGGAGATAGTCTAAAAAGGCAGATACCTACGTTCAACTTTTGCCCTGCCATCCTTGAGGGTGTTAGGATAAAGCCCCTGATTCTGGATATTGGCCTCTGAGTTAAAATCAAAAGTCCAAGCATGCATTTCCACATTCATGTTCATTCATGCAGCTCCCAGAGGAGAGAGGGAAAATTTCTTTCAACATATCTCACTAATGATTCCGGGTGACATTTATAGTTATTGTTTTTTGATCTAAACATGAACATCTATCTTGAAATCTATTTGACAACTATTGACCACATTTTCATCGTGTCGACTTCTGTGCCAGGCATTGGGAATAAAACAATAAGACAGGTGTTGTTTTTTTTTTTCCCTTGAGGAGTTCAGAATTCAAAGAAGAGTATAAGCAAGTAAAATTACACTTAGACTATAATGGCCTCAGTGATACCTAAATGTGGGCACAATGTACTGTGAAAGCAAAAATCAGATGGTCTCTGATGAAACAAGTGTGAGAGAGTAAGAGGAATTTCAGAAGAGTCTATATGAATAAGCAAGTGCTTATCAGGTAGAGAAGGAGAAGACATGTGATCAAGGAAAGCATCATGTGCAAATATACAGAGGTAAGACAGTACACAGCACAAACAGGCACCTCCATAACTCCACAGAATTGGACAGAAGGTAAAAGGCATGTGGACAAGCACTGAGAAATGATATCTGACAAGGGGGGCAGGGGTCATAGAGAAGTAGATGCTAGAAAGAGTCCTGCTATGTAAGACTCCATGCAGGACTCAAATAAAGTACACATTACTGTGTATGAGCAATTCAAACATGCCTAGGCAATTTACCCATGTCTAAGCATATCTGAAAGTCTGGTCAGTGGATCTGCCAGGAATATATTCATTCAAGAACTGGGATAGAGAAACAGTGAGGGCAACCCTTTCAAAGGGAAGAAGCAGCTTGGCAGGAAGGGATCAGCTTCAGACCTGAGTTGCTGGAGGGAATTAGTGATTCTGAATACAATGTGATTTCTGGTAGATTAATACGTCATTAGTCTGGCCTTGAGGATCCATATTGGATCATGGAATGGGAGAGAATGGTGGTAAGAGGATGATGGAGCAGTGCAAAAAGTAAAACCTGATAATGATGTTTTATTTAATTGTTGAGGCATAAATTGTCCTACTTAGAACCCTCTCTAAACACAAGAGGAGGCATTCTCCTGCTTTTCTTCTACTTGGCCACAGTGCGTGGGACACACTGGCATGCTGAGGTGTGGGGCATTGGTGGTGCTGCCCATGAGGATAGCAGTGACAGCATCAGGAAGGTGCTAGAGTCTTTTGCAGCAGGGGCAACGGTGGGCAGGAGGATGCCATTGAAGCCTGGGCATAGACTTGATCCTAAGCTCAGGTGAACCACCTCATGGGATTACACAGAAATACATGGTTGAAAGGAGTTTTACACTAGATGCAGTCTGGTGAATGCAGGTAGAGTCACAATCCAGTTCAGTGTTAACATGCCTCATCTGGACTTACATGTAAAGCCAGATAAACCTCTGATCTTGGGGTTGTGATACATCCGTCCTTGTATTCCTTGAGCTGATGCTAGTGCCAAGTACTTCGTAGGTACTCAATAAATACATATTAAATTGAGTTCGATTTACTTTGCAATTTACTGCAATGAAATATTAACCCAATATGAACTGGCAAAGGCTCAGAATTCTGTATTTTAGATTGAATTACAATTTGTAGCTGCTTTCTTGCAAGTTGAAAAAAGTAGTAGCCCAAGAAACTGCCACATCGCTTCTCCCTCCAAGGATGTGTTACACTATGCTGAATTCATCTTTCTGTGACCCTATTTGAATTCAGTAACTAGTGGTATTCTTTTGTTTTTGTTTTTAAGAGACAGCGTCTTGCTCTGTCACTCAGGCTGGAGTGCAGTGGTGCGATCATGGCTCACTGCAGCTTTAAACTCCTGGTTCAAACGATGCTCCACCTTAGCTGCCAAGTAGCTGAGACTATAGGCATGTGGCACTACACCTAGTGAACTTTTGTTTTTTATTTTTTGTAGAGATGGAATCTCATTATGTTGCCCAGGTTGGTCTCAAATTCTTGGGTCTTCCAAAACACTGGGAAATATCCTTTCAATGTTTCTTCCCAAATCAGTCACTGACATATTGGACTATTTGGCACAAGAATCAGAAGTCTCCTCCAAAGCCTCTGTAGGAGAAACAGTCCATGTGCCTTCCTCACTCTGGGTCTCAAATGCCCTCAGCAAATTTCAGCACAAACTTTCCAGTAAGATATCGAATTCACCCCCAAACCCAGAATAAAACAGTCAACACTTGCAAACAAACAAGATGTGCCTAGGTTTAACCTGATAAAGGTAGAGCCTCTTTGATTCAAACCTGCTTATAAAGTGGTAAGAAATCGAGGAGGAGGAATCAGACAAACCAGCTAATAGTCTGAATAAGCTCTCCAGATGTGCTGCATTTTTTAGGCTCACCCCAGGCTGTCATCAATGTTTCAACATTTAATGTTTGACTTCCTGCTTTCTTCTTGCCTGCCACAGAAGTTGAACTAAAGTTCCCCTCTTCAAAGAAAATATCACACACATTTTTTTTTCTTTGTACTCTGATCCATGAGCATCTTAAGTAAGGTCTCCTTCACAGGTTGCAAGTCAATATCACAGAGGGGAAGCTGACATGTGAGTGCTGTCATATGTCAATCATTACCTTGCATTTCACACTGTGAGGTATGCATTGACTATTTTTACTTTGCTGCATTTCCTTCCTAAACTTCTCTGGTGAAGGGAGAGGGCACTTCTCTAAATACAAGGAATTTAAAAAGAGAAGGGGCTCTTTGCAAAGGGAATTACAAAATTTCCCCACACTATCACCGATGACTTCCTACTCCTTTCTAAGACACCCCAGCATCTCTGTCCACAAAAGCTACACTGTTATCCAGCAACATCTTTATCCCCTTCATGAATCTCAAACTTCTTCCAGGATTTCGTTCCCAAAGTGTTCATCTATCAGCAGCACTGCAGAGAGAATGAGAAAGTAATTTGCATATTGTGAGAGCTGAGTCATGCCATAATGGAATTGACAGGGTAGGAGTAATTGAGGGGAAAAAAATGCTTTTTAAGAGATGTCACCAATTTTACTTTCATATTTTCCAGCTCTGAAGTTTCAGTGGGTCATGGTATGCAATGAGGAAGCCAAAAGTTTCACTGGCAATACTGGTTTCTCTCTGTTTCTGGAATAACTTATGCATCTTTTGCCTTAGTTATCAGTGGATGGTGTTTATATGACCTGATCACAAAGTCTAGGAGCGCACAGAGCTTGAACTTTAAAAAGATAAATTTGTCCCCATGGCATACACTGTAGACCTTAGTCAGCTGATCAGTTCTACAAAGCATACCTTTGTAAATGGTACATAAGGTACTATTAGGTTGGTGCAAATGTAATTGGAGTTTTTGCCATGAAAAGTGCCTCTTGTGGTATCAGATGGGACAGCTTGACTGTGGCCAGGAGATCCACCTTAGATGTCTCATGCACGTGGCAAGTTAGTGCTGGCTGTCACCTGGGTGCTTTGTTGGGGCTGTCACCCTGTGTCTAGATTTCCCCCCAAATAGCCTCTCAATATGGCAAGGTGGGCTTCTCTCAGCACGGTAGCTGGGTTCTGAGAGAGAGACTGTTCCAAGAGCCAGCAATCCATAAAAACATGACACAATGTGCAAACACTTATCAAGCTCCAGCTTACTTTATATTAGTGCTAAAGTTTGGGTGTTTGTCCCTCCAAACCTCATGTTGACATTTGATCTCAGTGTTGGAGGCAGGAGCCTCATGGGAGGTGATTGACTCACGGAGACAGATCCTTCATGAATGGTTTCGTGTCGTCCTGGAGGTAGTGAGTGAGTTCTCACTCTTTTAATTTTCACAAGAGCCAGTTGTTAAAAAGAGCCTGGCACCTCCCAACGCTCTCTCTTGCTTCCTCTTTGCTATAAAATCTCTGCACTTGCTGGCTCCCGCTCAACCTCCACCATTAGTGGAAGTTTCCTGAAGCCCTCACTGGAAGCAGATGCTGGCCCCATCCTTCTTAGGAAGCCTGCAGAACCATGAGCCAAATAAACCTCTTTCCTTTATAAATTACCCAGCCTCAGGTACTAAATGGACTAAGACAATTAACATTACACAAAGCTAATAGTATGACCACGCCCCGAGCCAATACAGAAGGAAACTACACAGGAATGTGGATATCAGAAGATGTGGTTCATTGGGTTCCACTAAAGTAGCAATCTATCACCAGAAGCATACTGACTTTGATCTGAACAGGGGCTCTGACTAGGGGCTTCCTTTGTAAACTTGAGAAAGTTTCTTGTCCTCTCTTCTCCGGTCTTTCCCATTCTGGAAAATAAGATTAACAAAATCTACCTCACATCTTTGATTAATTACTATAATTTCCACATTTGTGTGGGATTATGGTGTTTCTCTCTTTAAGAATCAGGTTAGTCAGAATGAATTCCTAATAAAAGGCATCATGGCTTGATGACTGTGTAATCCAAAGACACAGGGGTGAGTCAGAGTGGCCACATCAACCTCTGACCCGGAGAACCCTGAGGTAACTGACTTTGAACTTTCTCAGGAAGAAAAACTGAGAAAGAGTTTTGAAAACACTTTCCAGGGTATTGACATAGAAGAAGACTGACAACGTGAGAGTGCCAGGACTGAATGCAAAGATTATAATCTTAGGAGTAGACAAAAATTAAATGTATAATAAATCTCACTCACACCTGCTGAGTGAATGCATCTCCTTAGCAAGTCAGTTGCTGCTAGCCTCGGTTTCTTCAATTCAAAAGTGAGATGTTGGGAATGCTTATGAAATGACCAGTGACCAAAAATAAAATCAAAATCCCAAAAGTTGCCAAATTGCCTGTATCTTCATTGTCTCGTTGTCTTTGGTTCAGGATTGCAGCACATCTGTCCCATGCTCTGCTTTGGAATCAATCCCAAGTTCTATCCTGATCACGTAGTGCTCTGGGCACTTTCCTCTCTAAATTCAGGTTTCTTCCTGTAAAATGTGTAAGATGCTTAAATTCACTATGGAGTATATTATACACTATTCAGTGTTTTATAAGTGAATGAGAATTTTTAATATTATCATTATTATCGGTGATAGCATATAGATTCATGTATGGGAAAAAAGAGTGGAAAAAAAAAGCAGTGGCTTAATAATTTCCTGTCATTCTAAGATATGGTTTAGATCTGTGAACCTGTCCAGATCTCAGGCAGAATTGTAATCCCCAATGTTGGAGGTGGGGCCTTGTGGGAGGTGACTGGACGATGGGGCAGTTTCTAATGGTTTGGCACCCCCTCCCCTTGGTACTATATAGTGGGGGAGTTTTTGTGAGAACTGGTCATTTAAAAGTGTGTAGCATCTCCCCTGCCCCTCTTCTTCCTGCTCTGGCCATGTAAGACATGTCTGCCTCTCCTTCACCTTCCACCATGATTGAAAGCTTCCTGAGGTCTCTCCAGCAGCCACCATGCTTCCTGTACAGCCTGAGGAGCCGTGAGCCAATTAAACCTTTTGTCTTTACAAATTACCTGGTCTCAGATACTTCTTTATAGCAATGTGAGAATGAACTAATTCACCCTGTTAGTCTAAGAGTCAACAGTTTTAACCAACATGACAACTCCACAGAGGTGGGCTCCCCACACTTTCTCTTGTTCTGTCAACCTGATATGAAGCTTTGCTCTCATAGTCTGAGGTGACTGGCCCAGATTCCACCATGGTACATGCATTCCTGTCAGTGAGAAGTAGAAACGGAAAGGTGAAAACAGGCCCAGAAATTGTTCACATCCCCTCTGTATGCACATCCGTGGCTACAACATAAGGATGTGGCCAAACTAAGCTTCAAAAGAGGTTGGAAAAATGCAATTTCAGCAGGTGTCTACCTGACTAGCTAAAACCCAAAACTTCTATTACTAAAGGAAAAATGAAGTATGAATATGAAAGACAACCTGTAGACTGTTACTCATGATCTATCATTGAATCTCTACTTTTCTGAATATTATTTTATTGATCTCTTGAGAGACACTTTTACATGCCAGAAACCTCCTTCAAAGAAAGAGTAGAATACTTTGCCTTAGATACAATTAAATTCTAAAATTTGTTTACAGTTTATTAAGGAAGCACACTTGCTCTACTTAGGTAGTATGTATTTTAAAGTTTTCTCAATGAGAAAGTCCTACATTTTAATAAACTGAAGAAGGTGTTTTGTGGGATAGGGGGTGGAAGGAGAGGTTGCAGAGAAAATAGCTTACTACAGGAGTTGACAGGCTTCATTGTAAAGGGCCAGATAGTAAATATTTTAGGCTTCAAGTGATATTCCATCTCTGACGCAACTACTTGACTCTGTCATTGTAGTATAAAAGCAGCCATAGATGACACATAAATGGATATTATTGAGCTCCTTAAAACTTTATTGACAGACCGGGATGGTGGCTCACGCCTGTAATCCCAGCACTTTGGGAGGCCGAGGCGGGCAGATCAGAAGGTCAAGAGATCGCGACCATCCTGGCCAACATGGTGAAACCCCATCTCTACAAAAAATACAAAAATTAGCTGGCTGTGGTGGTGGGGCTTATAGTCCTAGCTACTTGGAAGGCTGAGGTAGGAGAATCGCTTGAACCCAGGAGGTGGAGGTTTCAGTGAGCCGAGATCATGCCACTGCACTCCAGCCTGGCAACAGAGCGAGACTCCATCTCAAAACAAACAAACCAACCAACAAACAAAAACCTTTATTGACAAACACAGGCGGTAGAGTAGGTTGAGTTCATGGGCTGTAGTTTGTCTACCTCTGGTTTATTAGCTGCAAAGCTTAATGTTCAACAGCAAGGAAAAGATCTGTCTCCCCTTAGAATCAAATTATTGAGGGAAACTCTCTGAGAGTTACCATTGTGATATATACATTTATCTCTGATTGCATTGACTGACCCATTAGAGCAAAGAGAATACCTGGTACACCGTGACCATTGTAACCTAGGTCACTCAGTCATTGACTGCAAATGAATAAAAATATCGTAATTCTTAGTATCCAAGATAAACTAGCTGTATACTTGGATCACACAATTTATAATCATAAAATTTACAGGTAGAAGAGATGATGTTTCAGATATCCCCAGAACTTGCAACTTCTGTTACTCAATTACTTATCTATGAAATTGGGGAATTGAATATATTTAATTATCAATAAAGTTTCTTCCAGTTTTAGACTTTTTTGGATTCATTGTAAAATTTAGTACTATAAATTCCTTGAGAAGATGAGTTCATTCACTCACCTAACAAATATTTATTAGACAAGTACAAAGGCTTAGGCATTGTTAATATTTTTGATGTAACAGCCGTGGAATAACATTGAACAGATTTTTGGTCTCATGAAGCTTCTATCCTAATAGGAGAGAGAAGGCAGGAAGGAAGAAAGGAGGGAAGGAAGGAAGGAAGGAAGGGAGGGAGGGAGGAAGGAAGGGAGGGAGGGAAAAGAAGGAAGGACGAAGGAAAGTAGGATGGAAAGACAGAAAGAAGAAAGAAGGAAGGAGAAAGAGAGAAGAAGAAATCAGATAGTAATAAGTGCTAGGCAAAGAATTAAAATAGGGTGTATGAAGTCAGAGAAAGTCTATTTAAGGAGATTACATTTAAACCTCTAGATGTAAACAACACACAGGAGTTTGTTTTTTGTTTTATTTTTTATTTTTTGCAGTTCAAGCGATGCTAAGAAGGAAGATCATCATAGGCAAAGGGACCAGCTAACAGCAAGGACCTGGGCAAGTTCAAGAAGCAGAAAATGTCCCAAAGGAAATGTGATATAGTGGGTGGGACAAGAGTGGCGCCAAAGGAGGCTGGAAATGCAGGTTACAACCAGTTAACGGAGAAGCTTGTAATCCATAGTAAAGAGTTTAGACTCTATTTTAAACCCAACAGAAAATCACTAGGGGAGTTTTAAGCAGGGAGCATATTGAGTAGACCGAGGAACAAATGATAAAAATAGAAAAAAAAAATAGTGTCTTCAAACTGTTTTACACAGTTTAGGGCATTTGCTACGGTACAGAAATAATTCCAGAAGAAAATGTTGCCATAAGAAAAAAATTAAGGTAAAAGGCATTGACATAATGGTTGGGCATTGAGGAACCTGATAACAGAGAGGAGAAAGATGGAGATTCATGCTACACATTGCGAAACATTTGGTAAAAAGGTCTACTGACCTTTGGGCCAGTTGGCTGGAAAAATTTATGCATTAGTTACTACTGGCTGCCTTTCATAAAGTATTACAAGAAAGAGATGAGCTCAGGCAAGAATTGGCCATTTGCAAGTAGAGGCCTGTTTATAAAAAGAATTGAGAGATCACAGACCTTTCAGGGTTGGATAAGCCAGCTGACTTGAAATGGGGTTGAAAGCTTCCATCTAGGCCTGACCAACAGGTTTGTACAACAGTTAGCAATCCTGGGCTTTGCCTGGGCTTTGTGTAAGAAGACAAGGCGGAGCTGGATATTGGCTGACCAAAAAGGTGGACTGTGTCAGAGACTAGGTAGTTGCTTGCCAAAGCAGTTTTCTCTTCATTCTTAGACTCTCTTGCAGTTTGGTGTGAAGTTTAGCTGTAAAATGTAATAAAAAAGTGAGTCACCTCTAAAACTGTCCATGGGACACTCCCATGGATGATCCTCCGTGTTCTCTTGAGCACTAATTGGGACAGGAATGGTGATCTTGGAAACGATATGTTCAAGATGGTAGAACAACAGCTATAGACCTCAGGTCCCTGAAACGCCACAGGGAGAAGAGCCCCAGCTGATCAGGGATACCCATTTTCAATTTGAAATGAGTGAGAAATACACTTTTATTGTGTGTGATTGTGTTACAGCCATCATATATTTGGGGGGTTTTTACATCTTTACCTTACCTGGAATTTCCTTCATTAACACATGGGATGTGGAGCAGGTTGGGGAAGGGGCAGAAGTCTTTGTGCCGTTTTCCTTTGTGTTTTTTCATGGTAAGTTCTGGATCTCAGACAAGCATAAAGCCACATAAGCACCTGCCATGTCTAAGTGCAGGGTTCCAGGAGGACATCAGGGGTGAAAATTTGGAAGTCACTGGAACCTAGATGATATTTACACCCATGGGACAAGTTTATAGTTAAGAGAACATAGCCCAGGGCTAATCCAGGAGCAGTCACCACTTAGGAGTCAGAAAAAAAGGAGCCAGAGGAAAAAAAAAGGTGGGGCGGGGGTTGGGGGGCAGGAAGCACCGTCCAGGGAGGGAGGAGGAAAATCAGGAGTGAGTGACATTACCAAAGGTGAATCTCGCCTAAATACAAATTCCTGTTGAGGTTTCCAAAATACACATCACCCGAGGGGTCTCTCTGAGAGGCAACCCCTGGGATAGAATGTCAAAGTTTATTTCCACAGAAATCCACTGTAAAGGAAACCTCCATCTCAGTAGACCGCACACCTGTGTTTTCTGAAGTCCTTCTCTCAAGGGGATAGTGAGTCAGAAAATTTGAATTTAATGCTTCATTTTGCAATCTCCTGAGTACCAATGGGGCTACATAAACAACCTTTTCCTGTAACCTCAGACCATACATCCAGTTCTCACTCACTCTCGTCACCCACACACGCTGACAGGTTTCCTCCCACTACAGGTTTGAATGAAAAAGCAGGTGAGCAGGAGAAAAGCGCAGAGGTCCCCACTATGAGAATTTCACAGGCAAAGCACTCAGTCTTACATATTTGCAAAGAGGACACAACAGAAATGAAATAATCATGCTCATATTTTCTTCACATTCAAAGGATGCTGCTCAAAGGGCAGCTACTTTCTGTAGTTAGGGACTACAAAGGCCAGGCCAGAGCACAGAGACACAAGAGAACTTTCTGGATGATTTCAACCTGGGTTGTGGGTCATTTTTCAGAAAGTGTCTGGGCAATAATGTATTCATTGTTGGAGGAATAACATTTCCCTGAATGAAGATGATCCTTTATCTACTTATTTTACCACATTAAGTGTCAGTCTAAGTAGCTGTAACAAACAGTCTTCAAAATTCAGTGGACTAAATAAAATAGTTTATTTTTCTCTCTCACCTTTATCTAAGAGTTTGCCAGTGAGTGATCTTTCCAGGCTGATGGAGTAGCTCTTTTATCCTAAATCTTTCATATCAGAATTCAAGGTGGGTACTCTGATTCTCTTCATTTCTTCACCAAAAGGAAATGAAAAGGAGAAAAAGTGGAAAACAAGTAGTATCTTTAAAGGAAATTACATTAAAATTAGACACATCACTTCTGCTCACGTTCCATTGGCAAGAACTCAATCATACTTCTAGCTGCAAGGGAGGCTGTGAAATGTTAGTTCAGCCTGAAAGTCAAGTGCTCTGATAAAAGTCACATGTTGTTTATAGGACGAAGCTTCTATTATAAAAAGGTCAGGACAATGGATTCTGGGGGGAAATTAACAGCCTATGACATGATATCCAAAACAAGATCTGAGGTATAGAGTCACCAAGTGGACTGCAAGTTGAGGATTGCTTTTAGACTTCCATTCTCCCAACCTCAAGCTCCAGGCTGTCATCTTCTAACTTCTTTCCTCTTGTCAGGCTGCCTATGGTAGTCTTTTGAAATTGACCTTAATGGTATAAACATATTTAGGGAAACCCATGATTTGTGTTAACCCTGAAAGTCCCTGCATCTCAGGCTTATGAGAGAAACAAAAATATAGCTTGCTTTATGTGAGACACTCTGTTCAAGGGATGAAGACGTTTGTGGGAGTTGATCTAATCAGCAGAACAAAGTCTAGCTGTCAAAGAAGAAACAAGTGAACCTTACACTTCAGTGTTCTCACACTGGCCCCTTCCTAGGCTCTAGGAGAAGCCATAGGAATGTGGTCAGAGGGTCTTGTCAGTGTTTAAATGTGTCAATATGAGGAAAATTCATTTTAGTTGTTTAAGACTATCATATCTTTGTGGCGGCAAGCCTGTGGGGGCAGGAGGTGGAGGGGGGGCGGTCTTGATTGTTTTAGTCTTTCCAAATGTCATCTCCAGGATGAAGCAGTTTTTTCTCTGCACCATAGCAGTCAGTGTCTGCTTCTTATGCTGTGAATGTGCTTGTCTTTCTCTCCCAGTGGTAAGCTACCAGAGGGCAGATGGGGATTTTCTTATTTGTTTTTTAACACTTGCAGATTTGATAGTGTCTGATACTGAGTAGGTGCTTGCTCATAAACATCCAATAGCATAGCTCCCAGAATAGGATCTGAGACTTCATACAGCACTCAAGTCTTCATTTTCATTTTTTGTTGAATTTCACTTAAATATTCACTTTCCCCCGCCAACTGGTTGACTTAAAACCTCGAATGTCTATTACTACATATAATAGGCAGAATATTGGCCCCAAAGCAGTCTACATCTCAATGCCTGGAACCTAGGAATGTGTTCCCTTACATGACAAAGGACTGCAGGTAGAATTAAGACTGCTGTAGTTGACCTTCATATAAGAAAATTCTCTTGGGTCATACCAGTAGGCCCAGTGTGCGAAGCTGAAAGAGCCAACCCCTCAAGATGGATCCTGAGTGGCTAGCTGGGCCTGAATTTAAAATGGAGCCAAGCAGCCAATTGCTGACTAGAGGTCACCCACATACTCTGGCTCCTGAAGAAACCACATGCTCTTGTAACTTTGGGACTTTTATACCTGTCTGTTCCTGTTTATGCCACTTCAATCAATGGCAGCCAGAAAGCCCCATCTCATCACTTGGACCTAAATAAAAGACTGTGACCTGCTTCGACCAATCAGAACAAAACAAGCTTCAACCAATCTGAACTAAACAAGCTTGCATCCCTCATTTGCATGGTGGACCAGAGTGGAAACCTGGGTGGGAACTTTCTCTATAAAATTCAACCCCTCTTTTTATTCTCTCAGAACACACTTTGGTTTTATGTGGAAGGCTGCACTTCCTCATAAGCAAACTGCTTGATGAAATAAAGCCTCTTTCTTTTTTAAGAAAAATCCTTTTCGGTGTATATTGAATATGTTCCCTTCTATGACAAAGAGGATTCAAGGTTGCAGGTGGAATTAAGAGTGCTGTTTTGCTGACCTTAACATAGAAAGATTATCCTGAATTATCCCAGTAGACCCAGTGTAATCACAAGGATACCTAAAGTGAAAGAGGAAATCAGAAAAAAGACCCAGAGAGATGGCAGCATGGAAAAATGACTGCACCCAAAATTGCTAATTTTGAGGATGGAGGAAGGGGCCACAAGCCAAGGAATACAGACAGCTTCTTAAAACTGGGAAAGTCAAGGAAACAGATTATCCCCAAGAGCCTCCAAAAGGGACACAGCTCTGCTGACGCTTTAATTTTAGCCCAGTGAGACCTATTTTGAAACTGACCTCTGTAACTGTTAGATAGTAAATTAGTGCTGTGTTAAGCCACTACATTTGTGTAATTTGTTACATCAGCAGTAGGAAATTCATATGATAAGCCTATGTAATATAAGTTCTTATTCAACTATGAATCGTACCTCAGAGTATGGCATTTATTGGAATCAGTTTTGAAAATACTTTTGAAATTAGTATAAGGGAAATAACTCTTACTTAGTTTACCGGACAGTTTTCCCTTTGAGAGAAGCCTGGGCCTGCTCATAATTCAGTAGGCTTTGAATCCAGCAAGAACCCCCAAAGAGTTTTGCCTAACTCAATGAGAGGAAAAAGCCCCAATGGGTTGTAAGACTCAGCTAAATAACCTAAATAATCAAGTGCTCATTTGATGTCTTTCACTTTGTAAGCTTCCACTTGTTAATACTGCCTTGGGTTTGGTGTGTTGAGTATTTACATCCTCAGAAAGTCAAAACATCAGGAAAATAACATTTTCTAAGCTTGATATCCTGGATATTAGTCAATGACAATAGATCTTTGGAGATGTGTACACTAACAAAATCTCTTCCCAAAGTCAAAAATCTTATTTAAGAGTGGGTCATTATATAAATAGTTTCTTGAAAAATTTCGACCTTGGGATATACATCTTCATTGTACCATGCCATTCAAAACAATAGTAGATAAGTTATCACAGCTTTTTAAAAAAAGTGTGTGTGGGGTAATTTTTTAGCTATTGAAAGGATGAATTTAGGAAGATTTTCTCTTACACTTGAGTGGGTTGCCTTTGCTCTTTCCACAGTCGTCTCTAAGGATTTTAACAAAAGCAATAAGAAAAAGACTGACAAGACTGGCATCCAAGGAAGATCTCTCGGCCTTCTAATGAGAGGACATATCAAAAAGAGTGAGACAAAAAACAAGCAGAGTTAAAAGGTTGTAAAAACAGCCGCAGTAGCTACCAAGACGGGATACCCACGCCCTGGCACACTTTGCTGTCTCCAAGGAAACGGAACTATTTCCTGATCTCGACACACACTTATTGTGCATATTGTCTTTCATTGTATTAGATTGAAAGCTTTTCATGGATAAGATAATAAGCCTGATTTACCTACATTTCTATTTTATGTGCCAAAGTTATTACGAATGTGAGCAATACTACTGATCTCGGTTTTATTTTTAAATGATTAGTATTTCCAGATTTGTGTCAATTTACATATTTATGGGGATGGTCATTTCAATCCTTTGGCTAGCCTGGAAATCCAAAGTAGAGTGGCAGATAAGAAAGGAAAGAACAGGAGAAAACAAAAAGTAAACAAACGAACAAGGTTTTACTCAATTCTTCAGTCTTCCCAAGCCCTTTGGTTTTCCCACCTCTCTCCCGGACAGTTAGTAATACTTGACATTTATAGAGCTGCTTTCCAAACAAAGACCCCGGAAGGTTTAATGCACTGTGCTAGCAGGCAGAAGGGGAATGACTCACCCGCCAGGTGCAGGGCGCCACCTCTAGTGTAGAATGCAGCAGCTGGGTCACAGCTGGTGGGTAATGAGTGCCCGGCAATGGCTCAGAACAGGAAGTGAAAAAGAAATCCAGGGTCTGGTGAAAACTTCAAGGGAAACAGGAGGCAGCAGAGTGAAACACACCGGAATGTTGCTGCGGTGTTAGTCCCACAAAACATTCAGACCCCCTTCTCAAGGGCAGAGGGAGGCATTTTCCAGCCTAGCGTAGCAAAGCATCGGTGGTCAGGAACTGGGTCTTCCTAATCAGCCCTGCCAAGTTGGAAGAGCGGCAGCTTAAAGAGATGGGAGCGCCATCCCTTGAAATGGCGCAAACAGGAAGCAGAGATGCCTCTGCTGTGGGGGACCGTGCCTTGGGTGGTGGGAACAGAAAAGAGGGACTGTCTTCCCACTGTACCTCAGTGTGCAGTATTGTACCCAGCAGATGAGGACAAAAATCATCACTTTTCACTTAAGGGTTTAAAATTAACCTTTGGTCAGTTCCAAATATTTTAAAGATTAGTTTCCTGGAGAGTTTGTCTCATGCCTGGAGGATTGAAACACTCTTTTCAATTTGTTCACTTTTGACATTTTTAGTGCATCTCCTTAAATTATATCCAGGCATTGAAATAAATGAGGATGAAGGCTCCAGGGCTTTCTGGTTTTGTTGCTATTCTTAGAAAAAGGTTTGAAGAAAATAAAGGGGCAAAATACTTCTGGTTCATCTGGGCCTGTGGAGCCCTTTGGGCTGATGCAAAATTAATAGTAACCGTGATAAAATCACTACAAATATGATTAATGTGAAGCCAACAAGAAGTCAAGAGTCACTGCTCTGAGATGACAGGCTCGGAGCAGGGTATGTGATGGAATGAAGTTTAAGCTCAGCTTAGGGATCTTTTCTTGAAGAGAGAGCACATAAGGTTTCAGCGTGCATGGCATGTTAAGAAGGATTCTGAGACCACAGCTAACAGACTCAGCCCAAAGAACGACATGCAGAGGGGTGGACACAGGCACTGTGCGTCTGCAACCTCAGTGGGAACACGAGAGTGGAGACAGACATGGTTGCGGGTCATTTTTCTGAAACGCGTTATGGGCAGTTTCCTGAATTTAAAAGAAAAAACTTCTTATAATGTGACTCTAGGGTATGCAGAGTTTTTCTGGGACCCCCATAGTCAGCCCTTGAGATGAAGATGAAGACTCTTCAGCCTACCCCCTTGTATTGAGCCCCATTCTCTGAGACACTCACTGTAGGTACCTGGAACATCAGGGGTTCTATGAGTTGACGTGATCTGGGCTTGTTAGCAGTGTGAATTCTTTGAACGGGCCTCTGGGAGTGGAGCTGAGGATAATAACTTTTATGAAGCATTTCCTATGTGCTAGGAAATGTTCTGGGAATTTTGAAACATTAGCATTTGCACTCACTCCCCACCACACCCCATGAGGTAGACAATTTAAAATTTCTTTTATAACCCAAGACTTGCTGAGGTTAACTTCAAGCATGTGGCAGAGGGAGAATTCAAATCTAAGTCTGTCTGACTTTAAATGTAATTCTAATTGACATTTACATGTGTTTTCATTTAATTCTTGTTATAGTCCTGATATTATCTTCATTTCGTGGATAATCACATTGAGATCCCCAAAAGATTAAGTAACTTGTTTAAGATGCTGTGGCTACTGCACGGCAAAGTTAGAATTCTCACGTTGTCAGGTCCACTCTGTGGCTGGGTTCTTAATGGTCATGATAAGTGCACACCCAACACCTTCCACTTCCTCGTACGGCCTTTCACATAAGGGAGAATTCTCACTTTGGGCATGGGAAGGCCTTTTGAATAAATTGACTGAGAACTCTTCACATGTAAGATGTACAGAATAAGGCCAGTATAGTCATCTTAGCAAATGGGAGCAAGAGTGCTAGAAAATGACTTAGGGAGGGCACAGATTATGTAAATTTGTGTAGATCCTGAGAAGAAAAATTGTGAACAGAAATTTCTACTAAAGCGAGAAGATTGAATCTAGTAAAGGGCAGAATGATGGCCAACACGGTGAAACCCCATCTCTACTAAAAATAAAAAAATAATTAAAAAAAATAGCTGGGCGTGGTCACACACGCCTGTAATCCCAGCTACTTGGGAGGCTGAGGCAGGAAAATTGCTTGAACCTGGGAGGGGGAGGTTGCAGTGAGCAAAGATTGCACCACTGCACTCCAGCCTGGGTCACAGTGTGAGACTCTATCTCAAAAAAAAAAAAAAAAAAAAGAGAGATTAAGGTCTCAGAACTCTAGAATCCAGAATTAACAGATCTATTATTTGGTCATCTGCTTATAGAGAGATAAGAAAGACTGAGAAATGGAAAAATAAAAAGGGTCTCATGACACGTCAGTGGAAATGGCTGATTTGACTAGATAAGCGAAGAAATAGGCCAAGTAATTAGGAGAAAGCATGTTTGCATTGTTTTCTTTAGATTGGAGGAAGTAGAGGAGTTTTATAAAAACATGGTTCTCAGGTCACACCTGCATCAAAATCATGTAGGGTAACAGAGGGCTCTGTAAAATGTAGATTCCTGGGCCTTTTCTTAGACCCACTGAGTCAGAATACACAGGTAGTGACCCTCAGCATCCCACAGGATTGGTCTGTGCTCTTGGACCTGTTTCACTTAAGGTAAGGGTTATGTTTTCAAGCTCTGAGATCAGGATGGATTGAGTTCCAGTCTACAATTTCACCACTTCCTAAAGGACCTTAGGAAATGACTTTTCCTACTCCAGTCATTGATAGTAGTTATCACCCTTGGGATTTGTTCCCCTTTTGCTGTATTTCTATGCACTAGCATCACTAATAAAATATTTTTTAAAATATAGAATTTTACACTAGGTTCTGAGGCATGGGCTGTGGCCTGGAAATCTGTATTTTAGGAAAGGCTCCTTCAGTGTGTCTGGTATGTGGCCTGGAGTCACTGGCAGTGACGTAATGAATGCAAAACAATGGACAATGATGCTTAAATACATTACCCAGTACCACTATTGGTATCATTCCATTGTTATTTGGCCACTTCTTATAAGCACAGCTCAGGGGCTTCCAGCCAATCAAGAATCTCCAATGAGAACAACTTTAAACTAAAGCCCCCATGGTAAACCTAAGATATAAATTGGACAAAAAATATTTTTTTCCAAAGAAAAGTTTTTTTTTTTTTTTTCTTTTGGGCTGAAAGTAGAATCTAATCTAATTTGGCATCAGGCATAGAACCAACATGAAATTCATAACCTCCAAGTCTTCAGGCTTAAAAGCGTACTTGCTGATTGGAGCAATAGGAAGAGACCATTTGGCAGTGATCGTGCGCAGTGTGACTGTGTGATAGAAACTGTGCACTTGTGAGGCATCCCAACTGCATAGTGGGCGGCACCCTGCAATCCTCGGACCCCGTCCTACTGCCCTTGGTAGGGTGCGGGAAGTTACCCAGACAGAAACAGGAAAAGTATAGAAAGTTCCTTCCCAGGAACACAGGCATTGGAGGACATAATTTCCTTCTTAGATCCCTGGATTGTGGTTCAGAAATGTCCACAAGCAAAGGCTTAGAAATAATTTGTGGAAGTGTGTTTCAGAGCTGACCCAGAAATAATCTGGTTTGACAGAGGCATGAGGGGCACACCTTTGAGAGTATACTTCTTACCTTATTTCCCTGAGAATGGCAGACAATTGTGTCAAGCATTCATCCCAGAGAAGCCTCTCATAGGAGGAATGGCAGCCTCTCCCCTTAATCTGAGTACAGTGATGGGAAAGCAATGGCTAGTGTTCACTGAGTACTAGATCGTATGGCAGGTACTATATTAAAGGCTCTGCTTTCCATTGTATTTCAATCTATCTACAAATTCTGCAACATATATATGTATGTATTCTAATAGCTATAATATATTATAACCTTTTGATGAATGATAAATTTATTCATAGGGTTAACTAATTTGGTGAATATTACCTAGGCTAGTAAACAGAGCCAGAATCTGAATTAAGAATAGTCAGATCCCAAAACTCATGCCCATTCAATGACAGCACGTTGACTCTAGTCTAGAATTTAGATGGGCTGATGCAGCTACGGAAGAAATAGAAAATGCAAACCTGCCTTGATGAAGGTTGATTGGTTAATTCTCTTCATCAACTCTAGCATACAAAAAAAATTAAAAGCAGAAAAGTGCATGATCATGTATCTTCCTGGAGAACCTGCAGAAGAGAACAATGTTAATTATATATAACGGTTTTGAATACAGATCCCTGGGTTTCAATGCCCACGCCGTGCCTTAGTTTTTTCAACCATAAAATGAATTTAATGTAACCACTCCCCTTTCAAGGCTGTAAAAATTACACATAGAGGTGACGTGCTACAAAATCCAAAAGGCATCATTATATTGTGATCTCTGTATATGGCACCCCTGAAGTGGTACACACAGAAGCCCTGTATGTTAATATTTCCTACGGAGAATCTAGTAGCATAGCTGCTCACAGCAGGTGCTATGGTCTCTAGTGTGCTGCCTGGGACATGAAAAGCACACATTATGTATTTTTTGAATAAAAGAATGGATAAATAGGGTATGTTACTTATGCAATTAGTAGACAAGTTTTGATAAAGTGAAAGAAGGTATGTCAAAAACAACAACAGTGAGAATTAGATTGTACTGAATCTTGGCTGCAAGTTAAATATCTTAGGTTTTATTTTCTAATTAATGGGGAGCCAGCAAATATCTCTGAACAAGGGAGTGACATCCTCAAGGCAATTTTAAAGTTGATTAAGGGGCAGTAATTTATAGAATGGGGTGAAAAAGGAGACCAGTGATAACAGAGCATAAACATCCCAGACATGAGCTAGATGGCCTCTGACGGGATGGGAAGAAGGGATTAGTATGAAGACTGGACAATACGTGCGTAAGCGGGCATCTCTGAGGCAACCAGGATAAATTATCTTCTAAATGCACATCAAGCACGCTGGGGTTTGGCCCCAGTTCTGCCCTTGATGCGTTTTGTGTTTTCAGTAAATGAGGGAAACAAGACCTCCTTAGGGACTCCACTCTCTTACAGCCAGAATGATGTCACTGGTTCTGCTGCTTGCTAAAATCACTCTGGCTGGAGCCTCCCATCTGTGCAATTCAGAACAAGCTTGGGTGGACATAGACTGTGTTGTGAACCCGCCTGCAGGCTGTTCCACACGCCTGTCTCTCTGTGGATCCTGCATGGGAAGCCAAATGGGAAGATTACTTCATTATCTTGTTTTCCAGGGAATCTTGTTTGTCTGCTTTCCCTTACTTATTTAAGGATGCTTAGGTGTGAGAGGGAGATAAACTGTGTTTTCACTGTAGCCAACAGTTTTAGCTCTGTGCTTTTGTCGCCATCAGGTCAGGGCGAGGTCGAGCAATCTGCCCATTCTGGTTTCATTCTCTTTCCCTCATTCCTCCTCCTAATGCAACTAGAGAGACCATAGCAAACACACACGCACACACTTAACCACGTGATCACTCACATTCACACTCAAAAGCTCACTCATATTCTCATTCAAACACTCACGCAATTCACACTCATACACACTTAGGCATGCATACACAAACACCTATGCACATGCATGTTTATACACACACACACTTATACTCACATGCTCACTCATGCACACATACATTGACTCACTCCAACACACACACTCAAACACCTATTTCTTCATGCACACTCTGCCATAGTTCTTACTGCATGAAGAGAACAAGAGTCACACAAGTTCACCACCTTGCACTTTATAGAGAAGGTACATAGAGACATTGCAAAACCTGTCTCCATTTGCTATCCTGATAATTAAGGTTTTCATAATACCTAGGGCCTGTCTCTGAGTAATTTTAATTTTGCCAGATACACTGACATTTAAAATAGTGATCCATCTAAATTGTTTTCAACTGGATTTTGAGGAAGATAAGAGCTTTCAATGAGAAAGGTTTGTTGTGGTAGTTGTCTTATGTGCTGAATTTGCAGATGATCAGATGCTGTGCAGAATTCTGATTTATTTTTGTTTCCTAAAATTAAGATAGCTTGAATATTATTTCACATTCCTTTTTCTTTTTTAAATAAACAGGTTTGCTCTGGAAAGGCTTAGTGATGGAATGTTAGCATCTTCACTAGGCTAAAGAAGAACAAAAAGAATGTTGCTGGAACATAAAATAGTATTTAAAAGTTAATGAACACTTCTCTAGTTTTCTTAGTTATGGCCTTAATAATTAGTCTCTTGGCTTAAATGTCCACTGGTTTTACTGTGACACAGTCAAACAACACTGGGGTTAAGTCTCTGGTATTTAGGCTGGCAATATATATATTAACCATATTTTAAAAGTACCAATTTTGTTTTTACAGAAAAGATAAAACTCAAAAGAGAACAGTGTATTCCTTTTGAGGGGCTTTTATAAATTATTGACTATAATATATGATGGAGTTTTTCCTAATTTTTAATATTTCCTTACAATTTTGGTGGCCATTAATTTAACTTTAGGCTTTTGGGCCTATGCTAGTCTGAGCTTCCAAAAAGATACATACATGTTTCACTTTTCATTAGCTGAATGAGGATATTTTAAGAAGTTGAAAGAGAATTTATTTTCAAGTTGTGAGTAAATTCTCCTTTGAAATTCACCTGATTATTAGATAACTTAAAGTTTATTTTTAAAAGCTGACAACTTTTTATGAATCTTCGAGTTGACAGTTCCTAAAAGTGTAACTCAGATATCAATGGGCTGTGTATTAAATGGTTTTATTTTCAGTTTTGCTGTACAGAACACTGTTGAAATATCCATATCAACTTGATTTTTTTAACCTAATTCAGGTGTCCTTTGACGTCTCTTAAATGTTGGGGGTTGGGGTCAGAGCCAGTTATCCGGCTTCTGTTTTGTTGATTGCTTAGATTTGTTCCTGTTGTCAAAACTGTCGCCCCCCAAACTGGTGTGAAACATGCTCACGCATAAAATGTTAAAATGAGTACATCCTTGTGTTTGTATTTGTTTTCAACATCGCCAAGGTGCTACGGGAAATTATAGTAACAAAATTAGAAAAAAAATAAAATTATTAAAAAGCAAAAAAACCCCACAAAACATATTTCTTCATGCGTACACACACATGCCTGCACACTTACCCACCCTCATGCACTCACACACACAATCACACATACACATGCTTACTCACACACACTCTCATTTCCATGTACAAATACTCTGGAACATACACACTTGCACACAGACTCCTTATATGGAAAGCGGGCCTGAGGAGTTTGGAATTTTCCAGCAGAGGATTGTCGAGCATGCCTGTTGCTCTGACCTAGGGCCATTGCAGACCGAATAATCAGCTCTACTGTTGCCCCTCGGCTCCAGCAGACTGGAAGCAACATCACATGGATGGAAGTAAGGTTCAGAAATCTGAAAATAACTCTATCAGGTTGCAGTTTAGGATTGAATGTGGTAGCCAATCCAGTGGCGAGGAATGTCCTAAGCAAAGCTCCTTTTCTAATTCTCTACTCAAGTCTTCATTTGCAGAAGCACCAGACTCCCAAGGGGACACACTGCCAGGAAGGCAATTAAAACCAGCCTCTATCTAATTAAAGAATAGCTGCCCTACCTTTCTTCCCAAATATGTTTGCAAATTTCTTGTAATTAAATTTCTCCCTCAAGGAAAGACTGCTGGGTTGCTCCTGGGAGAGAAAATCAGTGGCATGTGGCCAGCAACTTCCAGATCATTCTGCTCTGATGAGGCCTGAGATCCCTGCTGCCCAGGCAGGTGAGGGCATAGTAATGTGGTTGCAGTGTTCCATGTCCCTTACCTTCCCATCTGATTTAGTCTGGGTCTTTGTTCCCATCCAAATCTCATGTCAAATTGTAATCCCCAATGTTGGAGGTGGGGCCTGGTGGGAGGTAATTGGATCATGGCGGTGGATTTTTCATGAATGGTTTAGCACCATCGCCTGGTACTGTTCTTACAATAGTGAGTGAGTTCTCATGAGATCTGGTTGTTTAAAGTATGTGGCATCTCCCGCCACGTTCTCTTGCTCCTGCTCCTGCCATGTAAGGCATCTGCTCCCCCTTTGCCTTCTGCTATAATTGCAAGCTTCCTGAGACCTCCCCAGAAGCAAATGCCAGCACTATTGCTTCCTGTACAACCTGCAGAACTACGAGCCAGTCAACCCTCTTTTCTTTATAAATTACTCAGTCTCAGATATTTCTTTATAGCAATGTAATAATGGACTAATACACCATCTCTCAGGAAGCAAAATGCACCTTGTCCCAAAGATCCTCTAGCAGAAATGCCAGACGAGACCATATGGTGATGGGGAAATGAATTTGGAATCAGGAGGTCTGTCTTGGAGGCCGGCTCTGTCACTCACATTTTTGCTTGTTGCTATTATATTTCTGTATTTATTTATAGCTGTCCTCAGTTCCCAAAGAATCTAAAGTTTCTGTATACAGACAAGTTAATTAGAAGAAAAGAAAAACTAGCTCGAAGAAAAGAGAAAGCAAATATACCATGCATGAAGGCTCACAGAGTTGCAAGAATTGCCCTCTATTGGTTGTTCTGGTCTTGCTGGAAGCCTAGAGAAAAAGGGGAGCTTGAGGAGACCCATAACCCATAATCATTAGAGACAGGGACCCTGACTCTGAAGAACAGATGATTTCTTGTGGATTTTTTTTCTGTGCACAAATTCTTAAAAGATCTAACATGAAGTATATACTAGGGGGTATTGATAAACACACTGGACAAATCTCTCAACATTGATTTTTATGCCATTCATTACTATGCCTGTTGGGACAAACACTTGGATGTTTTCTTTTGCTTTTTTTGTCAAGTGAGGCTTAAAAGCACCACACCCAGGTTAGTTGTAAATATTAAATGAGATCATACCTAAGATAGTACTTTATCAATAATAAATGTAGAGACACAATTACAAGTATAAGGTGTGAGCATCAGTTCATATTGTGTGAGCCACATAAAGTTGGGGGAGGGATCCTGAGTTTCTGTGCTTTAATCCTTATTCTGGCAGGCAGCCTGCCTTTCTGTCAGGACACAGTCCCTTTGGGTGGCATAGGCTTTCTGGACAAGGAGAGGCAGGTCTTCGGAAGGAAGAGCTGACTCCTCAACAGCTAAGCTCCTGTAGCTTTGCCTTGTGAGACTGGTCTCCATTCCAAATAGGATGTTGTTGGAGCTATTTTGCAAGCCAGTCAGCCGGCGTAGCTAATAAAGTCGTCACTTAATGTCATCTGTCGGTTCTTGGAAACCACAGCATTAAGCAAAATGATGTGTAACAAAACCAGTTTTATCCTAGGCTAATTGATATAAACAAGAGTTAAGTTTCTACAGCGTATTTCTGGTCACAAAAACATCCCCAAACTCCTAAATAAAGACCAAAACACTTACAATATTCAACATTGAAGTAGATGCAAGCTATACATACGTCGATGAAAGATTAATAAACACAATGATGATGATTGATTACCCAGTTATCCCAGTTCAGGGTCTCAGGTGGCTGGAGTCTATCCCTGCAGCTCAGGGCTCAAGGTGGAAGCCAGCCCTGGGCAGGACACCATCCCATCACAGGGCGTGCTCACACCGACACCCACACTCACACCCCTTCACACTGGGACCATTTAGACTAACCTAACATGCACATCTTTGAAATGTGGGAGGAAACCAAAGTACCCAGGAAAAACCCAGGCAGAAATGGGAAGAACTTGCAAACACAGATGGTAGCCCTGGCCAGGAATTGATATTTTTTATTTTTTTTTCTCATCAATGTTATAAAAAGACATTGAATGAAAAGATGTTATTTGAGGACCTGCTGAAGTTTTATTAGAATTAACAGCAATGTATTTCTAGTTGCTTAGAAAAGAATGAGAGTGACCTTAGCATGGCTTCTTGCAGCTGGAAGCTTTTCTGGTACACCCTCCGGCTCCTTTGGTTTTCGGTGACCTGTTCCTTAGCTCAGTAATCAACCACAAAGCTTTCACCCACAGCAAATTGCTCAGCTCTGAACCACACCCTTCAGGGAGGGCTCCAGCGAGGTTCTAAACCAAGTTCAGCTGGTAATTTCACTACAAATGGCTGCAAGTGTCGAACCTCCTGGGGCCTGATTTGATAGCTCCCCCTCCCCACCCCCTCCTCCTGGGCTAGTCAGAATCCGCCTTGATCGACAGCTGGAAAGGGGGGTTGGAAGACTCTGGGCTATGCGGTGGGTGTTTTTTTTTTTTTTCTAAAGTTCATATTTGTTATTTGGAAATCTGTGATTCATGCTCATAAATGGGTGTGTGTGCAAGGGAGAGACAGGCATTGAATGGCTTCGATTTTACTTTCAGGACTGGAAGATGCCAGCAAGCACCGTTTGCCACTCTCAAAGTAAGAGACTTGCAGCCTTTCTGAGTGGAGTCCAGGTGACTCCACCGTGCGGCTGCACACTGCTCGGCCCTTTCACGATTTACAGAGCCCTTTCATAGGCATTATCTAGAGTTTTGTCTGAGAAACTAAAGTTAGCACTTGGAGTATCTTTGCCTTGAGTTTTAAGTCGCAAAACAGGGTCATGTACTACGTTGGTACAAAAGTAATTGCGATTTTTGGCACTAAAAGTAATGGCAAAAGCCGCAATTACTTTTGCACCAACCTAATAAATACCAGCTCTGAAAAGCGGACTCCCGGTTCTGAAATAGCAGCGCGGAGACTGTCCCTGGCCGGGACCTCTGTGTGGGGGTCCACAAGAACCAATGAAGCACAGAGAGACAGTCTCCCTACCCTGATCTGCATTTGGAATGCTCAAGGATTCCATTCCAGAAGGAAATGAGTAACATCCCCGATTTAGGGATTAACGTATTATTAAAATAGCCACCCTAAACAAGCAATGGTTACAATGCGGCTTCAGCGTCAGGGAAAGGCACATGGTGGCCGGGGCTGGGTTCTGCTGACTCAGTGTGTGCTTTTGGCAACTTGTCTCCCCTCCTCCGGGCCTCAGTTTTCTTCTCTGTAATGTGGGAATTATAACCGCCTCACAATGTTGTTATAAAAATGTCATGTGATTCTTTTTTTTAGTTGCTTAACGAAGAGTCTGGACCATGGAGGCACTCAATAAATGACAATGCTTTAGTAACCATCCTCGATGCTTATGTATTTTCCAAACAGCATCTCAAATACTTTTATTTTTTAATTTTCTACTAATTGCCTTCAACACAGCTCTTTTTAAAAATCACTCTTTGCAATGATGCGATGCCATATGGGTCACATCCTATGGCATCTATTTACCTCCGGTTATTGGAACGGTGTTTTTACACTATGCCAGGCTTAGCTCCTTCCATTTAAAGCCACAGTCTCCTACCCTCCCCTGCCTATCTGGTTGGCCTATCCTTCAGTGAGGAGGAGACATGGTCTGCTAGTTCCCTTTGCTTCCCCTCTGTCTTCAGGGTCTAGAAGCTCTGAGAGAGGAGAAATATTTTCCCAAGAACTTCTTCCAACAGTGCTGGCATCAAAGCAGGTCTGCAATTTTCCACAGTTACACGGCACCTGGCCAGGGGAGGCTTAATTCCCCGTTGTTTCAAACACCCCCAATCTTTAATCTTCACTTGGCTTAAGGTGGAGAAATCTTATTTTTTCCCATGTAAACCACACTAGACCCTCGATATCCCAAATATTTTGGACTCCAGATGTTCCCTCCTGTGCCTGTCCTCCCCATAGCCTGCATTATAGACTGTTGCCTGAGAAGAGGTTACCTGGGAAGAGTAGATTCAACTGGCCTCCACCAGGAGTTAGTGGTCCACTCTGGAGGGCTCTTTGGAGGTTCCTTCTAGGTCCGTAGAGCAGAAGTTCTCAAACTGCGGCCTGCATCACTGGTTGCCATGTCCAATGTTTCTGATGCAGTAAGTCTAGGCTAGAGTTCAAGATTTTGCATTTCTGACAAGTTCTCAGGTGAGGTTGAGGCTGATGGTCCCAGGACTCACTTTGAGAACCGCTGTGCCAGAGAATGTCAATTTCTTCACAGTTCTTTTTGGCCTCACTTTTGGGCATGAGGAAAATTCCCACCCAGCATCCTTTTAGGTTGACAATGCTGCATGGCCAATAGTTTTAGTCCAGTTTTATAGATGAGGACATTGAATTTTGAAGAGATTAAGTGATTCGTCCAGAGTTGCATAACTAATAAGCGAGACTCAGATTTGCCTGACTCCAAACCCCTGACCCTTCTAATCCATTGTGTATTTTCATGGACGGAAAGGGATTCCAGCAGGAGGCAAAGTAGTATTCACTTCTGCGGGCAGAGGAGACCCGAGCCCAGTTAATCAAAATCCTTCCCCGACTCTCTGCCCATCCACAATTGATTGATCAGGGGTCACACCTGACCTGGGGAAACTCCTGTTTCTTCCTCATCAATTGTGTAGACTGGGTTGGAAAGAGAAATCTCTTTAGTCCCTGGACTGGAACATGTAAAATTCAGGAGCTCTTGGCCATCCTTTTCTGTCCTATAGACTTATGGACAGAGTACTGATCTACAGCTGAAGAGCCACGAACCCACACTCTGCGGAAAAAGTCACCAATCCATGCAGGCTCCCCCATGCTCCAATCCTGGTTCCAGTCCATACATCCGTGGCCTTTCTGCTCTTGGCTTCCGTGAAATGGCCTAATGATGTTCTGATAAACTTCCCCTACTTCTAACCCCTTTTAGCTTTCCCATAGCTGCTTTGAAGTAGTTCTCCTATTACCCGCAGCCTGTAGCTTCTTTACTCACATAGTATATATTGTGCTCATATTGCACACATCTTTATAGTTTGGCATTCTGTTTGAAAGATCCGTAATATCCTAGAAAAATTATAATGACTGCTTTATTAGTTATTTTTGGCAGAAACGAACATGGTAGCCAGATTTATTTTTATTTATTTTGGGTTTCCCATCCTTGGAAGAAATGATGAGCATGTTGTAAATGTGTATGTGGGGGAGGAGGGCGCCGGTTCGCCAGTGTTGTGCACACAGCCATAGACCAGACCACACTTAGAGCTGTGCCTAGGCAGAGCCTGACTGTGCCTGCTGCCAAGTCCCTTGAGTCCTGGTCTGCTGGATAATGCTCTCAGGTGTGCCCTAAAAGTCTGGGAACATGACATTCCCTCCTCTAAAATCCTCCCTGCATTTGAAAGCTCTGAGCAGCACAAGTGTCTGTTTCCCTATACTCCCAAAGTAAATTCCTTCCCACAAAAAACCAAAATAACACCATCAATCAACTGGTCTTGTTGTTCTTTTTTAAAAGCTCATGTCCAAGTTGGTGGGATTAGCACTGTGTTATTGCCCCATTCAGAGCCACCCACAGAGTCTTCCTTAGGCCCCCTGGCTGCTCAGGAAGCCATGACTCAGCTGGGGAAGCCAACTGAGTGGCGAGGTCTTTTAAGGGTAATTTAGCTGAATGTAGAAGCACTGATTTATTCTTTTTCCTCCCCCAGATAATGAACACTGTGCCTAAGTGCTCCTGAGCTAGTGACAGAACTGTGAGTATCCTGCGCCTTCTCTACCCTTGCCTCCCAGACTGCCTCCTGAAACACATCTGCACATAGCTGATGAACGTTGTTTTCAGAGGTCCCCATTTCCCTCTTCCTGATTCCCCTCTAGGCTTGCTCCAGTATCCTGTGAGAACCACCAGTACCAGATGGAGCCTGAATAGTCACAGGTCAAGTTTAGATTGGAAGAAGGGAATGAGCTGGAATAATAACTGCCTAGCACAGAGTAGGAGATATGATGTAATCCATCATTAGTTGCTGGGCACGTGTGTGTGTGTGTGTGTGTGTGTGAGAGACAAGTGGTGAAGTCAAGCAGATGAAGGTGTGGCAGGGCCACTGCATATAGCTGTGCAGGCCCTATCCTGCACAACTCCAGGAGGCACCATCCACATAAACTATGGTAAAAATGACACCCTCCAGGCTATACCATGGGCCATCTTTATCCAGTTTCTCCTTATCTACTTTGATTAAATTTATTCTTATGTCCCCGGTAAGAAAATGAAAGAAAATATTTTAAAAAATGATTAACCACGGTAAGACTTTCCACTTTATGATAAGCCAACAAGAAAATAATGCATAGATGAGCCAGCCATACTGAGAGAGTTGGTGGTGTGCTGGAGCCCATCTTGCAAGAGCCAGTTCTTAGTATCTCTACCCATCTATGTGTTCAGTGCTTTCATGCTGGTAACTTGAAATCGGCCATGGTGGGTTCTGCACCACAGAAATTGGCCTCCCAGCTATCTCTGTAAGAGCCAATTGTTTAGCCTTTGCCCAGCACACTATTGGGCATTAGCCACCTCTTGCCCTAAGTTTCCAATTTCTGTCAGGGACTAGAGTTACTTTAAAATATCTTTATTTTCATAATTGCTCTCCTTTGCTTTGTATACCCCATAAAACCTGCCCTTGTCATACCATGGACTCACCTGGGACCCAGCACTACGGCAACTCTGATCCATAAGTCAAACACATGAACTCTCTGTCCACCTTAAGCACATAATCAAGTGACATTTGGCAGGTAGACAGTATTCTAGAAATGTTTGCAGGGGTTGGTTATCTTATAATCCTTCAAGCTTTATAATTGACTAAAACTTTGTAAACCTGAAAAAGTTTACCCATAAAGACCAGTTTAACTTTTCTAAAATTCTTCAACTCTATGAAAGTAAAAGTATGTTACTTGTGTTTTGGAATAACTAAAAAGTCACCGATTCTGGTAATATTTGATCCACATTAGCTCTAACAGTATACCTTGATGTTTTTAATTCTTAAACTAGTATCTCTTTCTATTTAGTATGTAAGCATTTTCCCTGGAGTCATCCATAGAAGGAGGCTCTTATCTTTGCTACTGGATTTAGATATTTTGTTTTTTTTCTTCAGTTTATTGTCAATGTGGTAAGCCATAATTGTACTGGTAATAAGCATTTACATGACAATTTGCAAATATTAATGAGTAAATCTAGACGACCTGCCTTTAAGATGCTTAAAAAGAAAAGAAGGAAGCAGTTTAAAATGTCTCTTAATATCATAACCTTATGTTCTTTACCAAGAATGGGGGGGGAAAAGGCATTTCCAATGACCTGTACCAAATTCACTCATCAGTTGGTCATGAACATGTGTAGTTTCCCAGAATAAAGAGGAAAATTCTCAGAGCAATATATTGTGTCAAACTTTTCTTCCCCTCTTACAAGCATTTATTAAGTTAGATTATAAAATATTATTTAAAGTGGTTAATATGATTCAGAAATTGAAAACATGTTTCTCCATGAGAAAATAAATTGTCGTGTAATTTGTTGAGTGTACTATTTGCCAGGCACAGTGCTATGCTGCAATCCACATGCATTCCCTCGTTTGGTTCTTACATGAACGTTGTGAGGGCAGTAGTGCCTCCTGCACAGATGAGGGATTTGAGTCTCCAAGAGGTCAGCTAGCTACTTCCCAAATGTCCTGCAGTGAATCGGTGTCCTTCTTTAGTATTCATGCAAGTTCCATAATACATATTTATGTCATATGTATTAATCATACCATGGCCCCATGTAATTGTAAAATTATATATGGCAATAGATTAATATAATCCCAAGGTAGAAGATGAACAGAAAAAAATATTCTTTTTAATATCAAAAGCAGAACAAATTTTGGTCTTTGCGGAGTACTGAATTTTTCACTTGAGAAACCAGAAAAAAAAATCCAATTTTTTTCTAGTTTGTGAACTTCTATTGGATGCTTTTCCTAGCAGTTGTCTTCAAGAATGGGCAAGAAAATAACAAGTTGAGCGTACACCATCACTCAAACTCTATAGGAACTCCTTGCGAAAGAGTCACATTGTCTGGGGGAGGGCAGGTGCTTACTAAAGAAAAAAAAAGCTTTCTTCACAAAACAGTAATAGTCGAGATTCTTAAAGTATCTGGAAATATAACAAACACTGCAATCAATGAAGATGTGTTTGGATTCAACTGTCAAACTTCCTGAAGATGAAAAAGATGGTACGTCTTCAGTAATAACAATATCTGAATCATACAGTGTACATCTGGCAGACATTCTTTCCCAAATGACCCAGCTAATCCAAGTGCATCTCTTCTTACAAGTACAAAGCAAAACCAAGTAAAAAGCCTATTAGGAAAAGAGAATAATTTTGCTGTCAGAAAATTCATACTGCTGCAAATCTCTTGGATTCAAGGCACAAAGTAATGAAAGTGAGCCTCCACTTCTACCACCTTTGAAGGGACTGTGAACAGGCAGGACCTCTCAGGATCTGATGCTGTGAAAGTTACTTTCAAAGGTTAACAACTGTTAGACACTTCTAAGGGGTCTACCCAGGAAAGCAGCAGGCCAAGGATAGCAGAGATTTTACCTAATATTGTCTTGGGTTCCTTTTCTAGTTTTTTTTTTTTTTTTTTTTTTTTTTGAGACGCTGGAGTGCAGTGGCGCAATCTTGGCTCACTGCAAGCTCCACCTCCCGGGTTTTATGCCATTCTCCTGCCTCAGCCTCCCAAGGAGCTGGGACTGCAGGCATGCACCACCTACGCCTGGCTAATTTTTTTTTGTATTTTTAGTAGAGATGGGGTTTCACTGTGTTAGCCAGGATGGTCTTGAACTACTGACCTTGTGATCCGCCCGCCTCGGCCTCCCAAAGTGCTGGGATTACAGGCATGAGCCACCACGCCCAGCCTCCTTTTCTAGTTTACTTCAGAGATCTCCGGTTTCTGTTTCATGCAAAAATTTTATTTGTGTTTTGAAAGTGCAAAATTAAGAAATAACAAGCATGGGGAAGAGTAGATAATTAAAGGTTAGAGTAAGAGAGATTTTTCAGCCTATCTAGATGTAGCGCCTCCATTTGAATATAAGGAGACCAAGAGTTCTCAGCTTCGGGGATGGGCCCAGGTCACAGAACCCGTTGGTATAGAACTTGATTCCAGGTGTCTCCCCTCACAGAAAGCTTCTGTGTACCTTGCCTCTATAAAATAAAACACTGTACGTCAGAAATCGATAACAATTGCAAAGATGCATCAAACAAGAACTTTGATAGCAATAGCTAAAAAATCAAGCTGATTAGGCAAAGGTGGCTTAAGTATATATACTTTTTCTTCTTTTTTAAACTTTACTTTGTTACTCAAAGGTGTTTTACACACCTACGCAACACTGAAGAGAAAAGGTCAGAGCTCAGAGTACTTTACTGTTATTTAAACTACGATACCCCAGACATATTCTATAATTCAGTTTGTTTGTTTGTTTGTTTGTTTTTTTGAGACAGAGTCCCACTTTGTCGCTCAGGCTGGAGTGCAATGGCATGATCTCGGCTCACTGCAACCTTCGCCTCCTGGGTTCAAGCGATTCTCCTGCCTCAGCCTCCCGAGTAGCTGGGATTACAGGCACGTGGCCACCACACCTGGCTAATTTTTGTATTTTTAGTAGAGATGTGTTTTGCCATATTGGCCAGGCTGGTCTTGAACTCCTGACCTCAGGTGATCCACCCACTTTGGCCTTCCAAAGTGCTGGGATTACAGGGGTGAGCCCCTGTGCCCAGCCTCTACAATTCAGTTTTGATTCTCAGAATATGACTGAGGCTTCCGGCGTAACAAACATGAAATCTAATGAAAAGTTAGTTCACTTGGAAAACCTATACTTCAATAAACAACAATATATTGAAACATAGTTATATTTCTAAATTCCATATGCCCAATATTAGTAAAGGAACCAAATTTTACAACTTCTATGTTTCTAACTAGAAAAACACAATAGTTTTTACCATTTCATCATGTTTTCCACACTTCTCAAGATTGAAAATACAGATTTTCTTTGCCCTCATCACTTGAACATTTCTGTATGTTTTAGGTGCTTAGTGGAAAGTGTTGAGGTATATCTTTATAGTGGAAAACAGCACCGTGAATATGTGGCACACCTTTACAGCTAATTTGTCCTGCTACACATTTAAACCAAAAAGTTCTATAAAATTTGGTCATATAAAGGAATCCTGGCCAAAAAAAAAAAAAGTGCAGGTGTATTTATTATTATAGATACAGTGAAGCCAAGATAGTTATGTAGCTTAAAGAGAATGCCTCCATCCTAAGGGCACAAAAGCAATGAACGTAGCAGTGCATTTTTCCCTGTATACTCTTTACCAAATGTCCATTAAAATGTGTGCCGAATGCCATAAGTCCATTCCGTTCTTGCCCTATAATTAGCAATTTATCCAGTTATTTTTCAACAACAAACATCTTTATAAACGTCCAATACAGAGAACTGGGATTATTGAAAGCAAGTTCTGACAATTCCATATTCTTATCTTGTGCTGCAGGTCATCAAAATCCTCAACAGAAGCATGTTTTCCCTTAAGGTAAGAATCTGGAGCTGGCAGCCCAGAGAAAAATCCTGAACTTCATTGGCCTCAGAGGTCCTGTGTTCATTCCACATATCCTGAATTTTACTGCTGTCACATTAACTCTGCCTCAGCTCTCTGAGTATAGGAGTGCTTTTTAAAATAACACCAACTTTGCCAATAGAAAGAAGACTGCAGTCAGTGCCCAACACCCCAGAAACCTTATTAGGTAGGTGCCCCGATGCTGCAAGTTGCAAAACAATGCATTGCCACACAGATGAAAAATTGCTGCCATTTGAACAGTGCTTTAGGAGTTTACAGGGCAGTTTTACATTAGTGAGGTGCTTTAATGCTCATCTCCCCCTCTACACAGCCTCAGCTGAGCCTTGGTGCTGGGCCATTCCCCTCGGGTCTAGCTGGAACCTCTTTGCCTCAATGCTTCTCAAGGTCTACCTAGTCACCCTGCCAGATTCTGATGATGGCTGGATATTCTTGATTTATTTTACTCTTGGCTCCTGTCTGAGGTGGAGTTCTCCAGGACACAGACACCGAGATGAAAGTAGGTGTGAGAGAGGCTTACTGGGGAAGAATACCTGTGAAAAGAAAAGGATGGAAGCAGGATGGGGCAGGTGGGGCTGTCAGAGTATTGGGCAGGTCTCCACCAGCCTTGAAGCATCTTCAAGCAAAGATTGAAATTTCCTGAGGGGCAGAACTGGAATTGGACAGCCCCTTGCATCATTATGAGATATCATATAATCTATGTTTCAGAGTTCATTAAAACATAAAGGGATATATCTTTTTGATAATGCTACAAGTTACCTTTCCCCACAATAGTTACTTCTTTTCAGGCTTTTTCCTCATGCATTGGTCGGGAATCACCTGCAAAGGATCTGCCCCTGGCTATCCCCGCCTTGCTGGGTCATTGACCAGGGACACCTGAGAATAGCAAGGCCTCAGCTGTCAGGTAACTACAATGCTGGTGGCTGAGCAGCTGGGACAGAACCAGGGCAATGCGTCTCCATGTCTAACTCGGCTCCCAGCCTCTAGATCTTTTTGAGAAAGTCACTTTTCACCCGGATTTGATGGGAGCTTGCAAGTAAACCTGGAAACGGAGATAGGCTAGTTAAGCTTAGGTATCTACATCTTTTTAACAAAAAATTAAAGACCAATAAAGTGAAGTGACATGCCCCAAAGCATACAAACTTGTAAGGGGCAGAACCAGAATAAAATAAGATAGAGCTGCGGAGCTATTTACTACACAGTTTCCTTTATAAAACAATATTTGCCAGCTGTTATCAAGGCTGTTGACAATGTGCCTGGCTCTAGGCTACAAGCATTATATATAGGCATATCATTTAATCTTCACAATCACAGTGAGATAATATTCATAATCTCTATGTCACTGATGAGAAAATGGACTCTTGCAGAGGATAAAGGATTTTTCCCCAAGTACATAGCCAGTCGTGAGAGAAATAAGACTTGGACCCAAGTGTGGCCCCAGCACCTGTCACCTTTAATAGCATGTTATTCTTCCTCACCATGACCATCATAGCTGTGCTTGTGTATTTCAAATGTAAGTGCCCAATTACCTGGATATTGTTTCAGAGCATGTTCTTTTGGCTTCTGTCAAATGTAACATTTCGAGGGCTAGCAGTTCAGGAAACTGTTTGTATACTACAAAACACTAAATGAAGGAAAATGGCCACCTTCTATTTTAAGAAAGATAGCTCAGTTAAACACACCTTAAGTTTGCAGCAAAAAGCACACATTCACATCTTTCTAGACACCAAAAAAATGATGAAAATAAGAAAACCATGTCAGAGATTCTTAAAGCACAAAATACTGTGTGTAGCTTGTGAGTATGCCAGTTTCCTAATACCTGTTACACTGATGCAATAATAAAATATTGTTAGTTATAAGCAAATTGGATTCTCTTCAGCTTTTGCAGCCAAGATTGACCTCTTAAGCTAAAGGCTTGGTAGGCCTGAGACTTTAATAAACGCTCACCGATGAACGTTCATATTCCTTAACAGTATTATTTTTCACATCAACCAGAAAACACATCCAACAGTCACCAAATTTATTAACATCTTTTAATAACAATCTACATACAGTATAAAGGTGAAACAAGTGAACTTACAAAGATGCAGAATTCTGATCAACCACTTTCATAGAAAGAGCTACATGTTCTTCAAGGTTGGTCTCACAGAAAAGCAGGCAATAGAAAAGAGGTATTTGCCAAGCATTGATAAGAAATCAACCCAAACTTAAAAATGGAGTAGACATTTCAGGGGTTTACTCTATTAGCATGATCAGAAAAGTAAAGACTGAAATTATTGTGGGGAAAGGTAACTTGTAGCATTATCAAAAAGATGTATCACTTTATGTTTTAATTAAATCTGAAACAGATTATATGACATCTCGTAAGACTGTTAAAGGGTTACATTTGTGTTTTAAAGTGCAAGAAATAATTCTGACTGTTTAAAATGAATTCTCTCCTTTTTATGTTTTTACTAACTCTATCCTACAAAGTATGTATTTCTAAAATTAAGAATTCACAAATCCTCTTCTGGGTTCATTCTATGCATATGTTTATTTCCCTTTAATTTGATGGGGCTAAGCTGTGGTGAAAACAGCTCTTCCTCCCCCAAAAAGGCAAAGATCAGCAGTAGGACCACATGGCAAAACTCTGGTAACACCCAACAATATCACAGTGCCATTTAAGCAAAAGATTCCATCACGCTAAAGCGAGTAAAGCATTTTCTCTAAGGTGGATGCACAGATACCCCATTGTCCCTATAGTATACCACGGAGACCCTGCGTAGGAGGACTCTGCATGTGTTCCTTTTCATTTTAGGCACGATTCTAAAAAAGCAAGTCTCTGATTCCTGCTTACTGACACACACCCAGGCCCTTGCCCTGTACTCTAAGCATACGGTCTCTTCCATGAGCACTCAGTGAAGAGCTATGTTTAACTATTAGTCCGCACCATGGCATGAATAGTGAACCCCTTGAAGTTCGAGATTATGTCTAATTTCCCTATACATCATCTGAACATAGCTCCATTACTTGCATACACAGATTACAAAGAGTTCAATGAATGTTTGCTGACTGGGTGTGCTAGTGAGCTAGTAAATTGAAAGGAGCTACAAAAGACAACGAGAAGGAGAATGTGATGTCATCAATCTGATGAAAATGGAAGGCAGAGGAAAACCATTAGAAGTGCTCACAAGAACTCTTTTCTTTAAAAGGAAACATGTCTAGTTAGAAATTTAGAAAACAGGTACATGTTAACTAAAAATAAATTGAAAGCTTACCCTCAATCCTGACACCTGAAGGTAATTTAGCGTGTTAGTACTTGTTCCTCATGTTGGTATTTATGGTTTGGTCTTATTCTCTCTTTTTCTCTTGTGTTTTTATAATACTGAAAGAATATGTTGTACTTCATCCTTCTTCCCCTTATACTACATATTACAAGCATCTATTCATGTTATTACATAGTCTCCCATATCAATTTTTATGGATATATTTCACTACTAATTGTGACATAATTTAGTCAAAACCACCTCCTGTTTGGGGACACCATTCTAGGGAATTTTTACTTTTCCATTATTATGAAAACTGAGGTAGCTACTCTTATGGGTGGTGGTGTTATTTTTAATCATCACTGGCTGAGTCTATTTAATGAGAGATGGATAATTAGAGACACTGAAGGTATCCTTGTTATATAGATAAAGTCACACACATAATAACAACCTGCATCCTACAAAAACAAAAATGATTACATTTATTTGGATTACTCATTCTTTTCTCCTTTGCTAGGAAATACCTAGATGTTATCAAAAAGACAAAAGACAAAAGATAAGTATTGGTGAGGATGAGTGCTATAGTCAATCCTCACATTATACTCCATAATCAATAGAGGAAAACCATGTACTTCAAAAAGCTTTCTACTTATAAATACTAAAGTGAAGAAAACCCTGGCTTACAACCCTGGGAGGATAAAAGAAGACATCATGGCATCCGTGAACATATGACATGGGAAGGGGTGATACTGAGCCTCAGTGAGAAGAAAGAATCATGCACTAATGCCATGGAAAGTTACAATACTGAGTATTCTATCTTTCATGTTTCTTTCAGCTTTATTGATGTATACTCTAGAAACAAAAATTGTATAGATTTAAGTATACAACGTGAAGCTTGGATATATGTACATATTGTGAAATAATTACCACATCAAGCAAATTAACACATCTATCCATCTCAAAAAAGTTTTTTTTCCTTCAGTGGTGAAGACACTTAAGATCAACTTTCTTAGCAAATTTCAAGTATGCAATATAGTATTGTTAACTCAAGATGCTGTGCTATACATTAGACCTCCACAACTTATTCATCACTAGTAATTGAATCTTTGTACCATTTGACCAATACCTCCATCACTTACCGCTTCTCCCACACCCTAGCAACCACAATTCTATTCTCTGCTTTTATAAGTTTGACTTTTTTAGATTCTACATATAAGTGAGATCATGTAGTATTTGTCTTTCTGTTTCTGGCTTATTTCACTTAGCATAATGTCCTCCAGGTTCATCCATGTTATTGCAAATGGCAAGATTCCCTTTTTTTATTTCAAGGTTAATCAGTACACACACACACACACAGAGTACCGCAATTTCTTTATCCATTCATCTACTTCTGGACATTTAGGTTGCCTCTGTATTTTGTAAATAATGCTGCCATGAACACAGGAGTGTAGGTATATCTTTGACATACTGATTTTATTTCCTTTGGATATATACCCAGAAGTGGGACTGCTGGGTCATGTGGTAGTTCTAGTTTTAATTTTGTGAGGAATCTCCATACTATTTTCTGTATTGACTATGCTAATTAATAGTCCCACCAGCAGTGTACTAGGGTTCCTTTTCCTCCACCTCCTCACCAATACTTATCTTTTGTCTTTGTCTTTTTGATAACCCCTATCTAATAGGAGTGGTTTTGATTTGTGTTTCTCTGATGATTAGTGATGAGGAGCACCTTTTTATATACCTGCTGGCCATTTGCATATCTTCTTTTGAGGAATGTCCATTCAGGTCCTTAGCCAATTTTTAAATTGGGGTTATTTTATTTTATTTTTGCTACTGAGTTGTTTGATATATACATATATATATATACATATAATACCATATATATATATGATATTAACTTCCTATCAGGTATGTAACTTGCTATTCTATCTTGCACAAATTGTATGGCTCATTGCAATTGGTTTGCACTTTCATCACATCGGATTAATAGTATCACTCAGTCTTCCCAGGATCAGATTATCCCAACTTCCGCATAGAAAACCTGAGTTTTATGCTCCTATGCTTGTTAACACTCTTCACCTTCTATCTGGCAGGAGTAATTGTAGATATTTATTTGCACATAAATAATAGTTGAAAGGAGTCTTACAGATACTCTGTATTTTCTCTATTTTAAAAAGCCTTTTTTTTTTCTTTTTTGTAAAGGTTTAACAACACAAACAGCCGATCTGTGCTAATAAGACAGGCATTTCTTTATTCAGGAAAGAATGTATAGAAGACACAATTCATCTCAAAGTGAAATAGAGATTTATGGTACATATTATAGAAAGTGAGGATAAAAACAATGGCAAGCATTACATGACTCATTCACTTTGAAACATCTTTCTTCCTACTTTTAATGCTATTAAGGGACTAGAATTGAATTCCTTTCCAGATCCTATCTAGGAGTTATAGGGGAAGCCATATCCTTGAAAAGAGACAGTGAATACATGAAAATCTGCTTTGTGTACATCTCGGGAATATTAATATTTGACACAGACAATGGATATTTCTTCAAATTCAGATAAAATGCTATGCAAACAGAGCTTCCATACAAGTCTAAGAACAGCCCCCACCATAACCCCATCAGATCACCATCCTCAGTGTATTTTATATAGACTTGCTAGAGCTCTAACTGAAAACCAAAAATACTGGGGGAATCAAAAAATGTAGAACTATATTTTAAAGTTTTAATGGAGATAATCTCTATATAGAAATACAAATTGCCGGAATTAACACAAGAGATATTTTTAAATGTAGAGATGAATAAGAATAAAAGAAATCATTTTACAACTTAAATTGTTCCAGGAGGTAGCAGAAGAAGAAAACTTGCAGACAACTTTTACAACACTGCAATAATGCTGATAACAAAACTTAATATATATTGTCAGGTGAAGAAAGGTTAAAGTATATTATATCCCTGATTGGGTGATTATTTTACTAGTATACAAAAAAGAAACATCAGAAAGAAAGATATATCATTGGGGTTCACATCTGAAATGTAAAGATATGCAGGATCTAACTCCAGAAATTCTGATTCAGTTGGTTCAGGATCTGACTCAGACACATGGGAGATGCTAATGTACAGCCATGTTGGAGACTACTGGGATAGTTAGTCTGATTCAAAGTCACATTATTTTTTAAAGGCAAAGGATTATTTTTAAAATGAAATTATCACATAAAAATTAAATCATAGGGAAGCATTTGCTAACATATCATTAAAGCCCGAAAGTCTAAAAGAAAAAAAATTGCTCCATTTGACTATATAAAAATTGTTTTATTTGTCAAAGAAAAATCGCCATTGACAAAGATTTAGTAGCCCTGAAATATAAATATAAAAGATTCTTATGAATAAATCAGAGGGAGATCAAAATCCCAACTTATGTTGGAAAAAAATGAAGAGCAAAGAACCTGCAGTTGTATTTTATATTAAAATATACAAATGGTCATTAAATATACAAAAGTCTCTTATACACACACACAGACACACACCAGTAGTAGAAGCAATGCAAAATAAAATAACAATAGGTAGCATTTTTTTTGAGACAGGAGTTTCGCTCTTGTCGTCCAGGCTGGAGTGCAATGGCACAATCTCAGCTCACTGAAACCTCCGCCTCCCAGGTTCAAGGGTTCTCCTGCCTCAGCCTCCTGAGTATCTGGGATTAGAGGAGCCCGCCACCATACTGAGCTATTTTTTGTACTTTTAGTAGAGACGGGGTTTCACCATGTTGGCCAGGCTGGTCTCGAACTCCTGACCTCAAGTGATCTTCCCAAAGTGCTGGGACTACAGGCGTGAGCCACCTCTCCTGGTCATAGGTAGCATTTTTAATGGAATAATGAAATTGTAAAGTAAAATGATTAAGAACATGGGCTTAAGGTTTGCAACTTCATTCTACCATTTACTAGCTGCACGGTCCCCGGGCAAGTTTTTCAGCTTCTCTGTTTTGTCATCAGTAAAAGGATTGTTGTAAGGATGAAATAAGTTTTCATATATGTAGTATCTATAACAGTACACAGCCCACGGTAAGTGCCATTTAGCATTTTCTGTTGCTCACGCAAACATTAAAAGCTTACTATTGTTGGTGAGAGTAAGGGGAAATATTCTCCTAGTGTGCTAGGGGTTAAACAAAGTCATACATTTATACTGAAGCACTAATTTATTCATTTATTTAATGATGATTTATTGGGTAACTTGCATGCAACAGGGACTCCTCTGAACAGTGAGTAGTCCGTAGTGAAGAGTGAACAAACAGATGAAGTACTTGATCTTATAATTTTTTTTTTTTTTTTTTTGAGACAAGGTCTCACTCCATCCCTCAGGCTGGAGTACAGTGGCATGATCTCGGCTCAGTGCAGCCTCGGCCTCCTGGGTTCAGGGAATTCTCCCACCTCAGCCTTCCAAGTAGCTGGGACTGCAGACACAAGTCACAATACCAGGCTAATATTTGGTGTTTTTGTAGAGAAAGGGTTTCGCCATGTTGCCCAGGCTGGTCTGGAACTCCTGAGCCCAAGGTATCCACCCACCTTATCCTCCCAAAGTTCTGGGATTACGGGGGTGAACCACCATGCTTATATTCTAATGGGTAGTAAGTAAATGTTTACATAGGTAATATAATAAAAGAATTATAAGGGTTATAAAGAAAAACAAAGAATAGGGAGATAGAGAGTGACAGAGGTAAAATGGTCAGGAAAGACTTTTCAAAGGATATGATATTTGAGCAGAAATTTGAAAAAAAAAGAAATCGCTGAGAATGAGGAGGAGGCTTTCAGGCCCTGCGATGGGATGGGATCAAGAACTATTTGACTAGAGAGCACTTAGCAAGGCAAAGAGAAAGGAAATAAAGTTTGAGACGAAGGCAGGATTCAGAACATTCAGGGCCTTGTAGGACAGAGGGTGGAATTCAGACCTTATTGGAAGTGTTGTGAAAAGTTTTGGAGGGTATCAGTTAGTGGTATGCTGGTAAATGTTTTAAAAACAGCTTTCCAGGGAAAAGAAAGTGATTTGTAGCATTTGCCAAACTCCATGGTGTGTATATCCTACCATGGCCAATTTCAATATGCTAAAGTGAAGTCACTGGAGGTGGAGTTAGTAAGACATGAGCACCACTGGCTCTCTCCTATGTCAGCGCTGGCCAGCTCTAGTAACTTGCAGCCACAAGAAAGTAAAAAGAGTTATATACTTTTTTTTTTTTTTTGAGACAGAGTTTCACTCTGTCCGCCCAGGCTGGAGAGCAATGGCAAGATCTCGGCTCACTGCAACCTCCACCTCACGGGTTGAAGCAATTCTCCCACCTCAGCCTCCCAAGTAGCTGGGATTACAGGCATGCACCACCACACCCAGCTAATTTTTGTATTTTTAGTAGAGACGGGGTTTCACCATGTTGGCCAGACTGCTCTCGAACTCCTCACCTCAAGTGATTCGCTCCTCTCGGCCTCCCAAAGTGCTGGGATTACAGGCGAGAGCTACCATGCCTGGTCTATACATTTTTTAAAGGATCACCATGAAAACAGGATGGATAACAGACCCTAAGGAAGCAAAAGTAGAAGCAGAAAGGCCAGATAGACAGTGTGCTGTTAAATAATACAGACAATAAATCAAAGTGACTCAGACTATGGTGGTAACACTGGAGAGTAATAAAAGCAAATGCCTACATAGTGTTTCTGAGGGCTAGACCCTGTTTTTAACCTTTTACATATTAACTCATTTAATTCTCACAGCTTCCTATAAGTGAAATACTTTTATCCTCCTCATATAAATGAGGACACAAACATGGAGAAGTTACTAACTTGCTCAAAGCTAGAAAGAATAAAGGTGATTCGATGTCATTTACAGTTAACCCTTGAAGAACATGTGTTTGAACTACACAGATCCACTTGTATGTAGATTTCCCTCTGCTTCTGCCACTCCTGAAACAGTAAAAGCAACCCCCCATTTCCTCCTCCTCCTCACCTACTCAGTGTAAAGACAAGGATGAAGACCTTCATGATGATCCACTTCCACTTAATGAAGAGTAAATATATTTTCTCTTTTTTATAATTTTCTTAATGACATTTTTTCTCTAGCTTACTTTTTAAAAGAATACAGTATGTGATACATATAAAATACAAAATATGTGTTAATGAACTGTTTATGTTATCCATAAGGCTTCCAGTCAACAGGAGGCTATTAGTAGTTAAGTTTTGAGGAAGTAAAAAAAGTATACACGGACTATCAACTACAAGGGGTGTTGGCACCCCTAATACCCATGCTGCTCAAGGGTCAATTGTAATTTGATTGGCTCCACCGTATGGCCTTTCAGGTGTATCCAACCAAGCGGCAACTGAATGGGTACACCAATTGTATCCACAAATTCAAGATGGCTTTCAAAGGTAGAGTCAATAGAATTTTCTAATGACTTGGGTAAATATTTAATCAGTTCAGTTCTTATTGTACTCCTATAGTTACAGTGCTATTGTTTTCATTTTCAAGATACTGCATTGGACTATGAGTTGATGTACTTTATCCCCTATGGTGATAGGATTACACTCCTCTATATCCCACTAATAACTATAAATTATTATTTTTGTATATTTGGGGTAAGTGTAATATGCACAGTATTTTTTCTAATATATGGGGAAAATAGTTACACTTTTCTATTTAACATTCTAGAAACAAGCATTGTGTTTTCAATTTTTCTTAATCCCACAATAAATAGTACTGAAACCTCCAAACTGAGGATCTTGGATATCAGTACATATTTGAATGCTTCTCATTTGGAATTTCTGAAAATCACCTGGACTACTGTTTCTCAAGCTAATTATGTATACAAATCACATGAAACGATTTTTAAAATGTGGTTTCTGATTCTGTAGGTCTGGAGACCGGAATTTCTGAATGGCTGAGTGATGAAGTTGAAAAACTGTTGCATAAAGCAGTGTTAAAACTGTAACAATTTGCCAAAAATTACTATTTAAAGACTTTGGGAATTGACCAAAGAACATATAACAAAATTTAGAAGCACTTATCTGAGAAAATCTACTGTGGCATTTTAGCTAGGAATTTTTCCCATCTCTGCACCCCCACTCACCAATAGTATGGAGCAGAAGTTCCATCCAGACAGGCAGGACAGATCATAATGCCTGGAAGCTCTGCTCCCTGCTAGAGGAGAACTTGCAGCATTTGGAGCAGATAGTGGAAAATCCTCTTGTTGAAAACAAGAAAGCTACGAGTGGCAAACATAACAAACAGGGAAGGATAACATAAGCCTCAGGTCCATCCTAGTTGGGAGATTTCACAGAACAGCATACCAGCCAGAAATGTAACAGGAAGATTTAGCTAAATGAGATAGACAAAAGGAACCCTGTTGAGATCCCACTTACACCTGGTCATCTGGAAGCCTATACACATGCACAAAGCTGTGTGTCCCTGCTTAGGAGAAACCACAGAAGGCTCTAGTGAACTACCCACCACTGGCTTAAAATAAGACCTTGCAAATGCAGAACATATAAACCAAGGCATATTTGTAAGCTCCCTGGACTTTGAAAACATTCCCCAAGATGGCCCCAATTCTCCCTAACTTCCAGTATTCACATTCTTACGTGATCCCCTCCCTTGAGTATGGGCACAACTTGTGAATTGCTTCTAACAAATAGAGTATTGCAAAAATGACAGAATGTCACTTCCTCGATTATGTTACATAACATTTTAATGTCTATATTGCTAGGAAACTCTCTCCCTTTCTGGTTTTGATGGAATAAGTTTCTATACTGTACGCTGCCCTGTACAGAGGCCTGTGTGGCAAGGAACTGAGGAAGGCTTCTAGTTTATAGTTAGCAACAAACTGAGGCCATCAGTGTTGTAACCTACAAGGAACTGAATTCTGGTAACAACCATGTCAACTTAGAAGTGCATCTTTCACCAGCTGAGCCTTGAGGTGAGACTTCAGCCCTAGCCAATACATTGATGGCAACTTTATGAATTTCTGAAGCAGAAAATATAGCCAAGTCAAGTCCAAACTCCTGACTCACAGAAACTTTGAGATAATAAAAGAAAAAGAATGGATAGGCCACATAGGGGTAGGAGTGGTGGGGAACTGTGGAGTGGAGCCTCTCCCAGATACAAGATCTCCTGATCCTGAAGTGGCACCCTGTTGAGGATTTACGTTCCATCCATGGGGAAGTAGAAGCCAAGGGCATGTTCTGTAGAAGAGGGCAACTGCCTCTAAGCTTGAACTCAGGATTCTAATCATTCCTCAAGTCCTGGCATGTAACAGGGGCACTGTGGGGAATGAGCCATGCTCCCTTTAGGTTCATCAGCATTTAGCCAGGAAGAGTCACACATGACTGTGCTGGACCAAGGAAAGCCTGCAGTTTCATATTCTAGATGGTGTGTGTGTACACGTACTCATGCACACACCACAGGGTGAATTAAAAGGGCTCAGTCACAGAATAACTATGTTGATATCTGCTGAGAAAAGCAGTCTCGTGTACAGTCTTCTGACCCTGCTTGGCCACATAAGAATGGGCCATGAGCCTGGAACACTTCCTTACCAAGTGTGGGACTATTTTTCCCTGTTTCAGGCTCAATGAGTATCCCTTAGTTCTGCTTAAGTATGTATGTCAATGACCCTCAGGCATGTCTCCAGTTTTCTGTATTTCATATTCCTTGGGGTAGGGGTCAGAGTCCTTCTGTTGTGATGGGAGAGGAGTGTGTTTAGGTAAATTGCCCTACTTGGATGCCAGGGGTTGTGGGGTGGGAACCCTCTGGCCACGGAGGACTGACATGCCATTGAAGCTGATCTGGCTCTGTCTCTTCCCTGTGTAAGTAAAGTGTTGTCCCATCTGGTGCTTGACTGCTTTGTTTTCCTTGGCAACGTCAGTACCAAAATGCAATGGACGGAAGTGTTTGGATGTTTATTCCTGGTGGTTGGCATAGTGTTGATGATCTTCGCTATTCTCCATGTATTTGGAGTCTTTCCCTGGGACTGGTAACTGTTTCACAGTGCTCTGTTCCATGATATCGTTTGATTACTGATCCCAGTAGTCAGGGACAATACCTCTTCATTTTAGTTGGAATTCATTTGTTCAGGAAATGTTTGAGTAGCTGGCTGGTTGCAGCAGACATGTTGTGGTATAGCTTCACGGGTAAACTCAGAAGTCTCTCCCTGGCTAGCCTGTGCCACTGCCCATGGTTTAGAGCCAGGTTTGGGACTAGTACAAGCCATGAAGCACCCAGGGTGTGCAATTTAAGGAGGTGCTTGCTCTCATGTTGTGCAGGTGCTAGCGCCTCACTTGCCTCACCCTAGTCCCACCCTGATTAGTGTAGAATTTCCCAAGAGAACAATAACCCTTCAAGTCATTCCAAGAAAAAAATAAGTCCTTTCAGCAAATAAATTTAAGAAATGTTACACAAATTATACACCATTAAGAAACTTACTTGTCAAAACTCTCTATTTAAACTTTAAGAAGTCTAATAACGAAAGAAATCTGCTTAACTTTGCCTAAGCCAGCACTTTCCAAAATTTTGGCTGATTTTTTTGTTTTTGTTTTTTGCAAAGAATTTGTATTGAAATCCATTAAGTACACTCTGGGAAGTGCTAGGTTTCAGTTATGTTAATATGGCTTTAAGAATCATCAAACAAATGCCTCCCAGAATCTAACTGGTGTGCTGCCGATTTGGATAATTTCCACTTAACTATTTATGAAATCATGTAAAAGAGGCTTCCTTCCATTATTCCAGGGTCACTCACTCAGAAGTCTCATTCCCTTAGATGCTGTCACACCACTATGATTAGCATATTTCTTTAACTCTCATTATAGGTGTCTCTGTGTAATGAACATTCATTCTCACTGGATTCCAGCAATGCTGAACAACTCCAAACCTACCCCCAATTCGGCTTTCAGACTGGCTTTGATCAGCATTTTTATTCATGACGAAATAAATAAGTTGACTTTACGATGAGCAAACTTGCCAATGACATGGATTAGGGAGAAACCAAAGAGCCAATTCATTTGACTCTTGGTTATAATCTTCTGAGGTGCAAAAGTAGCCGAATCTAATGAAGGAAATAAAACCATAATCAACACAAAGCTGTGCTATTGGTTCCAGAACAAATAAACCTATGAAACAAGAAGAGTAGAATCAGAATCGATATGCATAAAATATAGGGAAGTCTAAATATGGCTGAACATATAGGAATCTTTCTGAGAATATAGTGAAAACACACCATAAGGAACCAGGGAATCTTCTATCAATAGAAGTGTTCAAGCAAAATATTGTCTGCTGGGCGAATAACATGAGGCAAAGGATAATGAGTGAATAGGATCTTAAAGGATAAACTATAAGAAGAAAGAAAGGTAGTCTAGTGTAAAGCATGACCATCAGTGGGGCAGGCAGAAACCCCTTTAATCATCATTATACATGAATACAAAAGAGGAATCAAGAAGAAAAACTAGTGAATAAACAAAGTTCTATGATTGCTGACAGGGTTAGAGGGAAGGTGCCCTTCCTCAATTTAATTGCAATATTGATTTCCATTAGCAGGCATACATGCAAGTAGGACGGAAGCTGAAAAGGCACATTTCACAGAGATGCCTTGTGTGTACACTTAGGGGACTAACTGTGCATAATTTATCTGAGGAGGCCCCATGTTCCTGGGTGCCTTAGGTATAAATTTTGAGGTTATCTGGATGAAATGCAGACCATCTCTTAGGGATTAATTTCTTGAAGTTTGCACATTCCTTCAGCATTGTTTGTGACATGATAGGATTCCAGCTCAAGGGCTCTAACAAAGTAGATAATTCCAACATAATCCCCTTTCTTTAAATGAACTTCTAGAGATGATGCTGTGTCCCCTGAGATCACATGAGATGCAGCTTAAACCATTCCTCATCTGGAAAGAGAGGAATAAATAAAATAAATCATAACTGTTTGCATTTCTTTCCAAACAGAAGATTCTGTAAGATGGTGTATAAGAGGTTTTAACCAGGAAGTGTGAGGAAGAGAAGCCATAAATCACAAGCACAGTCCATGCACCAGGGTCCTGAATAACCTCAGCCTTGTCCTCTGAATGCCTGGAATTCAATAGCACACTGTGTGTGTGTGTGTGTGTGTGTGCATGCACATGCGTGTGTCTGTGTGTGTTGAAGATGGAGGATAGGAAGACAGATAATGGGAGCATCCCTAATATGGTTTGGCTGTATCCCCACCCAAATCTCATCTTGAATTGTAGCTCCCATAATCCCCATGTGTTGTTGGAGGAACCCAGTGGGAGGTAATTGAATCATGAGGGTGGTCTTTCCTGTGGGGTTCTCATGATAGTGAATAAGTCTCATGAGATCTGATGGTTTTATAAAGGGGAGCTCCCCTGCACATGCTCTCTTGCCTGCCACCATGTAAGACATGCCTTTGCTCCTCCTTCACCTTCCACCGTGATTGTGAGGCCTCCCGAACTCTGTGGAACTGAGTCCATTAAACCTTTCTTTCCTTTATAAATTACCCAGTCTCAGATATGTCTTTATAGCAGCATGAGAAAGGAGTAATACAAAAACTCAAAATTCTTACTTACTCCTTTTGCTAGGAGGAAGGCACGGGGGAGGAGGAAGGGCTGGACCTTCTAGGTAAGCATCAATGTACATATTGCAGGATGATCCTGATGTGTGTGATGGTGTTATAACTGGAAGCAGGAAGGATGTAGCATAGAACTGTGGCCCTGTGGAGCAGGGTTGGCAACCTACAAGTTATGGGCAGCTCAGGCAGTTGAGTTGTAGTGAGAATCTCAGAGGATCTGGTCTCAACAGGATAATCTGCGGTTCTAGGAGGCCTGTGTCTTCAGGGGTGTTTCTGTGTGCAATCCTTGGCGGATTCTATTGCCATGCTTTCCCAGAAACATTCTATCTATTGAATAAAAAAGAAAGTGGGGGTTCCCTTAAGGAGCAAGCAAAATGTCCCTCAATATACTTGGTCAGGGATACCCTGGAAAACTCTTAACTGCACCTTGTGGTGTTGTCCAGGATAGGAACATCTATTGAACTTCCTTTTTGCAAAAGGAGATAGCAGTAAGGTGTGTGTGTATGTGTGTGTGTGTGTGTGTGTGTGTGTATATATATAAATAAATAAATATATATATATTTAATGTATACATGTAAAATCACATTTTGCATGTAACTTTTCTCTCCAAAAGGATTATCCATTCTTTTTGGCAAGGAGAGTGATATATTCTTTTGGAAAGAAAAGTTACATGTAAAATGAATAAAATTACTACCAGATATAAAAAAGTAGCTGCCTTTGTTTCCCATGGAATATTCCTGGCTCATGTAAAAATCTATTTTGAGGTGTCTGTGACCATGCCCTAACATCATCTGCAATCCTGAGTTTTCTCTCTGTTTATTAAATGTTCATGGCTCTTAAGAGAGCCGGGGGATACAGAAAAGTTAAAAGTGTGCACTTGTTCAAAAATGGATTTGAAAGAGAGGAAGAAATTCCAAAACTAATGATCATCAGTATGATTTTGCTTTTGGGTACAAGAGCCTGAATTATTGTCTGTCCTTGAAACTGACACTCAAGTGTTTATTAGCCTGGGCGGGTGCATGTTCCCTGACTAAGATGTTTCTTGAATGCCAAGGACTACAGTAGCCTGTGCACAATCAAATCTTCCCTCCTTATTCCTAGAAGATCCTTACAATCACCTCAAGAGCTCTTGTTTTTCTCAGCCCAGCAGCTCTGATTTCCTTATTCTGTCACCAGTCAGATCTCTTCCCTGAAATGACAGAGTCGGGGGCAAGCTGTGAGGCATGTTGATAAAAGGGTGCGTTCCTATTTGAGCAGACAGGATGAAGGTGATGAAATAGAAAGGCATCCTTTCTGCTGCTCTGAATACCAAGCAGGAAGTCAGAGAGGATCAAAGGCAAATGAAGTCCACAGGATTTATGACAGGTGTGCTCAGGAGAATAGCAATCAGGAGGAGGAGATTTCTTACTGAGGGCAGCAATGGTGGTGGCAGCAGCACTGGGGTCAACAATGAAAATGAAGAAAAACCCAGAATGAACACTGCTAGGTGGAACAATGGATGAGATAAATATGTTCTTATTAGCAAAAAGTGACCTTAAAAGAATTTGAATTGAATATACATGAGAATGAGTTCTTGGTGGTGGGATGGGGAAAAGAGAAATAAACCATAGACTCTCTCCATAGAAATAAAGTATACCAGTGCTGTTGGTATGAAGGAAGATGAAGAGGCACAGGCTCCTGACTTCAATTCCGATGAGGAAATCCTGGAAACATTACCAGGATTTCCATTTCTTTCTTGGTTTGCAACCTAAGACACTAGGATGAGTTTGAAAATATCTTAATTTCTCCATAGAATCATGTAATCTATGTCCTGTTTGAGGTTTGAACGTTCCTGTGTATTTTGGGGGTGGGCATGTTTCACTCATGTAGAAAAGATTCTTCAGTAAAAACACCAATTTGCAAACCTCATATCAAATAGCGAACACCACAGCGCCAGTCATGAATAAGAATTCCTGCTCTAGGCCTTTACTCCGATCAATAATTGTGAAGGGTCTGAGATTTTATCCTACTTGAAAGCTAACAAATTAGCCTGCACAGTTTCATGGATGTTGATAGAAAACACAAGACTCCTGGGTCAGAGACAAAAGACTATTTAACTCACAGCACAGCAAGCATCATCAGCAGCAGCATTATTTGCATCAGTTTCCCTTGTCCACCAAGTCCCATGGGGTGGTGCAAATGAGACCAGATAGCTTCATGCACATAAGGTGCCCTTATAACAGGAAAGAAACCCTGAGCTGAAGATATCTAAATTTTTTATAATGAGGCGTAAGCATGTGTGTCCTTTGCTTGCGAAAAGTTACTATCTCTTTCTTCTAAGGCTGAACAAACATCCTTTCAATGATAGTACAAAATGAAGACACTCAATGTTTCTTCTCACAAGATGTGCAAAAATGCAAAATACCCATGCAAGATTGTCTTCCAGCAGGTCTTATGTCCAAACTTTACAGAAATTACTTCCCATTCCTGGATCTTATATTTTCATATCTTTAAATAAAGGTATTAAACTGGATCAAATTCAAGGTCATTTCGTGGCAACAAAAACAAAATGATTATTTCTTTTTTTAAAGACCAACCTTGTGAAGATTCTGCTCTTCAAGGTCTTACAATCTCAGAAGGTCACGCTTACTTTCAAATGATCACTGCTGGTTGGCATTTTAAACACAGGCACACACAAATTCAAAGTATCAGTACCTCCACAAGAGTGATGTTTCCTTTCTAATTTTTTGTGGGAAAGCTCAGTAAAGTGGAAGGTAATATTGGGAGGAAAACTGAGCTGTGATTGAAGCAACACATATATCTTATTTCTTCTACCATCTCAGATTAATTGTAAATGCATTTTCTTTAATCCAAATACATGGAAAATAGACTGTGAGTGTAATCTCTGTTGAAAATTTCCTTACTTTTAATCTTTTCCCCTCACTCTCATTGTGAACTTGTTCTGAGAGGGAAATAATTTGTTGAAATAGAAACTTTGCAAGAGAAAGTTTGCTGATTCCTGCAAAAGAAGCCAGGTCATTAGGCAAAGACCTAATGCATCTGCTACCAGTGGCTTTGGTAACCTGCCAGTGTAAACCACAAAGTGCTCATGATGGTAGTGGCTTTCTGATACCTGTGATCTGGACAGCCATGCTAGTCTGCTGACACTGGATTCAGAAGGGTCACCTTTCATGTCTGGGTTTCCCCGACAACGTCAAAAATGCCACTGTTCCAGCTTTCAATTCCATAGAACCCTTGTCTATTAGGGTTTCAAAGCTCAATGGAAATCATTCATATTGGCAGGGTGCAGTGGATCACGACTCTAATCCCAGCGCATTGGGAGGCCGAGGCAGGTGGATCACCTGAGGTCAGGAGTTCAAGACCAGCCTGGCCAACATGGTGAAACCTCATCTCTACTAAAAATACAAAAATTAACTGGATGTGGTGGCAGACACCTGTAATCCCAGCTACTCTGGAGACTGAGGCAGGAGAAGTTGCAGTGAGATGAAATTGCACCACTGCACTCCAGCCTGTGCAACAAGAGCAAAAAAACAAGAGCAAAAAAGGTGTCACACCTTTCCCCAAGGGAAGATTAGCAGAAGATTACCTAGAAGCAAGCACTGAGGCCTCTGAGTATATGACATTGCCAGAACAGCTCTGTCCTATATTGTTCTCGAGCTGGGCTCAGATACGCCAACCCATGAGGCCTGGGTTAATTTTTTGCCTAGCTCAGTATTGGTGTGGATGGGTTGTGCCCCGGCCATCATTTTACTACCTACCATCCAATTATAGCTGTCTTCTATCTTTTCTCTATGTTTACTCTACTCTTATAACAGGTTTCTGCCTGTCATCCTCACAATGGGTACCAGATATCACCTTCTTCCTACATGCCTGCCAGAGCCAACATATACAGATACGCAGATTTTGAACTTCAGAATTCAGCAAGGCACCTTCAGACAGACTACTCGCAGAGTTTTACGGTGCCCAATCTACACAACCACACCTGGTAGCGTTCCTGGCCTTTGTGAAACAATTTACATGGCTTTGCGCATATAATGCTCACAACAATCCCATTAAGGTAGGCATTATTATCTAAATTCTCACAAGAGAACACTAAGCACAGAGAGGTTACATTCCCCAATGATTCACAGCTACTACATAACCAAGCTAAGAGATATGCCTGGACAACTGCATCTGAGGCTTTCAAAATTTTTTAAAGCCAAATCAGCTTTTGCTCAATGAAGCATAAGCAAAAACACAACTAAAACAGAACAAAGTTGAGCAGCTTCCCTCTGATTTGTCCCATATTCTCTTCCTTCCCCAGGCCCACTAAGGATTCCCAAGGGCTCTTAAATGATCCTTGGTTGCTGACTTTTTCTGGGGTAGACAGAGGAATCCACTGAACCCTTGTAAGGTTATTGTTACAAGGGTATTTGTACAGCTCTTGATAATCTCCTTTCTATACAGTCTAGAACTTTCTACCTTCTCCCTACAATCAATGCTTCACGTCTCCCAGTTGCTGGCTGCGCCTGTTCAATAGACTCTTTTTGTTGAGTTTCACTGAAGCCAAGATAAATGTGCTTCTTTGTTACCATCATCTCATTACAAATCAGACAGAATTCTCCAAGCCCCTTTGAACATGAACATCTGGAATACAGCCTACTTTCCATGCCTGGAGAGGAGCCTTTGAGGATACAGATCCCTCTAACTCCAGGCATTTGGGGACCCAACTACATCTCTCTTTGCACCCTCTCTTCTTGCTTAAATCTAAATAAGCCTCTTGGTCAAAAGCAGAGCCATAGTGCATCAGCACCAAGCTTCTCACTAAGAGAAGGCCTTTTTACTAATTCACAGAGCTCACTTAATGGTGAGGCTGGTTTTAGCCCTTCCAAAGTACATAAAGCATGGAAACATTTTCCCTTCACTTGGTTACCTCCTGACAACCCATAGACCCAAACAGTTCACTAGTCTGCCACTTCTCTGACTCTACAGGATTGGTTGGGTACCCCTCGGTAAACTCAGTCCTTCTCGCACCATAGCATTTAACTCTCTGTCTTGTGGCTCTCTGCTTATTTGTTCCTCCCCAACTAGACTCCCAACTCCAGGAGAAAATGGACTTTATCTTCTTTGTTCAACACTCTACCCATGCCCCTTGCACTGAACCTGACATATAGTAGGTGCTCATTAAAGATCGGTTGAGTGAATGAGTTATTGTGAATTATTGGGTTACAAAGTACTAGTTAATGATTTATATTTCTAGTGGTAATAATAACTATGTATTTAGATTGGATTTATTTTTAATTTTTAAACTTGTATTAAGTCTGGGAAGATAATTTTAACTCTCAAAAATGTAAGTAACATTTGTTCTTTATTGTTGGGAATAATAATATAAATGGGTTTGAATTCAGTTTGCAATTCAAATAATTGACCATCTGTCTGTATCTGGTTGTAATTTTGAATTTGTCAACCATCTAAGCAGATTTGAATAATCCTTTAATAAATCTTTAATTTGCTTTAAAGAATGTGTTCTATTAAACTTATTCTATCATCCATTTAAAAAAGTTATTTAAATTTTGATGTAAATGTAATGTTTGTGCTTTAAACAGTCAACAGTCAACATTTCACTGTCTGAAAAACAAGTCTGACAGCAAGTATCTATTTTTGTTATTATCAAAAGGTTTCTTTTTACTTTTAAAGTATTGAACTTAAATACCAAAATTTTAATTAAATTTGGCAATGTGTACTTTTGCCTTGATGTCACATAATTTTATCTCCTCTAAAATTCCCCAAACTAAAACCCTTAGGTTTTCCTCTACCAAATGTGACTGAGGTATAGAGTTTGAATCTCGGATTACAGTCTTTGTTCTTTGCAAAAGAACCACAGGTGCTATAGGTAGCCTCTTTGATCTCTTCAACTCACAGCCCCTACTTAGGTACCCATAGAGGGAAATATTTGAGAATTGAGTTTTGTCCACTTTGACTTCCCCTTGACAAACTGGTTCTCACATTATTTCCAGAGACAAATATTTTGAAAGCGAAGAACACAAGAGGTCACTAAATATTAGCTTTCAAAGACTTCTAGTCACATGATATTTGCTTGGGTTACCTCTTCTTGGAGTCTATATAAAGAATGATGTTTACTCTTGAACACTCTTCAGTGCTGAGGTGCTGCTGGGCAAAGAAATATGCAGAAAAGAATGTAAACATGGTTGGGGCTTGCTTGGTTTTGTAGATGCAGAAACTTTTGCTTGATTTAGGCAAGTCAGAACACTGAGAAGTAGAGAATGAGAAACACATAAGACTTTAAAGGCAAAAATGGTCTTACATAAAAATCAAAAGAGTAAAACATAACGAACATCTTCCTTAGCCCAGATTTTACACCAGGTCTGAGTTGATTCTCACTACAACTTAAGAGTCCAGCTACAACATTTTCTACTGGTCTAAAATAACTGAGAATTATTTAATTTACCTTATCCAACAAGCATGAAGTGATAGGCCTAGTGAATCAGAGTTTTAAGTCAATTAAGTATAATTTGTAACTGTCAGAAATCTAAGTTAACCATTCAGCTCCTCTCCCTGAAAATATTATTGGATGAAGTTAAACTTGATTAGCTTCCAGTAACTGAATTGTCCCAGATTAGTTCAATTAACACTGCACGTGTTAAATGCTTTTAAACTTTTACCTAAGATTTTTCCAAGGTGGTATGTGCATTTTGCTGCCTTCCTTACATACAGCATTTAAAACATAAACTTAACCTTTTATGACAATTCAAGTCTAAATTGGTATTGTTCTACTGAAAGCAATATGTTAAGATCTCAAACAGTCCAGGCTCAGAGATTTCTCAGCTGTGTGATAGTTGACAAATTATTTAATTTTTTGATCCTCTGCTTTCTTCTTAGTAAAATGAGAAATATACTTACTTGCCTGACTGCCAAAATGTCTGTGAGGGCAGTGAGGCAGCAAATGTGAAGGAAATGTACAAACAAGGCAATATTTTGCAGATACGAGAGCAGGGAAGTATGGGGAGGAGCAGTTAGATGGAAAACTTTATTACAGATAATATTTTGACAAAATTTTCAACTGTTTTTCAACTTTCATTGCTCTATGTAGGATTGTTTTCTTGATAAAGTTACATTAATTTTGTTTAAAAATTATGCCTTTAATTAAAAGAATCTTTTCCATATGTTATTATACTTTTTCTCGTTTGTCAACAAACATATTTGTGTTTTTATCCTCTTCTTATAATTTTTTTCAAAGAACTCTTAACCTAATAAAAAGAATAACATATAATTCTCAAGAGATTTCTATGTGCTAAGTACTATTTTCATCCCCATATTATAGATGAGGAAACTGAGGTATGCAGCCATTAGGTAGCAAAAGTAATTTTCCCAAGAGCAGACAATACAGACGAGCTTCAAGGCAAGCAGCCCGCCTCAGAGCCTATGCGCTTCACCCTTAAACCATCTAACAATTCAAAATTCTGCCATTATCTTTACCATTTCCTTCATCCTGCTTTCCTTACATTTACTCTGCAGGTTTGGGGAAGCACTTGTGATGATTACCTAATTCATTGCATTTCATTCTGTCCTGATAAGAATGAAAACATTTAAGAATGTAACTTATCCTCTAAATGTATCTCATTGCTGTTATTTTCTATATAACATTTATAAAAATTTATAATCACTATCTTCTTTTATTCAGATCAAGAATATCTATTAAATCATTAAATAAAAGTTTGTTGAACAGTTTTTACAATTCTTCAGATTTCATCTACAATTAAAACCAAATTATTTAAATTGTACAAGATCATATCAGTGAACATGGATAATTTGATTTCCTCTTTTCCAATTTGGATGCCTTTTATTTCCTTCTCTTGCCTGATTGTTCTGGTGAGGATTCTAGTACTATGTTGAATAAGAATGGTGAAAAATAAGCATCTTTATCTTGTTCTAGTTCTCAAATGCTTTCAACTTTTCCCCATTAAGCATAATATTGGCTGTGGATTTATTGTATATTGCCTTTATTATATTGAAGTATGTTTCATCTATACCTAGTTTGTTGAGGATTTTTATGGTGAAGGATGCTAAATTTTATTGAATGGTGGTTTCTGCATATATCAAAATGATCATATGGTATTTGTCCATAATTCTGTTTATGTGATGGATCACATTTATTAATTTTCATATGTTGAACAATCCTTACATCCCTGGGATAAATCCCACATGATCATGGTGTATTATATTTTTGATATGCTGTTGGATTTAATTTGCTAGTATTTGGATGAGGATTTTGGGTCTATGTTCATCAGGGATATTGATCTGTAGTTCTGTGGTTTTTTGGATGTGGTGTCCTTGTCTGGGTTTGGTGTAGGGTGATACTAGTCTTGTGGAATGAGATAGGGAGAATTCTCTCTTCTTCAATTTCTTTGAATAGTTTCAAAAGGATTGGTATTATCTCTTATCTGTTTGTTTTGTAGAATTCAGCTGTGAATCCATCTGGTCCTGGGCTTTTATTTTGTTGGGAGATTTTTTTTATTACTAATTCAATCTTGCTACTCAGTATTGGTCTGTGCAGGAGTTTTATTTCTTTCTGCTTCAATCTCAGGAGGTTGTATGTTTCCAGGAATGTATCCATTTCTGCTAGGTTTTCTAGTTTGTGAACACATAGTTGTTCATAATAATCTCTGATGATCTTTTGTATTTCTGTCGTATGAGTTGCAATATTACCTTTTTCATCTCTGATTGTGTTTATTGGATCTTCTCTTTTCTTTTCTTGGTTAGTCTGGCTAGTGGTTTATCAATTTTGTTTATCTTTTCGAATGACCTCAACTTTTTGTTTCATTGATCTTTTGTATTGTTTTATAAATCTCTATTTCATTTAGTTCTGATCTGATCTTTGTCATTTCTTTTATTCTGCTAACTTTGGATTTGGTTTGTTCTTGTTTTCTAGATTCTTGAGGTTCAACATTAAGTCGTAAATTTGTGATCTTTCTACTTTTATGATGTAGGTATTGAATGGTATTAATTTACCTTTTAACACTGCTTTTGCTATATCACAGATCTGGGTATGTTAAGATCTCATTTTCATTCATTTTAGATATCTTCAAAATTTCCATCTTAATGATCTTATATCTAGACAACCCTAAACACTCTGCCAAAAAATACTTAGATTTCATAAATGAATTCAGCAAAGTTTCAATATACAAAATCAATGTACAGGAATCAGTAGCATTTTTATACACCAATAACAATCTAGTTGAGGACTGACTCAACAAGGCAATCCCATTTATAATAGCTACAATAAAAAATAGAATGTATTAACCAAGGATGCGAAAGATCTCTACAAGGAGTACTCCGAAACACTGATGAAAGAAGTTGTAGATGACACAAACTAATGGAAAAAGATCACATATTCATAAATTAGAAAAATCCATATCATTAAGATGACCATACTGCCCAAAGCAATCTAAAGATTTGACATAATTTCTATTGAATTGCCAACATAATTTTCACAGAATTAGAAAAAATTTCTAAAATTCATATTAGACCAAAACAAAGCCTGAACAGCCAAAGCAATTCAAGGAAGGAAAAAAAAGTTCAAGGTATCACATTACCTGACTTCAAATTATACCACAAGGCTATAGTAGCCAAAACAGTACTGGCATAAAAACAGAAACATGTATCAGTGGAACAGACTAGAGAACCAGAAATAAAGCCACATACGTACAACCAACTGGTCTTGGACAAAGTAAACAAAAATATATGCTGGAGAAAGGACACCTTATTCAATAAATGATGCTGGGATAATTGGATAGCCACATACGGAAGAATGAAACTGGACTTGTACTTCTCACCATACACAAAAAATAATTCAAGATGGATTAAAGACCTAAAAGTAACACATGAAACTATAAAGACCATAGAAGAAAACCTAGGAAAAAAGTCTTCTGGACATTGGCCTAAGCAAATAATTTATTCAAAAGGAAACACAACCAAAAAAAAAAATAGACAGATGGGACTTAATTAAGCTAAAAAGCTTCTGCAGAGCAAAAGAAAAGAAATAATCAACAGAACAAACAACCTACAGATGAGGACAAATATTTGCAAACTAAGCATCCGACAAAGGGCTAATATCCAGGATCTACAAAGAACTCAAACAACTCAGCAAAAAACCCAAATAACTCCATGCAAATGTGGGCAAAAGACATTAACAGACATTTTTCAAAGAAAGATAAACAGCCAACAAACATATGAAAAAATGCTGAACATTACTAATCATCAGGAAAATGCAAATTAAAACCACAATGAGATATCATCTTACACCAGTCAGGCCATTATTAAAGGTCAAAAAGCAATAGATGTTAGCAAGAATGTGGAGAAAAGAAAACTCTTATACGCTGTTGGTGGAAATGGAAATTACTACAACCTTAATGGAAAACAGTATAGAAATTTCTCAAATAACTAAAAATAGAACTACCATTTGACCCAACAATTACACTACTGGCATCTACCCAAAGAGAAAGAAATCACTACAACAAAAAGATACCTGCATGCATATATTTATTGCAGCACTATTCACAATAGCAAAGTCATGAAATCAGACCAAGTGTCAATCAGCGGTTGACTGGATAAAGAAAATGTGTTACATCAAGGAATACTATTCAGTCATGAATAAGAATGAAATCAGGTCTTTTGCAGCAATATGTTTGGACATGGTGGCCATGATCTTAACTGAATAACTTAGAAACAGTGAGTCAAATGCTGCATGTTCTCATTTATAAGTGGAAGCTAAACAATGGGTGCAAATGGACCTACAGGGTGGAATAATAGACCTTGGAGACTCAGAAAGGTGGGACATTGGAAAATTACCTACTGGGTACAAAGTTCACTATTTGAGTTATGGGTACAGTAAAAGCCCAGACTTCACCACTACACAATAGATGCATGTAAGAAATCTGCGCTTATATCCCGATATATATATAAATAAGAAATTAAAAGGTCAGGCGCGGTGGCTCATTCTTGTAATCCCAGCACTTTGGGAGGCGGAGGCGGGAGGATCACTTGAGGTCAGGAGTTAAGGACCAGCCATGGTGAAACCCTGTCTCCACTAAAAATACAAAAAAATTAGCCAGGCCTGGTAGCGCGTGCCTGTAGTCCCAGCTACTTGAGAGGCTGAGGCAGGAGAATTGCTTGAACCTGGGAGGTGGAGGCTGCAGTGAGCCGAGATCGTGCCACTGCACTCTAGCCTGGGTGACAGAAAGACTGTGTCTCAAAAAAATAAATAAAATAAAATAAATATAACATAGGTAAATTAAAACAAATGAGAAATGTTGAAAACATAACTATAAGTGGACACTCCATGTAAGTGAAGGCTTAAAAAAATAAATGAAAGGAAGAAAGAATCTCAATACTATTATCAGATAAGAAAAAGTAAACAAGTACATACAAGTACATTTTATAATGATAAGCTATTTAGTATATAGCACAAGTATGTTGAACATGAGTCTTTAAGTACCAAGTTACAAAAACATCACAATACTTGAGGCAATGTCTACAGGATATAAATAAAAAGAGAAATAAACAGAAAAAGCACTGGCTATGAAAGAGAAATAACACAATGATAGTGCATAGCAGACAATATAACTTTTTCTATGTATCCATGAAAAATTTATAAAAACTGGCCATATTAGGGAACAGAAAATTATTAAAAGGAGAACTACAGAACAAATTATCTAAGTAATATAAAATTTGAATACAATTTTTAAATGCAACAAAATATTTTGAACCATTAATTTTAAAAATTGATATTTATCTTAGGTTAATAAAAAACAAGAATGTTAAACCTCAGATTCCAAAATATCACGAAAATAAAAATGACAACACTAGAATATGACTAAAGCTGTGTGGGGAAGCAAATGTTTATTAGACATTCACATTATTGAATAAGAATGTGAAAAAGTAAATGAACTAAATATCCAGCTCAATAAGAAAAAAAACAAAAAATAAATATAAGAAAAGGAGAAGGAAAAATCTAATTAAGATTAGGAGTACATAATAAATTAGATTTAAAAAAGTAAAAAGAATAAATCAATCCCAGAGTTGGCTCTATTTTTATTTATTTATTTTGCAGACACAGAGTTTTGCTGTCACTCAGGCTAGAGTGCAGCGGTGCAATCACAGCTTACTGCAGCCTTGACCTCCTGGATTCAAGAGGTAATCCTGTCTCAGCCTCCCAAGTAGCTGGGACTACAGGGCATGCCACCACATCTGGCTAATTTTTTTTATTTTTATTTTTTTAGAGACAGGATATTGCTATGTTGCTCAAGCTGGTCTTGAACTCCTCCTGCCTTGGCCTCTCAAAGCACTGGGATTACAGGTGTGAGCCACCATGCCCAGCTTGGTTCTATCTTTAGAACCAGATCAACTACCGACAAATCTAACTTGGAAAGAAAATCTACCATACAAATGTAACACACACGTATATATTCAGCAGTACGCATAAAAAAACAGCGACTAAACATAGATGATGTAGATGAAGTCTTTACTTATTGAAATTGACTCAAACGAGATAGAGATCTAAGTAGCATTTCTCAATCCTGGCTGCACATTAGAATTATGGAAGTAGGAGGAGGTTGGTTTAAAAATAAAAGCTTAACCAAACTAAACTAATGTACGCACATACCCCCAGATATTCTAATTTAACTGTTTATGTTGAGCTTCAGCATAAGGATTTTTGAAAGAAATCTCTAAGTGACTGCAATATGCCCCAAAACTCAAGATGATTTCTATAAGAAGTTTCTTAAAGCAATTAAGAAAGCTGTCTAAGAGCTTTATATCCTAAAAAGCACCAGGCCCACTGATACAAATTCCTTTCACATTATTAAAGAAAAGGTTATGCTGATGCCATTTTAAATGTTTCATTGCAAAAGAAAAACCTCCAAAATCATTTTTGTAAGGCCAGCATAATAATCATACCAAATCATAGAAGGTCTGCCTAAAAACTGAAGAAAAAAAACTTGGTGCAGTCTCACATCCTATCAAAGAATTGAGCAGAACATTATAAGAAAGATATGCTACAGTGAAGAAAAGTTTGTACCAAGATGCAAGAATAGATTCTCAACAGGAAATCTATTAAAAGAACTCACCATATTGAAAGTTCAAGAAAAAGTCATAAATATCTCAACAGACATCAAGATGGCATTTAATGAGTTGATGGCCATGCACAATTTAAAATCAAATTAATCATTTTACTATGCAGCCATAAAAAATGATGAGTTCATGTCCTTTGCAGGGACATGGATGAAATTGGAAATCATCATTCTCAGCAAACTCTCGCAAGAACAAAAAACCAAACACCGCATATTCTCACTCATAGGTGGGAATTAAACAATGAGAACACATGGACACAGGAAGGGGAACATCACACTCTGGGGACTGTGGTGGGGTGGGGGGAGGGGGGAGGGATAGCATTGGGAGATATACCTAATGCTAGATGACGAGTTAGTGGGTGCAGCGCACCAGCATGGCACATGTATACATATGTAATTAACCTGCACATTGTGCACATGTACCCTAAAACTTAAACTATAATAATAATTAAAAAAGAAAAAAAAACAATAACAATTACTTTAAGCATAAAAAAATAAAGTTTTGTTTAAAGTTAAAAAAAAATTAATCATTTTATTTCAATAGAGATAGGTGAACACTTGCTCAACATGTTAAAAATATTATACGTATTAAACCAAAGCCAGCCTTATGCTTAATTGTGAAATACCAGAAATATTTACATTAAAGATACAAACTAGGTGAGGATTTCATCTAATACTACCGGTAAATGGTGGGGCTCCAATGTGAACACTGATCTGTTCTGTCTATTGTGGATAATGATTTCCAAGAAGAATCAAATCAATACATCAATCAAGTCATCAATGATACTATTTTGTGAAAAGATAAATTAAAAACCAGTATTATATGTCTTTGTAACAAAACCCCAAAACCATGAAAACTTAGATTTGCATATTTATCTCATATCGATGTGTTTTTATATACACAGAAAAAAGTCTGAAAAATCACACACAAAGTTTTTACCATGATGAGAGAGAGGGGGAGCGTTGCAAGGGAATATTAATTACTTTTTATTGTTTATAAAGTGTTTATATATTCTTTGAGGTCCCCCCACTTCCTGTCCCCAAGGGACATGTATTACTTTCATAATCAGGAAAAATGACAAATTTCCAATATAGACAAAAAATTAAATGAGTCACATAGAAATATTAAGGCAATTATTACTTATGAAAATATTCCTATGGCACAAGTAGAAGCATGATTCCCCCACCAGTAAAGCCAAGAAAAATAATCTAAGGAGATGTTTTAATACTATTTAAAAATTCAAATAGTGGATACTTCTTTTGCAGACTCCTTTGAATAAAACAATACTTTCATCGAAATCTGTGTTCTCTTACGTTGATACGTTGATGAGTGTTTGAGAGATTATTTAAATGTACTTTTCCCGGGAGAAAACCAAAGGCAAACTGTTGCCGTCCTGGCCCCCAGTCATCCCCTTCTGACCCCCTCCAGCCCAACTTCTGGTCTTCCTAACTCTTCCAGGAACACAGAAGCTGCTAGCTGGCAGGCCGAGGTTGAATTTGGCTCACAGTTGTATTTTGTTTGTCCTGCTGTAAATTGCTGGTGTTAGTTGCCAATATTGGAGATCTGGGAAACTCCACAAGAAAATATCCAGTCTTCTTAAAAATCTGGAGACTCTGGTAGGGCTGACCCATAGTCTTGCCTGGGCATGGTCAGAGCCCCGGGCAAGTGCTGCTGGCTGCTTTACAGGAGGCCTCCAGCTCCTGGTGTCCTTGGTCCCCTGAAGGACTGCACCCTAGGGGAATGGATTTGTGCCTTACAAATCGTTACAAACCTTACAAACCTTTCAAAGCCTGCATCTAGCCCTCATCTGAAGTCATTAACCATTGACAAAGATGGATTGTGTCATCCTCTTCATGGAAATTTTTCATTTTATGAGAAAGCAAACCTATAAAAACATTTCTGCTCACATTTCAGGTACTAACCTGTCAAGAGATATACTGTTTTACGTGAAACAACACAAATCCCATAGTGGATGTGATCTTTTATACAGTCACCTTTAGAAAATTCTGAGAAAGTAAAGCTTGCTTTTAAATCAACTTGGGTTATAAGGCTTTTTCAATTAGAAAAACAGTCTAAGTAGTTTTTGGAGCCTTCTAGTCAACTCAGAACACCGTGCAATGCTGTCACCTTGTGGCTAAGTCCATGAAATAGCCCCAGCACCATTTCATGAAATCATGTTGCCATCTTGTGGGCTATTCTAAGACAGCATGACGTGTACTAAAGAGCTCAAAGGCCCGGAACTTAACTTGACTATGGAAATAGCCACCAAACGGTTCACACGTGACACTAACAGTGGCTAATTATCTGTGGATAGCTGCAACATTACCAGTTCAATGTCTATGACGCCATAGAATCTTGGTGCTACAAACAAATGCAGATTTGTACCCAAGAGAATTGAGAACCAGTTATCTTCGAGAATAAGAGAACGCAATCATGCATCTGAAATGGTTTGGATTAATGATTCTCAACTGTTTTTTGCTGGCTGCTTCAGAATCAACGGAGGTGCTTGTCAGAAACCCATGTCTTGGATTCCAGCTCAGAAACTCTGATTAAGTGTGTCTTGGGCTGATCTCCAATATCTGTATTTTTAAGAACCCATTTGGTGACTTGGTGAGCACTCTGATTCATGAACCTGGGTAACATGCCAGCTAGTGGCACTAGATTACATTCATTTGTGTGTTCAAAATTTGCTGAGTGTTTAGGTGCAGTGTGCTGAGTTAGTTTTGATTTCAAATTAAAGAGCCCTCATTGCCTCAGGATGTGCACTCTTAAATGAGGAGATACAAGCATGCAATTAAAGTAAGAAAGGCAACTTAGATTATGCGAGAGTGTCCAAAGGGTAGCAGAAGAGGGATCCCCACAAGTTTTCTCCAGTGAGAACACAGTGGCTTTCAAGGAACGTACTGTTGACCCTTGACAACACGGGTTTGAATTACATGGATCCACTTATCAGTGGATTTTTTTTCACCTCTGCCACTCCTGAGACAATAAAACCAACCCCTCCTCTTCTTCCTTCTCCTCAGCCTACTCAATAAGAAAATGAAAAGGATAATTTTTATGATGATCTACATCCACTTCCACTTAATGAACAGCAAATATATTTTCTCTTCCTTATGATTGTCTTAATAACATTTTTTTCTCTAACATACTTTATTGTAAGAATGCAGTATGTAACACATACACAAAATATTTGTTAATCAACTGTATGTTATTGGTAAGGCTTTTGGTCAACAGTAGACTATCAGCATTTACATTTTTGAGGAATCAAAAATTATATGCAGATTTTCAACTGTAAGGGGTTTGGTGCCTCTAAACCCCTGCATCATTCAAGAGTCAACTGTGTATAAAGAAAGATCCAGGTACTTGCAAGGCAGACATGTGGGAGTGGAAGGCAAATATCATTCTAAGTAAAGAAAATAAATGCAACATGGTACCAAGGCATGCAGGAGCATGCCATTTCTGAGAATCTATAAGGACTACTATGTTTTTGGCAAACAATAATGGAAACGACCCAAAGGAGCAAGGAACCACATCCATAGGCTTGTAGACCTTGCCAAAAAGTGGACATTTCATCATGTAAAGGAGCCACGGGGCATTTGCACAGAGAAAGACAATATCCAACTTGTGTTTACAATAAGTACAAACATACCTTGTTCTATTGGACATCGCTTTATTTTGCTTTGCAGATATTGTGTGTATGGGTGTGTGTGTTTTACAAATTAAAGGTTTGTTGGAACCCTGTATTGAAAAAGTTCATTGGCACCATTTTCTAACAGCATTTGCCCACTTCATGTCTTTGTGTCACATTTTGGCAATTCTCACAATATTTCAACCTACTTCATTATAATTGTATCCATTATGGTGATCTATGATCACTGACTTTTGATGTTACTATTGCAGTTGTTTTGAGATGCCACAAGCCATGCCCATATAAGACAGCAAAGGTGATTGATGAATGGTGTGCATATTATGATGGGGGTTGTTGCCCCCTCTGTCTCCTTCTCCCCAGGCCTCCTACTTCCTTGAGACATAACAATATTGGAATTAGGCCAATTAAGTGTTTGAGGGAAAGGAAGAGTACTACATCTCTCACTATTTTCTTTTTAAGTTCTGGGGTACATGTGCAGGATGCGCAGGTTTGTTACATAGGTAAACGTGTTCCATGGTGGTTTGCTGCACCCATCAACCCATCACCTATGTATTAAGCCAGGCATCCATTAGCTCTTTTTCTAATGCCATCCCCACCCACTGCCCTCCCCTGACAGCCCCCAGTAAGTGTCGTTCCCCTCTCTGTGTCCATGTGTTCTCATTGCTCAGCTCCCTCTTATAAGTGAGAACATGTTGTGTTTGGTTTTCTGTTCCTGTGTTAGTTTGCTGAGGATAACAGCTTCCAGCTTCATCCATGTCCCAGTAAAGGACATGATCTTTTTCCTTTTCATGGCTGCATATTATTCCATGAATTGATTAAGCTTACTAAGGAAGGCATGTCAAAAGCAGAGATAGGCCAAAGCCTAGGTCTCTTGTATCGGTTAGCCAAGTTGTGAATGCAAAGGAAAAGTTACTGGAGGAAATGAATAGTGCTATTCCAGTGAACACGTGAATGATAAAAAAGAAAACAGCCTTATTGCTGATATGGGAAACAAGCAGCCAGAGAAGTAAGAAGAAGACAGGATAGATGAAGTGGGAAAAGGACTTTAGAGAAGCAGGGGCTGCCAACAGCATCAAATGTTTCATAGTAGTCTACTCAGATGAGGAAGTGTTTGTAAGATTGCAGAGGTAACACCATGATTTAGCAAAAGCAGTTGTTAGTGGTGTTACTGGAAAGGGGCCCCAATCTAGATGGCAAGAGAGAGTTCTTGGACCTTGCTCATGAAAGAATTCTGCGAGTTCATAAAGTGAAAGCAAGTTTATTAGGAAACTAAAGAAATAAAAGAATGGCTACTCTATAAACAGAGCAGCGCTGAAGGCTGCTGGCTGGCTATTTTTATGATTATTTCTTGATTGTATGCTAAACAAGGGGTGGCTTATTCATGAGTTTTCCCAGAAAGGGATGGGCAATTTCTGGAACTGAGGGCTCCTCCCCTTTTAAGACCATTTAGGGTAAGGTCCAAACATTGCCATGGCATTTGTAAGCTGCCAAGGCACTGGTGGGAGTGACTTTTAGCATGCTAATGCATTATAATTAGCATATAATGAGCAGCGAGGATAACCAGAGGTCACTTTCATCACCATCTTTGCTTTGGTGGGCTTTGGCTGGTTTCTTTACTGCAAACTGTTTTATTAGCAAGGTCTGATAAAAGTGACCTATATCTTGTGTTGACCTCCTATGTCATTCTGTGACTAAGACTGCCTAACTACCTGGGAATGCGTCCCGGTAGGTCTCAGCCTCATTTTACCCAGCCCCTATTCAAGATGGAGTCACTCTGGTTCAAACGCCTCTGATGGTGGCAGAATAAATAAGATAAAGAAATTGGGTACCAAACTAAGACTTCCAGAACACAAAAGCCAACAGCCAATATTTAGTTTTTAGATCCTCGCTCCAGTATTGGACCCTATTGTCTACTCCCTCCTTCATGGAAAAGAGATGAAAAGTTCAGAAAGGCAAATGAGGCAAAAAGAGAAGAGGCAAAGAGGAAAACCAGTGCAGAATAGTTTATGAAAAGGGCATAAAGTTAAAGGTTTCATGGATTGAGCATTTTGTATGTGTGTGTGAAATACACACTGGAAGTACAACTGTGTGCTCAGGGTGGGTGGGAAGAAGAGATGAAAGTTTGAAGAGAGCAACTGAAGGGCTCTGAAAGGGAACACGACAAGGGTTGTGGATTTTTAGGGTATTGAAACAGCCTTTGCAAAACTTATATCAGTGAGAAAATTATAACTGTAAGCTAAGCTAACCCACCCCCCATCTTGCCTTTTCCTGAACTGTTCCTGGGCTACAGGGCCAAGCTAACTTTGGAAGACATTTAGGCTTCATTTTAAATGATAATAGGCCTTGCCCAAAACTCGACTTCTTTTGTAAAACTAATAGGAGGCCTCCAGGCTGAGGGAAGGAGAGGATCCTGGGTCCTGCTAAAGTGCAGAAATCATTCAGAGGTTATAAGATATACAACTTCCTTCAATTACTCCTGCAAATAACACCGCTATTGTAGATTGGCCTTTTGAGATCTCTTTCCAGGTTTTTTTGCATGTCTGACCCCTACGACTCCACCTGGACCCAACGGCTGCATCTGGACCGACAACCCCACTCCTGTGGCCTCACCCAGAAGCAATTCAGCCTGCAGGAGGACAGCATCAACCCCCTATGATTCCATCTCTGCCCCAATCAATCAGCAGTAAGCACCTGTTACCTGGCCATTCCCACCCCTTCTCCCAAACTGCCGTTAAAAAACCCCTAACCTACAAGCTTTGAACAACATGATTTGAGTACGAACTCTATCTCCCATGTGGCGTGGATGGCCTTTTGTCTACTAAACTCTTTCTCCACTATAATGTCATGGTCTTTCTTTATTCAGTGGACAGGAAGAACCCCCTGGGTATTTACAGTATCAATCTGCACCAAGTTAATTTGCATAGTAGTGTTAAAAAACCCAAGCATTTTTTCTAGAAGAGGTAGGCTATTAACAAAATGGGTACTGAGCAAGTAAGAGAATCCTGCTCAGTACTCTGATCTTGGTCTTCACCCAGGTATAAAGAATCTCCGTGACATTGGCTATGTCTTGAGCTTCATTTCATTATCTGTAAATTGAACCAAAAGCTTCCTCGGCTCCTTGTCAGCTCTAGCAAGCCTATATCTATAACTTGCTCAAAATCACACAGACATCTCAAGCTGTCTTCCCTCTCCCCCAGATAATTACTGTAGTTATTAATAGATATATAGTACCCTAATTAATTTCACAACCCTTTGAGGGAGGTACTATTATGATCCCACTTTATTGATAAGGAAAGCAAGGCTCATAAAGGTTATGAAAATTGCTCAAGTACACACAACTAGAAAGTGGTAGAGCAAGGTTTTAAACCCACGATAGCATGACCCCCAAGTACAGGTTTTTAACCATTGGTCTACACTACTTTCCTGTAGAAATGATGAAAGATGCCAAATAAAATGTTCAGAAGATCCTTTAAGAATTTGAGAATTTCATTCAGTTTGGAAATTGTTTCTCCAATAAATCCCACACCTCAAGTCTTGGTTTTAAAGCAGATCCAAGCTGACGTCCCCAAATTTCTTAAAAATTAAGCCAGAAAAATTTAATGAATGGTTTTGTGCTTTTTCTAAGTTGACACAAACCTCCAGGGACCTATCAGCATATTTGAACTCCTGTAGTTGGAAATATAATAAAGAACGAACATCTGCATCTGTTACTAGTTAAAATCTTTCCTGTTATATCTACTTCCTGGAATGTGGCTGCAATTTCCTAAATGAGTCAGCTAAGTTGTATAATTTTTAGTTTCTTGGTAGATTCTCCTTCTCTGCCTCACTCCAAATCATGCTGGAGTGAGGTGTGATCAAGGAAAAATACAGGCATTCAAAAAGACCCCTTGAGATCATTCATGATAAAACCAGTAGCCCTCAAGCAGAAAGCTTTCCAAGTCCTCCAGAACATAGCGTGACATTGGCCAAATAACCATTTGTCCTAACCAAGTAGTATGCAAATGGAATTATAAGAGCTTGACTGGTCCCTCTGTCTGGGACCTTAACCGCTCCATCTTTGCCTATAGAGAGTTGTTGTGTCCTTTTCAGTACATCTCAAATGCTATCTTCTATGTGAAGTCTTTGCAGGTACTCTGAAACAATTGAATCTCCTGTTAAGCCCCTGTATCACTTACTTGTAAACATCCATTATGATGCTTATCGCTATTTGTGTCTGTGTCTTCTTTCTATTTATGAATAGGGTTTCATTTTCAAGAAGCATAAGGCAGGTTGGGACATTATCAGTCTGCAGGCCAGCTGCCAACTTGCCACCTGAGTCTACCTGCCACCTCTGCACATTGAGCTAGGTCAGCACATTCTAGACTCTGGTTCTTAGCCTCACAGACCCAGGAAATCAATTTTCTAAGTACTCCAGACCATATAGTTCTTAAGGATGCTTTCTGATGATAGCCAATTCCACCAAGTTTTAAAAGGTGAGCAGAATGGCAAGTTATGAACAAATTATACACTGGCATGCTCAGACACTAGTATGGTCAGAAGTCTGCATGAATCAGGGTAGAGATGAGATTTACTAGGTAAATTAACAAAATGTATTACTAGCATCAGCACAGGCTTTTCAAATGGATCCACTTCTACTGTAGGGCCTTATCTATTATAGGCAGAGAAGACCCTTCTATGGGAAGAGTTAGGAAGTCAGTGTTGTTGAATTTCCTCGTCTGTGCTGGCCATCTTTCTTCTGTCCATGTGTTCTTTCTCCCAACAGAAGATGATACAGTGGATCAGGGCATTGCTTTCTATATTACCACCTGTCTCCTTTGCTAACGTATCATACTGATTCAGTGTCAAATGTTCTCAAACTCTTTGCCCCTATGGTCCTTAACGATCTCTTGGTTTCCTCCCACAGCTGGTGTGAATCCCATCCATTGTGTGAGGATTTTACTAGTGTGACTCTCAGAGGACCCATAAGGTAAGGTCTCCACATTGTAGGTTTTCCTAAAAGCAAACAGGGTCTTAGTTCTTTTCGGGTTCATACCACAGTGCCTAGCTCAGAGTAAGCTCTCAAATATTCGAATTGACTTTAATTTGCCCATTCAGCTTTTGTATTTCATTCATGAAGCAACCTTGGCAGAAATTGCATGATATTGCAGAATGTTGGTGCCACTACTAAACTGGTACTATAGTAAATAATACATGTAACTCATCATTTAGTTGGCTGTCTTCAAACAAAACGACCGCTGATTTTTTTCAAAAGGAGGAAAAAAATTGCTGTGGTCACACTGGGCGAGTGATGCTGTTATTAAATAATTCTGAGAGTGGTTTTCAAAGTATGGTTCCCCAGAACAGCAGCATTCATTTCACCTGGGAACCAGTAAGAAGTGCAAAATCCTAAGTCCCTTTTCAGACTTAATAAATCAGGGTCTCTGGGAGCAGGGGGTCAGAAATCTATGGTTTAACAAGCCCTCCGGGTGATGCAGGTACACACTCAAGTTGGAGAGCCACTGCCCTAATTTGCTCAGCACCTCACACTTGATTTCGATGGCTGTCACCTGCAGATAAGTAGGCACTTTAAATCTAAAGCCAACTGAGCCCTATCACATGTCAGATGATAAGCAACCTTTATCAAGGCAGCCCCTATGATATGCCAGTCAGTTGACATGTATTTAGTACACTGCTGCATGCGAGAGTCACGTTAAATCAAAACAACACTTGGTTGATCCTGTAAATAAAGACAGCCCTGGTTATCACATACTGGGAAGTATCCTCAGCCAAAACAGCATTTGAATGATTAAGTCATTAAGAGCAAACCTGTTTGCGAGTTATAAATCCTGGTTTTAAAAACATCAGAAAAAAGAAATGATGACAAAAGTATCACTGATGCTTCATAATGAGGTTAAGCATCCCAGGGTTAGAGATGAGAATCCATTTGTGGTTGGGCCTGGGAGGGACAATTAAGGACACATATTCTGGATATCAGACTTTTACTAGCCTTGCTAAATCACAGCCCGTCCGGGTAGTGAGGGGATGGTGGAAGATCTGCAAACCACACCTGTGAGAAATGAGGAGAAGAGTGAATCACTCGGGCTCCTATGGGCAATGCAGAAAGAACAAGAACTGAAGACTCTAGTCGTGTCCTTGCAATGCTTCTCAGATGCCTTCTGCTTCTTTTTTTTTTTTTTTTGAGCTGTCGCTCAGTCTGGAGTACAAAGGCACGATCTCGGCTCACTGAAACATCCACCTCTTGGGTTCAAGCAATTTCCCTGCCTCAGTCTCCCAAGTAGTTGGGATTACAGGCACGTGCCACCACACCTGACTAATTTTTGTATATTTAGTAGAGACGGGGTTTCGCCATGTTGTCCAGGCTTGTCTCAAATTCCAGACCTCAGGTGATCCTCCTGCCTTGGCCTCCCAAAGTGCTGAGATTACAGGTGTGAGCCACCGCACCCAGTCTCTGCTGCTTCTTTGGATGACATTTCATAGCCTTCGGGGGTGACAAGTAGCAAAAAAAATCTTCTGGGCCAAATGCAGCACAGAAAACATTTTGATGATTGTGCAATTACTATTTGTCCAGAACAATCCTGTTTCATTTTATTTTTTATTTTAGATTGAAGGGGTGTATGCGCAGGTTTGTTACATGGATATAATGCATAATGATGAGATTTGGGCTTGGTGTGTACCCATCACCCAAATAGTTCACACGTACACAGCAGGTAATTTTTTTTGAGAAGGAGTCTCACTCTGTCACCCAGGCTGGAGTGCAGTGACTTGATCTCAGCTCACTGAAACCTCTGCCTCCCAGGTTCAAGCAATTCACCTGCCTCAGCCTCCGGAGCAGCTGGGACTACAGGCACGCACCACCACGCCTGGCGGGTAAGTTTTTTAACCCTCATACCCACCCCATACTCCGACTTTTGGAGTCCCTGGTATCTATTACTTTGACCTTTATGTTCATGTGTACCCATTATTAGCTCCCACATAAAAGGAAGAACATGCTGTATTTGATTTTCTGTTTTCTGTTTTATTCTAATTAGGATAATGACCTCCAGTTCCATCTGGGTTGTTGCAAAGGACATGATTTCATTCATTTTTATGACTGAGTAGTATTCCATAGTGTATATATACCATGTTTTCTGTATCCAAGCAATCATTGACAGACACAGTTTGATTCCATGACTTTGCTATTGTGGATAGTGCTGCAATAAACATATGAGAGCAGGTAATTTTTTTTTTTTTTAAATAAGACGGAGTTTTGCTCTTGTTGCCCAGGCTGGAGTGCAATGTCGCGATCTCAGCTCACTGCAACCTCCGCCTCCCAGGTTCAAGCAATTCTCCTGACTCAGCCTCCCGAGTGGCTGGGATTACAGGCATGCACCACCCCGCCTGGCTACTTTTGTGTTTTTAGTAGACATTACTGTTTATGTTAACATGTTTATTTATACAACTTGTTTCTCCATGTTGGTCAGGCTGGTCTCGAACTCCCGACCTCAGGTGATCCACCTGCCTTGGCCTCCCAAAGTGCTGGGAATACAGGCGTGAGCCACCGCGCCCGGCCGGTGAGTTTTTAATGTAATATTTTTTTTCCCTTCAGATAGATGCCCAGTAGTGGGATTGCTGGGTTGAATGGTAGTTCTATTTTTAGTTCTTTGAGAAATCTCCATACTCTTTTCCATTAAGGTTGTACTAATTTCCCTTCCTACCAACAGCGTATAAGTGTTCCCTTTTCTCTGCATCCTTGCCAACATCTGTTATTTTTTGACTTTTTAATAATAGCCATCTGATTTATGTAAGACGATTATCTCATTGTGGTTTTAATTTGCAATATCCAGATGATTAGTGAGGTTGAACATTTTTTTCATACTTATTTTGGCCACTTGTACATTTTGAGAAATTGTTCATGTCCTTTACCCACCTGTTAATTTATTTTTTCCTGTTGTTTCAGTTCCTTGTAGATCCTGGATATTAGTCCTTTATTGGAGGCATAATTTGCAAACATTTTTTCCCATTCTGTTCGTTGTCTGTTTACTGTGTTGATTATTTATTTTGCTGTGCAGAAGATTTTAGTTTAATTAAGCCGCATATGTCTGTTTGGGGTTTTGATTTTGAGGTCTTAGTTATAAATTCTTTACCTATGTCAATGTCCAGAAGAGTTTTTCCTAGGTTTTCTTGTAGGATCTTCATACATTAAGGTCTTACATTTGAGTCTTTAATTCACCTTGAGTTAATTTTTGTATATGGTGAGAAATAGGGATCCAATTTCATGTTTCTGCATATGGCCAGCCAATTTTCCCAGCCCTGTTTATTGAACAGGGTGTCCTTTTCCCTTGGTGTTTTTTTGTTTTTTTGGCAACTTTTTTGAAGATCAGCTGGTTATGGGTGTGTGGCTTTATTTCTGGGTGCTCTACTCCGTTCCATTGGTTTATGTATCTTTTTTTTTATATCAGTATAATGCTGTTTTTGTTTTCTGATAACTTTATTTTTAGCCTTGTAATATAATTTGAAGTCAGATAATGCGATGCCTCCAGCTTTGTTCTTTTTACTTAAAATTGCTTCAGCTATTCAGTGTCCTTTTTGGTTCCATATGAATTTAGGATTGCTTTTTTCTAATTCTGCAAATAATTATGTTGGTAATTTCATAGAAATTGTGTTAAATCTATAGACTGCTATGGGCAGTGTGGTCATTTTAACGATACTGATCTTCCAATTCATGAGCATGGGATGTTTTTCCATTTGTTTGTGTCAGCTATGATTTCTTTTTTCAGTGTTTTGTAGTTCTCCTGGTAGAGATCTTCCACCTCCTTGGTTAAATATATTCCTAGGTATGTTTTGTTAGTGTGTGTGTGTGTGTGTGTGTGTGTGTGTGTGTGTGTGTGTGTGTGTGTTTGGCTATTGTAATGGGATTGAGCTTTTGATTTGGTTCTCAGCTTGAATGTTATTGGTGTATAGAAATGCTACTGATTTTTGTATATAAATTTTGTATCCTGAAATTTTATGAAGTTGTTTATCAAATCTAGGAATCTTTTGGAGAAGTCTTTTGAATTTTCTAGGTATATGAACATGTAATCAGTGTATACACATAATTTGACTTCCTCTTTTTCAATTTGGATGTCTTTTATTTCTGTCTCTTGCCTGAATGCTCTGGCTAAGACTTCAGGTAATATGCTGAATTGGGTTGTGAGAGCAGACATCTTTGTCTCATTCAAGTTCATAGCGGAGAATGCTTTCAACTTTTCTCTATTCGGTTGATAATGGCTATGGGTTTTTCATATATGGCTTTTATTATTTTGAGTTATATTCCTTTGATGCCTAGTTTGTTCCTGGTTCAATTTTGGGAGGTATATTTTCAGGATGTATCCATTTTCTCTAGGTTTTCTAGTTTGTGGATGTAGGGATGTTCATTATGAACTCTGATTTTCTTTTGCATTTCTATGGTATCAATTTTAATATCACCTTTATCATTTCTGATCATGCTTATTTGAATCATCTCTCCTTTTTTCTTAAACTGGCTAGTGTTTTATCAATTTTGTTTGTCTTTGTAAAGAACCAGCTTTTTGTTTTGTTGATACTTTGTATCATCGTTTTTTGTTGTTGTTGTTGTTCATAATCCCCTTTAGTTCTGTCCTGATCTTTGTTATTTCTTTTCTTCTGCTAGCTTTGGGTTTGGTTTGTTCTTGTTTTTCTAGTTCGTTGAAGTGTAATGTTAGCTTGTTAATTTGATAACTTTATTTTTTGAGGTAGGCATTTAACACTATAAACTTTTAACACTGCTATTGCTATATCTGAGATGTTTTTGGTATGTTTTGTCTCTATTTTCATTTGTTTCAAAAATTTTTTGATTTCTGTTTTAATTTCATTGGTTACCCAAAATTCATTCAGGACCAAGATGTTTAGTTTCCATGGACTTCTGTAGTTTTGAGAGTTCCTCTTGGTATTAATTTCTAATTTTATTCCACGGTCAGAGAAGATGTTTGACATAATTTTAATTTTTTAAATTTGTAGATATTTGTTTTATGGCCAAGCATGTGGTCTTTTTTGAGAATGTTCTTTTCGCAGATGAGAAAAATGTATATGTTGTGAGTTTTGAATGGAATGTTCTGTACATGTCTATTAGGTCTATTTGTTCTAAAGTCTAGTTACAGTCCAGAGTTTCTTTGTTGTCTTTCTGTGTTATCAGTGGGGTGTTGAGGTCCCCTACTATTGTTGCATTGCTGTCAGTCTATTTTCTTAGGTCTTGTAGCATTTGTTTTATGAATCTTCGTGCTCTAGTGTTAGGCACATATATATTTAGGATAATTAAATATTTTTGTTGCATTGAACCCTTTATCATTATATAATGCCCTTCTTTATCCTTTTTTTAAACTATTGTTGATTTAAAGTCTGGCTTATCTGATATAAGAATGGCTACTCCTGCTTGCTTTTGTTTTCCATTTGCATGATACATATTTTTCCATCCCTTTATTTGAGCTGGTACATGTCTTTAGCCAATAGGTGGCTCTCTTGTAAGCAGAAGATGATTGGCTCTTGTTTTTTTATTATTCAATTGGCCAGTCTATATCTTTTATGTGGAGCATTTAGGCCTTTGATGTTCAATGTTAATATTGATGTGTGAGGTTTTGTTCCTATCATAGTCTTGTTAGCTGGTTGTCTTGAAGTCTCAGTTGTGTATTTGAGACTTCAAGGCAGCTAGCTAACAAGGCTTTGTAGGATGTGTGTGCTTTCTACTTATGTGTGCTTTTACGATGTTGAGTGTCATCTTTTCATGTGCATGTATAGAACTACTTTGAGCATTTCTTGTAGGTCTGGTCTAGTGGCAACGAATTCCTTTAGCATTTGCTTCTCTGGGACTTACTTTATTTCTCCTTTGTTTATGAAGCTTTGTTTGACAGGATATAAAATTCTTGGCTTAGACTTTTTTCTTAAAGGAGGCTAAAAGTTGGCCCCTAATCTCTTCTAGCTTGTAAGGTTTCTGAGAAGTCCACTGTTAGCCTGATGGGATTTCCGTTATAGGTGATTTGATGCTTCTCTCTAACTGCTTTTAAGATTTGCCCCTTCATATTAACCTTGGATAGTCTGGTGGCTATATATTTTGATGATGTTTGTTTTGCATAGCATTTTCTAGCTGTTCTCTGAATTCCTTGTATCTGGATGTCTATGTCTCTAAAAAGATTGGGGACAGTTTCCTAAATTATTCCCTCAAATATATTTTCCGAACTTCTTACTTTTTCTTTTTCTTCCTAAGAATGCCTATAGGTCATAGGTTTTGTTGCTTTACATAATCCCATATTTCTCAAAGGCTTTGTTCATTTTCCAAAAATTTCTTCTTTATTTTTATCTGACTTTGTTAATTTGAAATACTAGTCTTTGAGCTCTGAAATTCTTTCTTCTTCTTGGTCTTGTCTCTTGTTACAACTTTCAACTGTGTTTTGAAGTTCTTTTAGTCAATATTTCATTTCCAGGAGTTCTGGGGGTTTTGTTGTTGTTGCTGTTTTTAAATAAATCTACGTCATCTTGTATCTCCTGGACTGTTTTTCTGTTTTCTTTGTGTTGATTTTCAACTTTCTCTGGGATATCATTGAGCTTCCTTACAATCTATATTTTGAATTGTTTATCTGTCATTTCAAAATTTTCATTCTGACTAGGATAATATTCTGTTTCTTGATGGTGTTGGAGTTCTTGTGTTTGTTTCTTCCCATTTGCAGAAACTGTCACTCCATTTTTTTTTTTTTTTTTTTTGAGGTGGAATCTCTCTCTGTCACCCAGGCTGGAGTGCTGTGGTGCGATCTTGGCTCATTGCAATCTTCACCTCCTGGGTTCAAGTGATTCTCCTGCCTCAGCCTCCTGAGTAACTGGGATTAGAAGTGCATGCCACCATGCCTGGCTAATTTTTGTATTTTTAGTAGAGATAGGGTTTTACCGTGTTGGCCAAGCTGGTCTCGAACTCCTAACCTCAAGTGATCCACCAGCCTTGGCCTCCCAAAGTGTTGGGGTTACAGGCATGAGCCACTGTGCCCAACCCAAGCTGTCACTTCTTATTTTTGAATTTATTTTCGCTTGGATGGGATTTCCCACCCCGTCCTTGAGACTGTGGCTGTAGAGTGTGTTGGGCTAGGTCTTCCAGCTTTGCTTCTGTAAGTAGCTGAAATGGTCAGATGAAACCAGGGCATCTGTGCTGTTGGCCTTTCACTGGGGAAGGCAGAACTACTCAGCTGGAGCAATGGAGGCTGGCAGCCATGGGGTGGATAATCTGTACTTCCCTCCTGCAAGAGCAGTGGTGGATTTCACTGTTGGAGGCACACAAAGGTGCCTAGTTTTCTCTGCTCCCTCCCTGGCCCAGGGGGTGGCAGGGGCTCTTAGGGAGCTGAGTTCTCAGGAGAACGCCTGGTCATAACCAAAATGCACATGCAGGAGTAGACTGACCTGACACAGAAGGCAGGCCCTGTTTAGTGGGGATAGCTGAGGTAGGCAGTTGTGCAGTACAGCCCTGTTTTAAATGTTGTTCTTGTGTAGTTATAATAGTTTTCCTTTTCCTTTGAAAAATGATCTAGTTTGACAATAAACTGTTTGATCACAGTATTACTTAAGTGCCCTCACTCTCTCTTCTCCTGCTTCTGTATTTCTTGCCTTGACTACTCATATGTTCTTGAAATCCATCTACTGAGAGGGGAGTATTACACAACTGAAACATCACTGCAGAGGTGTCATTTATGTAAACATTATGTGAATGGTGCCACTGGAATTTTTTAGTTCACAATCTATACTCCCAGCTTTTGCATCTGTCTCGTTCACGAATCTCTAAATGATTTGCTTTCCCCAGGCTGATGAAGACTGGGGCTCAAAAAGACCCAATCTTGGAAATGTAATTTTATCTCCAAAATTAATCAGGACCACGCCTTATATTCATTCCCCCACTGCTCCTCACACTTGGCTTGATTCATTCCTCAGCCTAGTTTTTTGACTCGTAGCCCTTTAATAGAAGATCTAGGTTACCTTTGACACTTCCATCCTCTGCAAAGTACAATCTCTGTTATTAATCTCCTTGCTTCATGTGGGATTTGCGGGTCATCTGTCCTATGTGTCTCCAAGTGGTCTCCTAGAAAAGGAATAGAATACAGAATATGATAAACCTAGGACAGCAATTAACCCCGTGACCATTCACTCTCCTGACCCTCCGGGAGATCAGATGTGCTAACACTTCATGATCCTGGAAAAGGCTGACTCATTTCTCTGGTACAATCTACCCTAACTTAAAATCCTTTAGAAAGTCCCTGGAACAAACATGATTCTCTCCAGACAACAGATCAGAGAAGCTTTAAGAACAATTCTAGCCTTTGTAATACTTAGGGAGCAGGGCAACCAAACGGCTTCATGGAAAGAGCCCTAAAATGGGAGTTATGGGATCTATGGAGACCACCTAAGAATGCACCTCTGAAAAATACAGCTTGGTAATCCACAACCTGATAACTGTGTCTTAGATTCCCTTGCTGGGGCTGCACAACAGACCCCTGAGAGAGACTAAAGCATACATTGCACTGTGAGTACAGCATGAATTCTGGTTGCCTTTGCAATGGGGAATGTCCTCCATTGACTAACCCAGGATCCACACCGGGCTGACCTTCTTCAGCACAAGGTCATTTACCTATTCAACTCCATCTTCAGCCTTGTTAGGAGGGCTGCTTTTTGTCTCTACTTGTCCTCTGTAGCCTTCCCATAAATCAAAGTTCTAGGATAGTATCATACACTCCAGAAAGGGCAGGACAGGTCCTTCTACTTTCACTGTCCTTAACTTTCACTGTCCTTAACTTGAGCTCGCTGCATGTCCTACAGGACTGGCTCAACCTTGCCATCCTTACCAACCTCACCAAAACCCTTCTGCTAAGATCACCTCCTAAATGAAGAGTGAAAAGATTCTTTTCTATTTATACTATAGTTATACTTTTCAGCTTTAAATACCACTTAGTTTTGTTTTGTTTGCTTTTATTACTTTAATTTTTAAAACATTACATACTGTATTGTACTATACTTACAGAGAATTATGTATATTCTTACACGTGCATAGATCAGTACGCATTGGTCTGTATTCATGACACAGAGGATATGGAACAATTCTAACACCCTGAATAATTCTCTTTTCCTGTCCCTTTGTATTCAGTCTCCCCCTTCCTAATCCTTAACAACCACTGACCAGTTTTCTGTCTTACATTTGTTTTACTTTTCCATAATGTCGTATAAATAGAATCATATAAAATATAAGTTTTTGAGACTAGGTTCTTTCACTTAGCACACTGAGAATCAGGGACATTGGGCAATGTCTGGAGACCTTGTTAGTTAACTTGTCAGGGAAGAGTGTTACTGTCATCTAGTGGATAAAGTCCAAGGATGCAACAAAATAACCTACAGTGCACAGGATGCCCTACAAGTCATTCGGCCCAAAAAAGTCAAGAGCCCTGCTGTTGAGAAACCTTAATTTAGCACAATGTACTTGAGATTCATTCATATTGTTGTATGCTTCAATAGTTAATTTTATTGCTGAGTAGCATTCCATTGTGTGGATGTACGACAATTTATTTACCCATTTATCCCTGAAAAACATTTGGATTGTTTCCAAGTATGAACAACTATGAATAATGCTGCTGTAAACCTGCATGCACAGGTTTTGAATGACATGTTTCCTTTCTCTAGGATACATACCCAGAAGTGTGATGTGTGGCTCACATGAGTGTATGTTAGCTTTTCAGAAACCATGAAATGGTTTCCAGAGCGGCTATAGTATGTCTGCATCTCCATCAGCAATGTTTATGGGTTCCTGTTGCTCTTCATTCTCAACAGAACTTTTGTCATACTCTGTTTTATACCAGCGTGTGACACTGCAGATCAAGGCAGAGAACAGCTCCAGCACCCTAGAAGCCCTCTTTGGGGCTCTTTCTATTACAGGTCTACACTCAAAGGTGAATAGCATCCTAACTTCTAATAGCAGAGACTCGGTGTAAATGTTTTGAACTGTATATAACCGAAATAATAAAATACAAGCTCTGCTTTTTCTGGCTTCTATCTGTCAATATTTTGTTTGTGAAATTCATCAATAGTATTGTGTGTAGTTGTGATCATTGATACTCATCAATGCACAGGGCTCGTTTGTGTGAGTATACCACATTTTAATTTTACATTCTCTTCCTGATGACTCTTTTGCCATTCTTTTTATTGAGTTTTAATTTTTATTCAATAAACCATACCCATTTTAAGTGTACAGTTCAATGGGCTATGACAAGTATATATACTGGTGGGAACACCACCACTATCAAGAGACAAGATACTTCATAACAACAAAAATATTTCCTCATTCCCCGCAGATACATCTACTCCCAGGCACATACTGATCAGCTTTCTTTAGCTATAGCTTAGCTTGGTCATTTATAGAATTGCCTGTAAATAGAAACATTTATTATGTACTCTTTTGTGTCTGACTTCTCTGGCTCTGCCTGTGTTTTGGGTTTGTTTATGTTTTTGTGTGTATCAGCAATCTCTTATTTTTATTTCTGAATAACATTTCTTCTATATGAATGTAAAAATTTGTTTATTCACTTGCTGTTGGGCATTTTAATACTCCAGCTTTGGCTTATGATGCATAAACCATTAATTTATGAAAAATTATGTACAAGTCTTTGTGTGGACATGGATTTTCATTTCCTTGAGTAAATAAATAAGTATTAAATACTGGATCCTATGCTATATTTATGTTTAACTTTATAATAACTGCCAAAGTAATTTCCAAATTGGTTGATTGATTAGTCTGTTTTCATACTGCTATAAAGAACTTCCTGAAACTGGGTAATTTATAAATGAAAGAGGTTTAATTGACTCACAATTCCGTATGTCTGGGGAGGCCTCAGGAAACTTACAATCATGGCAGAAGTTGAAGGGGAGGCAGGCACCTTCTTCACATGGTAGCAAGAGAGAGAATGAATGCAGGAGGAACTACCGAACACTTATAAAACCATCAGATCTTGAGAGAACGCATTCACTATCATGAGAACAGCATAGGGCTAACTGCCCCCGTAATTCAATTACCTCTACCTGATCTCTCCCTTGATGAGTGGGGATTATGGGGATTTTGAAGATTACAATTCAAGATGAGATTTTCGGTGAGGACACATGCAAACAATATCAGTTGTACCATTTTGCATTCTCAATAGTTAAACCTAAGAGTCCTAGTTGTTTAACATCCTCACCAACAGTTTTTGGCAAGGTTTTGTTTGGTTTTTAATTTTAGCCATTCTAATTAATGTCCAATGGTATCTCATTAGGGTTAGAATTTGGTGGTTGTAGTGTTCTCTGTATGTCAGATTTTTTTATCCTTTATATCCCTTATTGATTTCTGTCTATTTATTTTATCAATTACCAAGAAAGAACTGTTAAAATCTCCAGCTATATTGTAGACACGGCTATTTTTCCTTTCTGTTATGTAAAGTTTGATTTATGTATTTTGAAGCTCTGCTATTACACATATACATATCAGATTATTATGTTTTCATGATATCATGACTCTTTTATCATATGTGGTGTTCCTTTTCATTTCTGTTTGTTACCTTTTTCTGGAAGTTTTTAACCAGTGTTAACATAGTCATTTCAACTTTCCTTTTTTTCCAATTCTTGCTCATTTTACTTTAATTTGGCGAGTATTCAACAATTATTAGTTGCATGCCTGACTCAGAACTGGGAACTAGGTACAGGGACGATGTTAGCGAATAAAATAAAGACTTTTGCCCTTGTAACACTTACCTCCTTTCCAGAAAGACAAACAATGAACAGTCATCATAGTATTTCAGTAAATAATACATTGTGAGGTAATTAGCACTATAAAAAAATAACATAGAAAAGAATAAGAATATTGAGAACACAGCAGGGAGGTGGTGATTTGTTTTTCACTTTTAAACAAAGGAATGACCATGATGGTCCTCACTAAGCAGATGATATTTGAGAAAAGTTTTAAAGGAAGTGAGAGGGTGACCCATGGGAACTTTGGTTATGAGCCTTCTAGGCAGAGGAAACAGCTACTACAAAAGCCTTGTGGCAGGGACATTCAACTTTCTTTTGATTGCTAGTTACATTGTATATGTCTTATTTCATCTTTTGACTTTTAATCTATGTCTATCTTAACATATAAAGTGCCTTTATGTAAAATATCATATATTTGTCATGCTTTTTAACTCAATCTGACAATCTCTATATTTTATTTGGAGTATTTATACTACTTTTACTTAAAGTAATTGCTTAGTGGTTAAATTCAATCAGTCACTTGCTCCTTGTTTTATGTTTGTTGCATCTGTTTTGTTTTGTTTCTATTTCTTAGGTACATATAACCTCTGGGGGAAGAATCTGTGCCTTGTTTTAGATGTTTTCTCATTATGCTGGTATAAGCTGAACATTTATTGCTGCTACTCTTCATGCCCACTCAGGAGTATCCTAAAAGAAAGTGGTGAGAGGAAATCTTCCAGTGTGCAGAGCTGTGGTGGAACACCTGCTTGCCCACTTTGTGTGAAGAAGAAAGTAGCCTAAGTTAGCATTTACAAGGATTTATGAACAGTGACAAAGGGTTTACCTCATTAGTCTGGACCAAGAAAGAACTAGATTGAAAGGTTAGCCACAAAGAAGTCTGAGAAAGACGGATATGAATGGAGGTATGCACAAAGTGTGAGGATCCATGTATGATAAGATTAAGGTTCACCAGAGAGCATCCACTGCAGAAAAACATTAAACAACTAGGATGACAGGATGATTCATCCAATGGACATAAACCAGTCTCTATCCTCAGCCTCTTCAATGTGTACATAATGGGGCCATGAATGAAGTAGCCCAAGATTTGATTGTAGAGCCTTGCATTCCTGGAGTAAATCTCAGTTGATTGAGAGATAACTGTCTATGTTTTTTTTTTTTTAATTTTAATGTCTACCTGGTTTGTTATTAAGGTTTTGCTGGCCTCTTGGATAAGTTAATAAGACTTTATTCTGCTGAAGAAGTGTGGAGAATTTGTATCATTATTCTTTAAAGGCTTAGTGGAATATACCTTTAAAACAATCTGAAAAACTATCTAGGTCTGATATTTTCAGCTTATTAATTATCTATTCAATTAAAAATATATATAGGTCTATTAAGAATGCCTATTTATTCTTGCATGAGATGTGGTAGTTTGTCCCTTTCAAGAAATTGGTCAAATTCATCCAACTTATGAAACTTGTAGTCATTCAGTTGCTCATAGGATTGTTGTATTGTCCTTTCAATGTTCACGGGATTGTAGTGATGACATTCCTTCATTTCACACATTGGTAATTTGTGTCTTCTCTCTTATTTATAGTTAACCTATTGAGGGACTTATCAAATTTATTAATCTTTTCAAAGAACTGTTTTTTATATTTTATTGTCTGTGCAATTTCCTGTTTTAAATTTCTTTCATTTTTTATTCTAATTTTTAATTTTCTTCTTTCTTTAAGATTAACTGATTTTTCCTTGAGTTTTCTAAGTTAGATACTTAGATTATTGATTTTAGATATTTCCTCCTTTCTAATATATGCATTTAATGCTATACATTTCCTTCTATGCACTGCCTCCACTGCATTTTACAAATTTTGGTAAATTGTATATTCATTTTTATTTAGTTCAAAATATTGTTAATATTTCTTGAGACTTTTTATTTGACCCATGTGTTACTTAGAAGCATATTATCCAGCTATCTTCTGTTATTGATTTCTTGGTTGATTTTACTGTGATCTGAGACAATGCTTTATATGATTTATATTCTTTCATATTTCATAAGATGTTTTAATGGCCCATAATGTGGTCTATCTCGGTAAGTGGTCCAGGTGAGCTTGAGAAGAATATACATTCTGCTGTTGGCTGAATATTTTATAAATGTCAATCAGACCAAGTTGATTGATAGTACTGTTCATATCAACTGTATTCTTAGTAATTTTCTGCTAGCTTGATCTAGTGTTGAAATCTCCAACCATAATAGTGGGTTTTTCTATTTCTCCCTTTGGTTTTATAAGTTTTTGCCTCACATCATTTGAAGCTCTGTTGTTAGTTGCACATATATTTAGGATGGTTATGTCTTTTTGAAGAAACCGTTGCATTATGCAATGTCCCTCTTCATTCATGATAAATTTTCTTATTCTGCCATCTGCTTTCTCTCAGATGAATCTAGCTACTGTAGCTTTCTTTTGATTAATGTTAGCACGGTATTTCTTTCCTTATCCCTTTACTATGCATGTTTTAACCTATGCATGCCTTTATATTTAAAGTGGGTTTTTGGTAGGCTAAAATATAGTTGGGTTTTATTTTCTAGATCCACTCTGATAATTTCATCTGTTTGTTTTATTTAGACCATTCAAATTCAAAGTAATTATTTATGTAGTTGGATTAACATTCTACCATGTTTTTAAAAGCTTTCTCTTTACTTCATTTACTGTTTCCTCCCACCTTTTCTATCTTTTCTGATTTTAATTGAACATTTTATGTTATTCTATTTTCTATTCTCTCTTAGCATATCAATTATACTTTGTTTAAAAAATTAATAGTTGTCTTGGAGTTCAAAATATACATTTAGACTGATCTAAGCCTTTCTTCAAATAGCACTATTGCACTTTATGTATAGTGCACATACCTTATAACAGAATGTACCCATTTTCTTCCTATTCCTATGACATTGCTGTCATTCATTTCACTCATACATATGCTGTAATCACCCAATACTTTGCTACTTTTCTTAATTTACACTACTATCTTGAATAAGTACAAGAAAAATAAAAGATGTTATTTTATCTACATTTATTCCTTCTCTGATATTCTTTCTTTCTTTACGTAGATCTCAGTTTCTGGCTTACATTATTTTCTTTCTACCTGAAGAACTTCTTTTTGAACATCTCTTAAAGGGCAGACCTGATGACAATAAATTCTCTCAGGTTTGTTTGTCTGAGAAACTCTTTATTCTTAACTTTTGAAGGACAATGCTGATGACTATAAATTTTCACTTTGGCTTTTTTTGTCTTTCAACACTTTAAATATTTTATTCCACTCTTCTTACTTGCATGGTTTCCAATGAAAAGTCAACTGTAATTCTTAACATTTGTCCTCTACTGATAAGGCATTTTTCCCCCTCTGGCTTCTTTCTACATTTTCTTCTTGTCTTTGGTTTTCTGCAATTTAAATAGTATATGCCTAGCTGTATTATTTTGGTATTTATTGTGACTGGTGCTCTCTGAGCTTCCTGTATTTCTGATTTTGTGTCTCTCAAAATTCTTGGTCATTACCACTCAAATAACAATATCACTCAAATATTCTCTCTCCTTTCTTTCCTTCTGGCTTTCTCTTTTTTCTTTCTAGCATTCCAATTGTGCTTACGTTGCACATTTGGAAATTGTCTCTACAATTTTTTATTGTTTTCTTCTCTCCTCTCTTTCTCTTTCTCCTTTCTTCTCTGTTTCTCTCCCTGTGTTATTCCCCCCCTCTCTCCTTCCTTCTTTCCTTCCTTCCTCCCTTCATTCCTTCTTTCTTTTCTTTCTTTTATCCTTCCTTTCTTTTTCAGTTTTTGCATTTATATTTAGGATATTTCTTTTGACTCATATTCAAGAATATTGGCTCTTTTCTCAGCTATACCTAGTCTACTGGTGAGCTCTTCATAGGCATTCTTTATTTCCATTATAGTGAGTTAGAGAGAGGAGACAGAGAGAGAGACAGAGACAGAGAGAGAGAGAGAGAGACATCTAATTGTGTAATTGTCTGTTTCTCTTTCCAGTTTCATCCATTTTTGTTTCATGAATTTTGACACTCCATTATTAGGTGCATAAACATTCATGATTGTTATATCTTCTTGATAAATTGAGCTTTTTATTATTATGAAGTGACTTCGTATATCCCTTTGGATATATCTTTGCTCTGTAATGCAGTTTGTCATATATTAGTATAGTCATTCCAGCATTATTTTTATTAGGGTTGGCATGGAATATATTTTTCTATCATTTTAACCTATTTGTGTCTTTGTAATTAAAGCACGTTTCTTATAAATAGCATACAGATAAGTTTTGCTTATTTCATCCATCTGACAACTTCTGACCTATAATTGAGGTATTTAGACATTTTATATGTAAAGTAATTGTTAAAATGGTAGGCTTAGCCAGGCGCAGTGGCTCACGCCTGTAATCCCAGCACTTTGGGAGGCAGAGGCGGGTGGATCACGAGGTTAGGAGATCAAGACCATCCTGGCTAACACGGTGAAATCCCGTCTCTACTAAAAATACAAAAAAATTAGCTGGGCATGGTGGCGGGCGCCTGTAGTCCCAGCAACTTGGGAGGCTGAGGCAGGAGAATGGTGTGAACCCAGGAGGCTGAGCCTGCAGTGAGCCGAGATCGCACCACTGCACTCCAGCCTGGGGTACAGAGCAAGATTCCGTCTCATAAAAGAAAAAAATAATAACTTTGGGGGGCCGAGGTGGACAGATCACGAGGTCAAGAGATCGAGACCATCCTGGCTAACATGGTGAAACCCCGTCTCTACTAAATATACAAAAAATTAGCCGGGCGTGGTGGCGGGCGCCTGTAGTCCCAGCTACTCAGGAGGCTGAGGCAGGAGAATGGTGTGAACCCGGGAGGTGGAGCTTGCAGTGAGCCGAGATCACGCCACTGCACTCCAGCCTGGGCGACAGAGCGAGACTCCGTCTCAAATAAATAAATAAATAAATAAATGGTAGGCGTAAACCTACCATCTTGCTATTTGTTTTCTAACCATCTATTATATGTGTTCTTATTCCCGTTCTTTTGCTTTATCTGGAATTAAATGATTTTTTTTATGGTTCCACTTTATCTCCTTTCTTGACTTACTAGCCATGACTCATTATTTTGTTACTTTGATGGATCTTTTAGGACTTATAGTATACATTTTTATTTAATCGCCATCTTCAAGTGATATTATACACCTTTGCATGTAGTGTAAGAAACTTATAACATTGTATCTTCATTTTTCCCCTCAACTTTATTGTTATTGTTTGTATACACTGTACTTCTACATATATTCTAAACTTCCACACTACATTGCTATTACCTTATTTAAGCAGTCTATTATCTTTTAAAGGATTAAAATATTTTTAAGTTTTATATATTTACATTTATAGACAACTTTTTGGTGTTCTTTATTCACTTTTGTAGATTGACATTTCTCTCTTGTGTTTTTTTTCTTCTGCCTGAAGAATGGTCCATTAACATTTCTAATAATGCAGTCCTTCCAGTGATAACATTTTATACATTTTGTATTTCTGGAAAAGTGTTATTCACAGTTGACTCTCCCATTATATTTCAATTAGATCATGCTGTTAGGCACATATGCCTTGTCTTTTGTGTTTTCTTTTCATCTTTTGATGTCATTTTGTCTTTCAGTTTTGATATTTTTGCACTGACTTATCTTGTAGCTCACCAATTATCTGTTCTGTTGTGTCTAATCTTCTATTAAACCTATACATTAATTTCTTACTGTCAGATACTGTGTTGTCAGTTCTAAAGTTTCAATTTACAGATCCTGTACTCTATAAGACTTGTCATATTTTCCCACTTTTAAAAGCATTTTTATCATAGTTATTTTAACTTGACTATCTGGATCTCCTGTGGGTTTTTTCTATGGTTTTCTAAAAATTTTATTTTGGTCAGTTGCTCCAGTGCTTCAAATGGGAAACCTGAAATTCAAGATGACATATTATAGAGGTTATGGGTTTTACCGTCCTCCTCCAACAAAAGTGCTATACTTTGATGTTTCTCCCCTCCAACCTCATGTTAAAATTTTGTTCCCAATGTTAAAGGTGGGTCCTAATGGATGTGTTTTGGTCATGGGAGCTGATTCTCTCATGATTAGATTAATGATCTTTCTCAGGAGGAAGTGAGTTTCCACTCTATTAGTTCCCACAAGAGCTGATTGTTAAAAAGAGCCTGGCATCTCCCCCACCTGCTTGCTTCCTCTCTTGCTATGTGATGTCTGCATAAACCAGCTTCCCTTTGCCTTCCACCCTGAGTGGAAGGGGCCTGAGGCCCTCACAAGCAGCTGAGCAGATGTCTGCATCATGCTGTCTGCATCATGCTTCTGGTACGGCCTGCAGTACTGTGAGCTAACTAAACCTCTTTTCCTTATAAATTACCCAGCCTCAGGTATTCCTTTATAGCAACACTAAACGGACTAAGACAAAGGGTTAGGTTTTCTCCTGGGAGCAACTAGGAAGTACAGATCCCCATAATCTAATGGGTGTTTGATTTTCGTGTTTGGGGTTAGTTTATTTCCATTTTGTGATTACTGCTAAGCCATGGTTCTATCTTCTAAGATGTGGTCCCTATTACAAGCTTGTAGCCTTTATTCCTAATTCGTGGCCCTTTATGAAACTCAGCAGAAAGTCTGGGGTATACCTCAAAAAACTTCCAGCTTGTCAGGAATTGAACATCATAGTTTTCCCAGCAACACACAACTGCTGCAATCTCAGCTCTTCTGTTTGGCCCCTGAGATGCTGCAGCCTGCTGAACTTTTGGACTCTTAGTCTGCTGCATTTAGCTTAGGAATCAGCCAACGACTTTAAAGAAATTAGATCAGAGATTTCAGCGTTTACTTCTCGGCACTTCCCTCTTCTCTGTGATTTTGCCCCTCATATCCCAGCCAATGTCGCAGCTTGGAATCCTGGCTTTGGTATCTTCATTGCAGTAAGACAACCACTTTTTGCTTCATTTTGGTTTTCCTCCACAGAAAATTAGAAAATGCTTTCATGAAAAAATCCAAGATAAATATGGAGTGCTCTCTCTGCTTCTCTCTTCTCAGGGACCAGAGTTGTATAAGCCGACCTCTGTTAATTTATCTTCAATTACTTACAAGAGTTGTTCCATACATAGTTGTCAGTGGAAAGTTTAGTCTTAGCCAAGCCAATCCATATGTCCCCTAACCAGAATTATGTGATTTTCCTAATTTATTATCTGGCAATTTGAAACATCCTTTATTGGGAGGTGTTTCTTTAAAATTCTAATTTGCCATATTTCTCCCCAAAGGCCTAAATTTTGAATAAACTTTGGTACTTGAAGAGACCTACCTATAAAAATAAATGTAAAATCATTTTTTCTTCTTAAATTTCAAAGCTGTATTTGATCTCCACTGTCAGGTACTGGATCTATGCATTGACTTAGAAAGATTCACATGTTTCCATTTATTAACCTACATTTTTTAATAAATTAGAACAAGAAAAAATATAGTGTCATGCAATATTGATTAGAGTCAAACAAGACCAACGATGTCGTCATTTGAATGTTAGTTAACTTTTCTTAGCTGTAGCTTCCTCTTTTTAGAATATCAATAATTATTCTTTTTCTGAGTTGTTGCTATGATACACACATTACAATGTTTATAGTAGCATTGTCCATAGGGACAAAATTTTTCAAACACAGTAAATATCTTTCAGTAGGCTTATGGCTGAATAAATTATGGTATATTCATACCATGAACTAGTTTGCAGCCATGAAAAAGAGTAGCTATGCCACTTGATTTTGAGGGCTTATTTTTAGATAATAAGTGAGAAAATCAAGATGCAGACATGTGAATATAATTTTTACATTCTGTAAATGTGCCGATGTGTCTACACATTTTATATATTACATCGAGGAAACCATGGAGGGGCATATATTGTTAATGTAGGTTCCCTGGCGTGCAGGCAGGAAGATGGGAAGAAAAGATGAAAGTATGCTGACATGGGAGAAGGAGACGAGGGGAAGGTAAGCAAAAATGGGGCAAAAAAAAAAGGATTTATTTCAAGAAATTAATGTCTATGATGATCATTGTTCTACATTTTTATAAACTTTTATTTACATTTGCTTATAGAAATAAATTAATTTTCAGTGTCCAGTTTTCAATCCTAGACTTACAGTATACATTTAATATAAATTTATATAAGTTTTAAAATAAGACATCTGAGTTATATGAAAGTTAGTAATGAGTAGAGTAGATCTTTAACCTGAAGACTGCGATCTTGCAAGGGCTAAATATCACACTTACTTACAAAACAAGTCTTGACGCTCATGTCAAGATATACCACTAGGGCTAGTGGACATGCTGGTTGACATAATCTGGCTTTTAGTTCTCATGTTCTTTATACAAAATTTTGATAATAGAAAGGCTGATAATTTAGGCCAGCTATCTCTTTACAATGTGTTCCTTCTTTGTAATTTATTCCTTGATTCCAAATGAATGGATGGCAAACGATGATCAGACAGCGAATGCTTCGTATATGGGCACAGGTATAAATTTAGCCTAATCCCTAAACAGCACTTCCAAGAAATCCTACGAACATGCTCTTACTTGCCTGAACTTTTCTAGTTTTTCCTCCACCCTCCAATGATTTATAAGTTTCAAGTAGTCATTTGAATAAATAATATTCACAAAACACCTATGGACTTTCTAGATTGTCATTCAGTCAACAGTTTTAGGTAAAAGACCAGCTCTGACCAGGGAATGATGCTCATGCCCTGGAGGCCAGTCCAGAGACTCTGTCCTGCCAGTCTCGGGAATGTGGGGAACAATTCAAGTGGCAGATGGGGACATGACATATAGGCAGAAGGAAGACCCAAAAAAGCCCACCCAGACACCCTATAGATCTTGTGTAGGTCTCTTGGCTCAGAAAGTATTTCAAGAATATTTTTCCCTGGAACCTAACGAACTGGGAGTAAGGTGCCAGACTCCTTGTGGGAGATGCATGCAGCAGGAGCAAAGTGATTTACTTTTCCCTGCCCTGCTTCTATGACCCCGTCAGGAGGCAGGAGAAGAGAGGAAAGGCCAGAGATGGAATTGTGAGCCAGATAGTGATGGGTTTAATAATCTCAAATCACAACCCATAATTGAGAGAAAACTTGGAATAAGACCAAAGTGGTAATCCAGAGCACCATAGTAACTGTAAGTGGAGAACATTCCTTCTACTGGTATTACTGCCTCTTGTTTCTCCCCCACCTTTCCTACTGTAAGACTCCTGATGCATAGCTCGTCTTCCTCCAACCTTTTAATACCAATTGCTGGACTCAGATAAGTTGAGCTGTATTTACTGTAGAATTCAGAAAGAATTCAGTGAGGTTCCTTCCTGGAACAGCATTCTTAGAATCTATTACGTTAGTGCAGAACTAATTGTGGTTTCACTATTGAAAGTAATGGCACCAAACTAATAGGAGAGTTTTTTAAAGTGTGTGTGTGTGTGGTGTGTGTGTGTGTGTTGGGGTGGGGGGAGGGTGTTATGTAACCTATTGCTCCTAGAAATTTCTTCAGAGTATATGAACTGAATGAATTTTTTTTTATTATACTTTAAGTTTTAGGGTACATGTACACAACGTGCAGGCTATTTACATATGTATACATGTGCCATGTTGGTGTGCTGCACCCATTAACTAGTCATTTAACATCAGGTATATCTCCTAATGCTATCCCTCCCCCCTCCCCCCACCCCACAACAGGCCCTGGTGTGTGATGTTCCCCTTCCTGCGTCCATGTGTTCTCATTGTTCAATTCCCACCTATGAGTGACAACATGTGGTGTTTGGTTTTTTGTCCTTGAGATAGTTTGCTGAGAATGATGGTTTCCAGCTTCATCCATATCCCTACAAAGGACATGAACTCATCATTTTTATGGCTGCATAGTATTCCATGGTGTATATGTGCCACATTTTCTTAATCCAGTCTATCATTGTTAGACATTTGGGTTGGTTCCAAGTCTTTGCTATTGTGAATAGTGCCACAATAAACATACGTGTGCATGTGTCTTTATAGCAGCATGATTTATAATCCTTTGGGTACATACCCAGTAATGGGATGGCTGGGTCAAATGGTATTTCTAGTTCTAAATCCCTGAGGAATCGCCACACCGACTTCCACAATGCTTGAACTAGTTTACAGTCCCACCAACAGTGTAAAAGTGTTCCTATTTCTCCACATCCTCTCCAGCACCTGTTGTTTCCTGACTTTTTAATGATCGCCATTCTAACTGGTGTGAGATGGTATCTCATTGTGGTTTTGATTTGCATTTCTCTGATGACCAGTGATGATGAGCATTTTTTCATGTGTTTTTTGGCTGCATAAATGTCTTCTTTTGAGAAGTGTCTGTTCATATCCTTCGCCCACTTGTTGATGGGGTTGTTTGTTTTTTTCTTATAAATTTGTTTGAGTTCATTGTAGATTCTGGATATTAGCCCTTTGTCAGATGAGTAGGTTGCAAAAATTTTCTTCCATTCTGTAGGTTGCCTTTTCACTCTGATGGTGGTTTCTTTTGCTGTATAGAAGCTCTTTAGTTGGATTAGATCCCATTTGTCAATTTTGGCTTTTGTTGCCATTGCTTTTGGTGTTTTAGACATGAAGTCCTTGCCCATGCCTATGTCCTGAATGGTATTGCCTAGGTTTTCTTCTAGGGTTTTTATGGTTTTAGGTCTAACATGTAAGTCTTTAATCCATCTTGAATTAATTTTCGTATAAGGTGCAAGGAGGGAATCCAGTTTCAGCTTTCTACATATGGCTAGCCAGTTTTCCCAGCACCATTTATTAAATAGGGAATGCTTTCCCTATTGCTTGTTTTTGTCAGGTTTGTCAAAGATGAGATAGTTGTAGATATGTGGCATTATTTCTGAGGGCTCTGTTCTGTTCCATTGGTCTATATCTCTGTTTTTGTACCAGTACCATGCTGTTTTGGTTACTGTAGCCTTGTAGTATAGTTTGAAGTCAGTTAGAGTGATGCCTCCAGCTTTGTTCTTTTGGCTTAGGATTGACTTGGCAATGCGAGCTCTTTTTTGGTTCCATCTGAACTTTAAAGTAGTTTTTTCCAATTCTGTAAAGAAAGTCCTTGGTAGCTTGATGGGGATGGCATTGAATCTATAAATTACCTTTGGCAATATGGCCATTTTCACAATATTGATTCTTGGTACCCATGAGCATGGAATGTTCTTCCATTTGTTTGTATCCTTTTATTTCATTGAGCAGTGGTTTGTAGTTCTCCTTGAAGAGGTCCTTCATGTTTCTTGTAAGTTGGATTCCTAGGTATTTTATTCTCTTTGAAGCAATTGTGAATGGGAGTTCACTCATGATTTGGCTCTCTGTTTGTCTGTTGTTGGTGTATAAGAATGCTTGTGATTTTTGTACATTGATTTTGTATCCTGAGACTTTGCTGAAGTTGCCTATCAGCTTAAGGAGATTTTGGGCTGAGATGATGGGGTTTTCTAGATATACAATCACATCATCTGCAAACAGGGACAATTTGACTTCCTCTTTTCCTAATTGAATGCCCTTTATTTCCTTCTCCTGCCTGATTGCCCTGGCCAGAACTTCCAACACTATGTTGAATAGGAGTGGTGAGAGAGGGCATCCCTGTCTTGTGCTGGTTTTCAAAGGGAATGCTTCCAGTTTTTGCCCATTTGGTATGATATTGGCTGTGGGTTTGTCATAGATAGCTCTTATTATTTTGAGATACATCCCATCAATACCTAATTTATTGAGAGTTTTTAGCATGAAGGGTTGTTGAATTTTGTCAAAGGCCTTTTCTGCATCTATTGAGATAATCATGTGGTTTTCGTCATTGGTTCTGTTTATGTGCTGGATTACATTTATTGATTTTCGTATGTTGAACCAGCCTTGCATCCCAGGGATGAAGCCCACTTGATCATGGTGGATAAGCTTTTTGATGTGCTGCTGGATTCAGTTTGCCAGTATTTTATTGAGGATTTTTGCTCGATGTTCATCAGGGATATTGGTCTAAAATTCTCTTTTTTTGTTGTGTCTCTGTCAGGCTTTGGTATCAGGATGATGCAGGCCTCATCAAATGAGTTAGGGAGGATTCCCTCTTTTTCTATTGATTGGAATAGTTTCAGAAGGAATGGTACCAGTTCCTCCTCATACCTCTGGTAGAATTCGGCTGTGAATCCATCTGGTCCTGGACTTTTTTTGGTTGGTAAGCTATTAATTATTGCCTCAATTTCAGAGCCTGTTATTGGTCTATGCAGAGGTTCAACTTCTTCCTGGTTTAGTCTTGGGAGGGTGTATGTGTCGAGGAATTTATCCATTTCTTCTAGATTTTCTAGTTTATTTGCACAGAGGTGTTTATAGTATTCTCTGATGGTAGTTTGTATTTCTGTGGGATCGGTGGTAGTATCCCATTTATCATTTTTTATTTTTATTTGATCCTTCTCTCTTTTCTTCTTCATTAGTCTTACTAGCGGTCTATCAATTTTGTTGATCTTTTCAAAAAACCAGCTCCTGGATTCATTGATTTTTTTGAAGGGTTTTTTTTGTGTCTATTTCCTTCAGTTCTGCTCTGATCTTAGTTATTTCTTGCCTCCTGCTAGCTTTTGAATGTGTTTGCTCTTGCTTTTCTAGTTCTTGTAATTGTGATGTTAGGGTGTCAATTTTAGATCTTTCCTGCTTTCTCTTGTGGGCATTTAGTACTATAAATTTCCCTCTACACACTGCTTTGAATGTGTCCCAGAGATTCTGGTATGTTGTGTCTTTGTTCTCATTGGTTTCAAAGAACATCTTTATTTCTGCCTTCATTTCGTTATGTACCCAGTAGTCATTCAGGAGGGGGTTGTTCAGTTTCCATGTAGTTGAGTGGTTTTGAGTGAGTTTCTTAATCCTGAGTTCTAGTTTGATTGCACAGTGGTCTGAGAGACAGTTTGTTATAATTTCTGTTCTTTTACACTTGCTGAGGAGTGCTTTACTTCCAACTATGTGGTCAGTTTTGGAATAAGTGTGGTGTGATGCTGAGAAGAATGTATATTCTGTTGATTTGGGGTGGAGAGTTCTGTAGATGTCTATTAGGTCCGCTTGGTGCAGAGCTGAGTTCAATTCCTGGATATCCTTGTTAACTTTCTGTCTCGTTGATCTGTCTAACGTTGACAGTGGGGTGTTAAAGTCTCCCATTATTATTGTGTGAGGGTCTAAGTCTCTTTGTAGGTCTCTAAGGACTTGCTTTATGAATCTGGGTGCTCCTGTTTCAGGTGCATATATATTTAGGATAGTTAGCTCTTCTTGTTGAATTGATCCCTTTACCATTATGTAATGGCCTTCTTTGACTCTTTTGATCTTTGTTGGTTTAAAGTCTGTTTTATGAGAGACTAGGATTGCAACCCCTGCCTTTTTTTTTTGTTTTCCATTTGCTTGGTAGATCTTCCTCCATCCCTTTATTTTGAGCCTATGTGTGTCTTTGCATGTGAGATGGGTTTCCTGAATACAGCACAGTCTTGACTCTTTATCCAATTTGCCAGTGTGTGTCTTTTAATTGGAGCATTTAGCCCATTTACATTTAAGGTTAATATTGTTTTGTGTGAATTTGATCCTGTCATTATGATGTTAGCTGGTAATTTTGCTCGTTAGTTAATGCAGTTTCTTCCTAGCCTCGATGGTCTTTACAATTTGGCATGTTTTTGCAGTGGCTGGTACTGGTTGTTCCTTTCCATGTTTAGTGCTTCCTTCAGGTGCTCTTTTAGGGCAGGCCTGGTGGTGACAAAATCTCTCAGCATTTGCTTGTCTGTAAAGGATTTTATTTTTCCACTTCTGAAGCTTAGTTTGGCTGGATATGAAATTCTGGGTTGAAAATTCGTTTCTTTAAGAATGTTGAATATTGGCCCCCACTCTCTTCTGGCTTGTAGAGTTTCTGCTGAGAGATCCACTGTTAGTCTGATGAGCTTCCCTTTGTGGGTAACCTGACCTTTCTCTCTGGCTGCCCTTAATATTTTTTCCTTCATTTCAACTTTGGTGAATCTGACAATTATGTGTCTTGGAGTTGCTCTTCTTGAGGAGTATCTTTGTGGCATTCTCTGTATTTCCTGAATTTGAATGTTGGCCTGCCTTGCTAGATTGGGGAAGTTCTCCTGGACAATATCCTGCAGTGTGTTTTCCAACTTGTTTCCACTGAATGAAATTTTTTTAATTTTAGAACTAGAAAAACATATTATCTTAGAAACTGATAAACTTCTTAACAAACAATAGCTTCAATCATGTGAAACATTTTACGTTAAAAAGGAACTCTTGGTTTTAAAAAATAGGGGCCCCTATAGTCTAGACTCTGCTGGACACTAACACTCCTGGGAATGTCTGTAGCATATATTACTCTCTACAGGATATTGATCGTGTTTTGGTTTGACTAGTTGGATGCTTAGGAAGGAGTCCACCAATTCCATGGACTTTAACCACAGCTCCCAAGGATGTCAGTGTACTCACAATGAACTGCTTTGTTCAATGACCCAGCCTATTGCATGCCAACTCAGCGATCTTGTAATTAGGTACCATTCAGGCTACTCTGACTTGGCCTGGAAGAGTAGAAGTAAATAAATGTGTTAACAGTCTGAGTCCTTAAAGTTATAGACTTACTTAATGTAAACCTCAGCTGACAACAATTTTCTAAATGGTTCTTCAAACTTCCAAAGACTTTGGTTTGAAGCATGATGGTGAAACATATAACATCTTCCCCTTTAAGACAATCCTCTGGTCAATCTGGAAACAATACTTAGAACCAAGTGGAAAATTAAACCATTGGGAGGTGGTGGAAAACCATCTAGCCATGATCAGTTCAAAGTCTGGATGCTTAAATGATGCAAAAGACTCTGTTATAGATACTACACAGGACAGATTATCAAAATAAAGAGTTGATAATAACATTTATGCAAACAAAAAGCAGTCATATGAAGAAAACCATGGTTATAATAAATGACCTAATGGAGATAGCAAATTTCAAGTCTTTCCCACTATGAGTATTGCAAGTAGGTAACCACGGTTATAAAAAAAGTCCCCATGGAGATAGCAAAAAATAGTAGTAAAAAATTTCTACTAGTAGTGGTAAAAAAAATTACTACTATGAGTACTACCAGAAGGTAAAATTAGCTGACATCATTTATAATGTCATATATCTGGTCTACTGGTGTATCATTGTATTAGTCCATTCTCACGCTGCTAATAAAGACATACTTGAGACTGGGTAATTTACAAAGGAAAGAAGTTTAATGAACTCACAGCTCCACATGCCTGGGGAGGCCTCACGATCATGACAGAAGATGAAGGAAGAGCAAAGAGATGTCTTACGTGGCAGAGGGAAAGAATTTGTTTAGGGGAACTATAAACTCCCCTTTATAAATGAGAGTTCCCCTCTAGAAAACCATCAGATCTCCTGAGACTTACTATCATGAGAACAGCATGGGAAAGACCTGCCCCCATGATTCAATTACCTCCCACCAGGTCCCTCCCACGACACGTGGGAATTATGGGAGTTACAATTCAATATGAGATTTGGGTGGGGACACAGCCAAACCATATCAATCATAAGCTGAAATTTTTAGGTGGGTGAGAAATATTACCAGAAATACATCCATAACACCTATGACTGCACAAAACCACACACACACATATTTTACAGTGTAGTACTTTCCTTTTCTCTTATTAATTCTTTGTTAGAAGTTTACCAAGATGGAATGCATAGTTTTATCTGAGATAAGCAGCCATTTAACATGTGCAAAGTAAAGAGATAAGCACTAGACACCCCAACAAACAACATGAAGGGGAGCATCCTAAGGAGAATTAGAAATGAGGTTGAAAAAGGAATATCATTAAGGCCGCCGTCTTGTGTCAAATTACAACTCTTGATTCAACCCCGTGCTTGGTTGAATAATGGACAATTTTTGAGAAACTATATTGACACCTCTGTCTTTAAAATCTGCGGATGGCATGAACGCAAGTTGCCTCACTTTAATGTGGAAACAGGGATACGTAGCTCTACTGGCCTAATTGTGCAATTGCAATTTAATACAGGCTCCCAAATTTGACAATGATCAATGTGTTAGGTTATTATATGCTTTGTTAACAGAAAAGAAAAATGTGTTTATCTGTAAATCTTAGGCAGGGAAGAGTAATACATTCTCATTTTGTAACATTTATTTCCTCATAGAATTGGTTAAGTACTGTACTCAGTTTTTGTATCAGATAGAGTCAATAAAAACTCATTGATAGTCCATTACTACTTGACAAATTCTACTGTAAGGACTTTAGCTAGATCGTCCCAAGCCCCTGCCTGGTTGATATTTGTCTCCCCTCCATCTTTTCAACTTCATCGGAAGTGATACATTATAAACAAACATATTTATCTTCCAGCTAATCCCAATGGATGAATCCAAATGGATGAAATAAAGAGCTTGACACCAATTTTAAGCTTTTCCTCTTTTCCTCTCCTAATCATTTATTGCAGAAGAAAAATAGCCCTACAAAAATGGATTTTTACCACATGCTCAATAAATTCTAGGTGCATTTCTCTGATTCTCTGTCCCAGTACAAACATTCCTCTATCAAGATTAATATTAAACTCAGCTCAAGGCTGAGCACCAGATTTGAGCAATGACAAATTTCTCACCATTTCCCCACAGATCTTTTACTTTGTCTGCCAAGTTGTGAATTTCAAGCTTGCCCTATAACCACACACAGAAGAAAAACGCTCCTATCAATGACAGTAAACCAAACTCTTTTGACCTCTGATTGACACAGGGATACAACTGGAGTTCTTGATGTGTTACTTGATTTTTTCATTCTGTGAAAAAATTTTTTTGTGCATTCTGCAAAATTTAGATAATTCATAGTGAAAGTCCAGTGTAGTGTCTTGAGAAGAGAACAAATAATCATATAAACATTTTTAGGTCAGTTGTACCAAAATTTTAGATTTCAATCAGTAAAATACATTTTTTAGATAATTTAAAAAATAAAATAAACTGCAGATTCAAACTGTGTCAAGTACACTCATGTAAAATCCACCATTGACTATTAATTACATGATACAAATCTCAGAATAAGGGACCGTTTTTTTAAAAAGTGAATGTTAGCTTTAAGTACAATTCATTACATTACCCCTTTTCCTCTTATTTTAGTACAGATTCAACATGGACATATAACATTTTGCATCTCTGTTCTTGGGAGCAGTGGCATCAGTTGATAGAATAGAGCCTTCTGCCCATACAGGTAAAAAGCGAGCAACCAGCAGACCTCAGCTCTGATCCCAGCATTTTATTTGTTGAATACATGACAATTCCATGAACTTGCCTTTTAGCCAAGACAAATCACTTTCCCTTCCGAAGCTCACCATTTTGTTTATATTGCGTGATCATTGTAGAGATCAAAGAAGATTGTGACATCCTAATTGGGTAAAAGAACATACCTACCAATAGGTATATTTGATGGGACGACTATCTTAAGTCATTTTTAGTTGTTTAGGTCGACTTTGATGAAGTGTCCACTTGACTGGTAGTCAGAAAACTGGAAATGAAAACAGTCTCCATTTAAATTCTTATCATTGCCATCTAAATAGCATAGAATTATTGTGGACATTTTCACTTATATGTTTTAATAAGTTAGCCGTGAACTCAAAATACTAAATCACAAAGAAGCCCATTACAAAAAGCAATCTGTTAAATTCCAATTACAAAACTCTCTATTTGTATTCACCCTTTGCTTTTGAAAAGATTATTTTACCTCATTTAAACATTTACTCCTGGAATTTTCAACATGACCTTGGTAGAGAAGACAATTTTTTTTTGTCTTCTTTCCCTTCAGAAGTTCGCCATTTTGTTTATATTGCATGATCTATTTGTATTCACCCTTTGCTTTTGAAAAGATTATTTTACCTCATTTAAACATTTATTCCTGGAATTCTCAACATGACCTTGATATGGAAGACAATTTTTCATTGACAAAAATTTCTTTGAGGCTTTGTGTACATGTATTGTTTGAGCTAGGCAAAATGTTCGCTCAAGAAAGCAACAGTAAAAGTTAATGACATTTTACTCAAATTAAATAAATTCCAAGAGCAACTGCTGAATGTGAGGGCCTCATTTTTCATATTGTCTATTCTGTTTGGGGAGAACAGTTCCTCTTGTTCTATTTCCTTTTATTTGAGAACATGTCTCAACTTCTCTCCCACTCAAGAACTCTGAAGTTTGGATTTGGCTTGCACTACCTTGCATTTCAGCCCTTCCCTGGATTTCTCTGGGGTTCTTTGGGTATGGCATGAAGCCATGTGCGGTCTCCTATGCAATCAGGTTATTGCCATGGGAGACTTTCCCTAATTGTGTTAGTCTATTGAGATTACAACCCTGCAAGTGCATATCTGGGCATCTAGGAAATAGGTATTAATATTTGATTGCTGAGTTTTTGTTCATGTATTCTTTAATTGATTAGAATTGTGGACCTTCTTAACAATGACCAGACATTGTACGTGCCAGTTTATATAGTGATGGAGAGGTGCCTCCCCTAACTCCAGACACCTGAGAGGCAATGAAAATTTACTAAGTAGTAGAGAGATCATGTAAGACAGAAAAGGACGAGGGGTGCAAATGTACGCCCATTCCATTTCTGAATGCATTGCCTAACCAAAGTCCATTTGATTACTGTGATATTCACACCCTAGTTTTCAACCCTAGTTAATTGCAATTGTCCCAACATACACATACTCCCTCTTTATTTTTTTTTTCCATTGTACTTAACATCTTCATATACACTATATATTTATTTTTGTTGAAAGTCTAACTATAGTGCTGAGAGACAGGACTAGCTGGATTTCCTAGGCCGACTAAGAATTCCTAAGCCTAGCTGGGGAAGGTGACTGCACCCACTTTTAAACATGGGGCTTGTAACTCAGCTCACATCTGACCAATCAGGTAGTAAAGAGGGCTCACTAAAATACCAATTAGGCTAAAAGCAGGAGGCAAAGAAATAGTCAAATTATCTATCATCTGAGAGCACAGGGGGAGGGACAATGATTGGGAGATAAACCCCAGGCATTCGAGCTGGGAGTGGGCAACCCCCTTTGGGTCCCCTCCTGTTGTATGGGAGCTCTGTTTTCACTCTATTAAACCTTGGGAGCTCTGTTTTCACTCTATTAAATCTTGCAACTACACACTCTTCTGGTACGTGTTTGTTCCGGCTCGAACTGAGTTTTCGCTCGCTGTCCACCACTGCTGATTGCCATAGTCGCAGACCCGTCGCTGACTTCCACCCCTCCAGAGCTGGCAGGGTGTCTGCTGTGCTTCTGATCCAGCAAGGCACCCATTGCCGCTCCCGATAGGGCTAGAGGCTCACCATTGTTCCTGTGTGGCTAAGTGCCCGGGTTCGTCCTAATCAAGCTGAACACAAGTCGCTGGGTTCCATGGTTCTCTTCTTCCGTGACCCAGGGCTTCTAATAGAGCTATAACACTCACCGCATGGCCCAAGATTCCATTCCCTAGAATCCATGAAGCCAAGAACTCCAGGTCAGAGAACAAAAGGCTTGCTGCCGTCTTGGGAGCGGCCCCACACCATCTGGGAGCTCTAAGAACAAAGACCCACCAGTAACAGTGCTTAATAAAGAGAACCTTGGAGCTTTTTTCAGGCTGAGATGCCAGGAAAAATAATTGAGACAATAAGGGTGCTATGAACTGAGAAAATATTATGTATATCCTAATATTTTCATAACATTAAGGATGATGTATTTCTTGATTTTTGGAAGAATTCGATCGTAAAACATCGGACCCAACGGTAAATTTGAGGGATAGACTTTTATTTACTGATTTAATATTTTAATGGTTAAAGGTCAATTCTGGTTTCTATTTCTTCTAGAGTCACATTTTTGGTAAGTTGTAATTAGAAAATTGGATAAATATAGCCAGAAATAATTTCTAGAAATGTATTCATTTGTCTCAGCTTTAAAGTAAATGATATAAATGTATTCATACTTTTCTCTTCTTATACCTGCATTATATCTCAAATTGTATCCCCTTTTTAGTTCATAGGTTTATTTATGCCTTTTCTTTCTCAATTTCATCAGAATTTTAACTTTATTAATCCATGCAAATTAAGCAAGCATCTTTATTTATTTATTTATTTATTTATTTATTTTTTGAGATGGAGTCTCGCTCTGTCGCCCAGGCTGGAGTGCAGTGGCGCAGTCTCGGCTCACTGCAACCTCCGCCTCCCAGGTTCAGGTGATTCTCCTGCCTCAGCCTCCCAAGTAGCTGGGATTACAGGCATGCACCACAAGGCCCAGCTAATTTTTGATATTTTTGGTAAAGATGGGGTTTCCCCACGTTGGCCAGGATGGTCTTGAACTCTTGACCTCATGATCTGCCTGTCTTGGCCTCCCAAAGTGCTGGACTTACAGGCATGAGCCACCATGCCCAGCTGTACCTTTGATTTTTGTCTGATTTTTTTTTTAAACTTTGTGTTCTAGTTTATTAGTTTGTTCTATTTTAATCTTTTTTTCTTTTTTTTAGAGACAGGTCTTCCTCTGCTGCCCAGGATGGAGTGCAGTGGTGTGATCATAGTTCACTGTAACCTCAGATTCCTGTGCTCAAAACATCTTCCTGCCTTAGCCTCCTAAGTAGCTAGGACTATAGACACGTGTCACCACAACCAGCTGATTTTTACATTTTCCAGAGACTGGGTCCTTGCTGTGTTGCCCAAGCTGGTCTCCAACTCCTGACTTCAAGTGATTCTCCCACTTCAGCCTTCCAAATTGCTAGGATTATAGGCATGAGCCACCCGACCTGTGCTCATTTTTTCTTCCTACTGCCTTCTTTGGGTACAGTATTTTTTCCAAAAAATTTCTTGAGGTGGACACTAGCCCATTTATTCTTTCTTTTCCAATGCAAACATTTAAGACTCTAGCTTTAAATGTATCCCACAACTTTGAAAGGAAGCATTTCCATTATTGTCCATTTCTGAACAATTGCTTGATTTCTGTGATGAATTCATCTTTGACCCATGAGTTATTCAGAAGCATGTTTCATGTTTCCATGTGAATAGTTTTATTATTATTATTACTATTTTCTAATTTATTGTTATTATAGATCAGGGTCTACATTATATTAATGCTGTAGTATCTACTAAAATTTGGTTTCTGGCCTAATGTGTGTGCTTGAGAGAAATGCTGCCTCTTCATATCCTGTGTCACTTTTTTCTAGTGGTTTGTGCATCTCCTTCTCATCAATTTCAAGATCTTTTGTACAGTTTAGAAATTAAAACTTTCTCTGTTGTCAGGGTTGCAAACATATTTTTCCAAATCTGCTATTTTCCGCTGATTTTTTGAAATCATCTTTTACTGTATGAAAGTTTATGTTTAATATACACAGAATGAAATTTGCCTAGTGTTTTTTTAATGCTTATAGGACTCCATATTGCTCAAGCCACCTCTACCACCTTAAATGTACACAGAGACTTCTATATATTCTTGTAGAATTTTTTGACGTTTTTTCAAGGTAAGATTCAGGCTTGGGAAATAAATTTTATATCATTTCATATATTAAAAGACTTCTCAAAAAAATGCAAACAGAAACGCAAAATTGGGTACAAAAGTGAATATTAGCTTAGAATGTGAAAGACAACCACAACAGAATACAAATTTGAATATGTTGACAAATACCTCCAACATCCAGTACATCTAGAAAGATGGTATACCTTTACTAAATAACTGCATGACCCTCGCCCCCACTGCTTTTATCTTCCTACAGTTTCTAGCTTTACATTTTTTATCTCTTCATATAATTGCAATTTTATAATATTTTCCACAGAGAGACTAAAGAGATAAGTTAGTCTTTCCTCTAGCAGAGTTTATCCAAATTTGTTTTATTATTGATAGTCAGGATGAATAAACCACAGGCATTTGGGCACGAACACAATCACTGCTTTAGGCCCATGGCACAATTGTCTTTCAAGCAGGAAATCTGAAAAATTACTTTACACTCAATTCCCAGAAACAAAGAAAAAATATATGTGATGCATTTATAATTGTATATATTGTATTCTTAAGTTTATTCTTGAAAGGGTTATTTTGACTAAATATCAATGGGAATTCCATCAATTCTGCCATCAGTTGTGTACATTTGACTATTTGAAGACATTTCCACAAATTGACTTCTGATTCGATATATGCCAAACCTTGTTTCTCTTCTACTATCCTTGTGCTTCCGGGGCCAGTTGCAGTAGGACGTGATCAGAATATGGTACAAGCAAGGTCCTGTATCTTCATGAGAGAATGCTGAGTTGGGTCAATGATGTAAGCAGTACTAACATTCTGAAGGCCATTCCTACCCTAGGGTGGTTCCCAGTAATTAAACACAACCAGTAATTAAACACAAAATCACTACAAAGCACGTACACCTCAATAAGCCCAAACTAAATGGATCCCGTTTTCAACCTTTCTGCTGCCAGAGCCCATAAGCCCTGATGGTGTTTCCAGTGCATTCTGTGAAGAGAGACATGGAAAGAAAAAGATGAGTTCTACCTTTCCGGTAGGTTTGCCGGGGACATTGCTGGTTTTAGGACTGAATGTCCCATATCCTGGGAATTCTCTGTCCTAAACACACCAGGAACACTCATTATTCTAGGAGAAAGAGACAGTCATCTTAGCCATTGGTGGTTAAACTTGGCAACTTTTTATAAATGTATAACCTGTGGATGCACTGCTGGAGCTCTTCCTAGGGTATTAATAGTGACCCATGCAAGCAGGGGGCTTAACTTTAAGTGAGGGCCTGCAGCCGAAGTTCCAGTAGCCTCCTACGAAATCTGCTGGGTTTTTAATTCATCTTTATCTTCAAATCTTTAATTTAGCTGCAATTTATTTTCAACTCAGATTCTTTATATTCTTCCTAGTCTTCTTCCCTCTGGCTCTTGTGTTCCTTGGATGGCTACATTTCTGTTCTAGCATTTTGTGACTCAGGTAACTGCCTTTGGAATCACCATGTGATGAAGATTCTGTCAGAGATGGGAGTTGATGCAGTCACTCCCAGTGGGGTTAGTGGAGTAGAAGAAAAGTTGCCCACCTCCCACTGAGGCACCTGGGGAAGTCTCTCTGCTACTGAGAACCCCAGGCTTAGGGAACCCACTCTCCACTCAGCAGCTTCTTAGCGTCTTGGTGTCGGGAAACACAGAATTCACGTCCCATGCCCATGTTGCCCAGGGGTCCCCAGAATTCAGAGGTCCATGTTCTCCTGAGGATCTGCCACTTCATCTTTGTTGCAGAGATCTCTGAGGCTCATTTCCAAGAACCCACATAATCCAAGAAAGAGGAAATCCCAGAGCAATTTGGCTTTGGTTTTCCTGCAATAGAGCAAACAAAACATAACAAGCCTCACCTGCCCCTGACTGCCTTTTGCCCTGGGTGTACATATGCATGTGTGTGTGTGTGTCTGTGTGTGTGTGTATTAAATACATTTTCCTGCTGTTTCTATTATTTCATTATCATAACAGAAAGATAACAGAGCCTGAATAACACAAGACCCTGGAGACCTGTTAGATTAAAAGCTCATGGAGTGCTTTAACCATTTTTATAGTTGTTATAAAGGTGACGAAAACATTCAGAGAGATAAATAAACCCATGGATATATATATATATTTATGTATATATATGTATGTATATATGTATGTATGCATATATATGTATGTATATATGTATGTATGTATATATATACATGTATATATACACACATATTATATATAAGCCCTGTGATTTCTCATTTATAAATGAGGCCCATTATTTCTCATTTATAAATGATCCCAATGGTTTTTATCTCATCAGGCTGTTTTGAAGCATAAATAAATAAGCAGATGTTCACATATCCAATCCATGCGTAGTATAGACATAATACTACATGCGCAAGATCTGTCAGAGTAGATGAATGTGAATTCAGTTGTAGTTTCTGCTTGGGGTGAAGGAACATTGGGAGGCTATGCTGTTTCATGGGAAAAAACACAGGCAATGTTGTCACATCAACCTGGATTAAAACCATTACTTTATCAGATACTAGTAAGATTCTTAATCTATCTGGAACCCCTATGTATAAAATAAACTGAATACCTACTTAAGAGAGTTGTCATGTAAAATGTTTGAATGCCCAGCAATTGAAGCAGATTGGCATAGAGGGGCAGGGCCTGGGCAGAACAAGCATGTGAAGACCTCCTTCTGTGCCCCTTCAGCTCCTTGTCTCACCATAAACCTCAGAAATGCAATGATGCTACCAAGAAAGCGTGCAGCAGCCACCACGAAAAGCTTTGATTTCCTCCTCTTTCTATTGCTCCTTCTCTCTCCTTGGGATTCACGCTAAGAACTTGAACTGTATGATTTCATATCACTTAAGGAAAAAAAAGGAATATTAGGGAGTTCAAGGGGCAGCCACTTGGCAAACATGAAAGCTTGCTTCGGAACATCTTTATAAGCCCCATTTTCATCCAGGTGCTCCTGAGAGCTGCCCCCTGCAGAGCTAACAGAGGCTTCAAGTCCACGCTGCTTATATCCCTTGGCAGCAATTAGAGAAACTGCCCTTCAACATGGGCTTTATTTTATCCTGTGATTGCTAGGGAGAGCTACAAACAGCATCCAGCAGGCAGCGATAGCATTACCTGTTATCATTGTCATTTTCTATTTCATTTATGTTCAACCGCCTTAAATACCGGAAAAGCAGTTTTACTTAAAAGGCTTGGCCCTGCACTTCCAGGTTTATCAGAATAAAGCAGAAACCAAGCTGGAGAGTTTTAAGGGCACAGGAAAAAAAAATTAACACCGTTTGGAGACAGGAGGCTTTGAATTATAGTGGGCAAAGATAGCTGGGTTCTGCTTAAGACTTTAAGCATCCAAATAGGTGCATTTAAAATAAATGCCCCCACAGACTCCATCTGAACCCTCATGCCTTTTGTGATCAACATAAAGCAAGCCTCTCATCAGTAGCTCTCATAAATTCCAAGGATTAATCCACACAGATTGCATTTGGGATTCAACAGCAGGTTCGGATGAAGAGCGGGTAGTTTTGTCTGAATGCTTTTCGCTCAGTTAGTAGCAGGACAGCTATCTGTTTTTTGAGACTTTAATTTGGAAATAATAACTATCATTTATTGGGTACTTTAATGGGCTAGGTGAGGCCTGTTCAAGGACTTTAGATGGAATTTCATTGAACTCGTACAAAATCTTGTAAGTAGCATTAAAGACGAAGAAATCAAGACTCAGAGAGATAATTAACTTGCTGAAAATCAAATTGCTGGTAAGTAATGGAGAGCCAAAATTTAGGTAAGAAGGGATATCAGAGTCAAGGTGACAGCAGATGTATCTTACTCAAAAACATCATTCCTTTTCCATCAGGCCACACCTTTGACATATGCAAAATAAATATTGCCAAATCTAAGATGCTATCAGTTGTGAGATGCTCTGTCATGTATCATAAAGAAAAGACAAAAAAACTTGTCAATTAAACTGATTCCAAGACACATTCTAATTTCAGATGTAAAATGTGAGGCAAAAAGTGTTTTTAAAGAGCCGTGAAAAAATGGTAATTAAAAAACTAGGCTTAAATGTAAACAACAAAAATGGTAATTAAAAAACTAGGCTTAAATGTAAACAACAAAAATGGTAAGTAGAAAACTAGGCTTACATGTAAACAAAAAAATGGTAATTAAAAAAACTAGGCTTAAACGTAAACAGTAAAGAAGTAATACGCAGGCCTAGCTGGAGGGCAGATTGATCATACACAAGGCACATTCTTGTTACCTCTTGCTTTCTCCGAAGCTGGGAATAAAATCCAGATTCAATCATTGCCGTTTCTGTATTCTACCTGCAGGTGGCAGTGCAGGCTACTGTATGTGGCCTTTGGCCTCACTGGGAAAGGGTTTCAGACGATCAGGGGCAGTTGGAGAAATTGTTTTCACTTCTTTTATTTGTATTTGCTGTTTCTGAACTGATTTGAATCACAGCGTCATTTCTGTCGCGCTTTCCTTCTCCTTCTTCTCCTCTCTGATGTCTTCTCTCTCCTCATTTACTCTTTTTCTCCCAAGATTCCCAAAGTCTGAAACAGCTCTACTTGCAGTGAAAAGAAATGCGTCCCCCTTTTCCTTGCACTTCTAATCAGACGTTGACGGATTAGCTAAAGGGGGGGGGGGGGGGGAAGCTGGTGTCCTGATTATTCTATGTGCCCATTTATCTGGAGAATGTTTCTCAGGTAGATCTTCCTACCTCTTGATGTACTTGATGATGAAATCTATCACTTTCCTCCTAAAACCCTCAAATACCCCGTCAAATCCCATAGGATAAGTCTAAGCATGGAAATCTATCTTAGCCTGTTTCTCCTACCCTGTTCTGCACCACTACACCAGGCTGCAGCCCGTGAACACATACTGTGTCCATTCCCAACTCCGGGCCTTCACTTATGGCTGCCTTCTCTCTGAAATGTCCTTCCCCTATTCTCTGCTCATAAAACATCATGCTCACTCATCCCTCAAAACTCAGTTCAAGTTCCTTAGTGAAACCTTCTCTCACTTGAACTTCACAGCCTTCCACATACATCCCAACCATCTTAGCAGCCTTCTGTGCACAAGCTCATTGGCAGGCTGTCACTCTAGCAGCTATCAATGTGGCAATCTTCCTCTTTCGTTCTTATTTATATCTGTTTTCCCATTACATAGCACAGGGCTGGAATGATGGTAGGTACTCAATTCATATTTATTAAATTCATAATCGAATGGCTCTTTTCTAAAATACACTACTTCTGATATATCCTAGGTAAGTTATCTTTAACTTGTACACATTTAGGTCACCCGGAAAGCTCTTGAAACTCCTCATAAACAGACCCCACCCCAGACCAATGAAACCAGAACTTCTGTGGATGTAGCCCAGGCATGAGCATCTTTGAAAGTTCTCCAGATTTCAAGACGCAACCAAGGCTGAGAATTACTGCCATTGCAGTGATTTACAAAATGTGGTCCCAAGGCCAGCCGTATCAACCTTTTATGGTAAAGGCAAATTTTTAGGACTCACCCAAAACCATAAAGGCAGAAATGGCTGGGGAGTTTGGGAGTGGTGGCTGGGGGGCGGGGGGGCAGGGTAGCAATCTGTATTTTAAGAGACCATTTAGTCAACGCATACTACAGTGTAAGAACCACTGCCTCGGCCTGGCGTGGCTCACGCCTGTAATCCCGTTGTGTCCGGAGTTGGTTCCTCCACGCCTGGAATCCCAGTGTGTCCGGATTTGGTTCCTTCCAGTAGGTTCGTGGTCTTACTGACTTCAAGAATGAAACCGCGAACCTTGGTGGTGAGTGTTACAGCTCTTCAACGTGGCAGGGAGCCAAAGAGTGAGCAGCAGTAACATTTATTATGAAGAGTGAAAGAATAAAGCTTCCCCAGCAAGGAAGAGGACCCTACCACGTTGCCGCTGCTGGCTGGGGTGGCCAGCTTTTATTCCCTTATTTGTCCTCCCCCCATGTCCTGCTGATTGGTCCATTTTACAGAGCGCTGATTGGTCCATTTTACAAACCTCTAGCTAGCTACAGAGTGCTGGTTGGTGCATTTTTGCAGAGCACTGATTGGTGAATTTATAAACCTCTTGTAAGACAGAAAAGTTCCCCAAGTCCCCACTGGATCCAGGAGGTCCAGCTGTCTTCGCCTCTCAGTAGGACTTTGGGAGGTTGAGGTGGGCGCACCCCCTGAGGTCAGGAGTTCGAGACCAGCCTGGCCAACATAGTGAAACCCCGTCTCTACTAAAAATACAAAAATTAGCTGGTGTGGTGGGACGTGCCTGTTATCCCAACTACTCGGGAGGCTGAGGCAGGAGAATCGCTTGAACCCGGGAGGTGGAGGTTGCAGTGAGCCAAGATAGTGCCTCTGCACTCCAGCCTGGGCAACAGAGCGATACCCCGTCTCACACACACACAAAAATACTAAAATAAAAAAAAAAACCCACTGCCTCCGAGATTCACTTTAAATAATGTTGCAATGTTTTGTGTGAATGAATCCTTCCTCCACCTTGTTCTGATTTTATTCTGGGCACTATTTCTTCCATATACTTACAAACAAAAAGCAGGCTCATATTAGATTTTTTTTTTTTAACCCAGTTTGGTCTTGTGATCTACATCAATCCATCTTGTGACCAATATCAATGCAATAGCCCAAAAAGATATTTTACATGTTTATTTCATCCCTTAAAACAACCAGAAATATCATTATCATGGCTAATTTTCAAATTATGAACCAAAAATTGACAAAAAATGAACATACATTGGACTTTCACTATGTGCCACACACATATTAATACACTTAACATGTATTATGTTAAGTGCTTAATTATCTCACAACTCTAAAAAGTGAGTACATTAGCACATCCATTCTACAGATGAGAAAAGGAAGGCTGGAAAAAGACATGATGAATCCAGGGGGAAGAGCAGGGATTTGAATTCAGATCTGTCCTGACGTCAAGTTCTTCTTTGGGGTTTCATGATTTTCCATTTTGTACTTTGCACATAGTCATGCAGCTTTAGAGTGAAGAAAATCTGTTGCTCTTGAAAGTTCCTGGCTAGTTCCTAAAGAAATGTTGTTACTTTGAGCACACTGATATGGTTTGGCTGTGTCCCCACCCAAATCTCATCTTGAATTTTAGCTCCCATAATTCCCACTTGTTGTGGGGGGTGATTGAATAATGGGGGGATGGGTCTTTCCTGTGCTGTTCTCGTGATAGTGAATAAGTCTCACGAGATCTGATGGTTTTATACAGGGGAGTTCCCATGCACATGCTCTCTTTTTTTGCTTGCCACCATGTAAGATCTGACTTTGCTCCTCCTCTACCTTCTCTCATGATTGTGAGGCCTCCCCAGCCATGTGGCACTGACTCCATTAAACCTCCTTCCTTTATAAATTACCCAGTCTCAGGTATGTCTTTATTAGCAGTGTGAGAACAGGCTAATACACACATTAAATAATGATGCTGTTTCCTGCTCATTTGGAGTGGTATACACATAAGGGCTTTCTCTCTTTTTTTTTCCCCCAAGGCTTTAAAAAGGGGTATGATTTCAACACTCACAGGATTGGAGAGGAAGTTTTATTCTAAGATGGCAAAACTCTTAAACTCACACCCTTGGTTCTAAACCTATGGTCTGAATTCTTAGAGTCATTATTCACGTTGTCATTCTGAGTCTATGAATATTACTAAAGTTTTACCAGGCCCTGTGCTAGGCTTTGGGAGGCAGAGCGGTGAAAGAGATAGGTAAGGCCTCTGCTTTCCTCTTAATCAAGCCAGGGCCCCTGCTTGCTCACCATCAAGAAGAACCATATCTACAATATATAAATCAGTGCAGTAGCTAAGTTTAGATGTTATGATTGCATTACCAAAGGCAATAAGACAGGAGGTGGCCAGCGCAGGCCTCCATGAACTAAACTGTATCGTGTGTGTGTGTGTGTGTGTGTGTGTGCGCGCGCGCGCGCGCGTGTGTGTGTACACGTTTCCTCTTAAGGGTACTGACAGAAAGATCTTTTTACCTGCGTACCTCTGTTAATAACTAGTTCTAAACTATGTTGAAGAATGGGTATGGATTCTACAACCAGATTAAATAGATATGGCCTATCTGACAAAGCAAACCTGAGATTCTATTTTCAAAACAGTACACCTCAATCATAAAATCTCTAATGCCAGCAGCACCTGTAGCTCGCTGAGCCCCAGCTGAAGGAGAAGGGGATAAGTAAGGAGGTTTTTAAGACCGTGGCTGGTACAAAGACGACTGCCCACAGATCAACCAGTGGCAAAGCCCCCAGGAAGCAACCGGCTGTGGAAGCTGCTTGCAGTAGTGCGCCCTCTCCTGGAAGGGTGAAGAAAACTCATAATTACAGGCCCGGTTACTGTGACACTCCATGATATCAGACCTTATCAGAAGTCCTCCAAACTTCTGATTTGCAAACTTTCCTTCCAGCATCTGATTCACGTAATTGCTCAGGACTTGAAAACATCTGCGCTTTTAGAGCGCAGCTATTGTTGCTTTGCAGGAGGCAAGTGAGTGAGGGCTATCTGGTTGGCCTTTCTGAAGACACCAACTTGTGCACTATCCACGCCAAATGTGTAACAATTATGCCAAAAGACATCCAGCTAGCACATCTCATACGTAGAGAAGGTCCTTAAGAATCCTCTATGATGGAAACATTTCATTCTGATAAAAATTCTCTTCTTCTTGTTATTGGTGGTTCTGAATGTTAGATATTTTTTTTTCCATGGGGTCAAAAGGTAACTAAGTATATGACTGCCAGTGAAAAAATGGAGGACAGAAACCAGATATTGACACTTTTTTTCTGTTTTCATCTGTGTGTGAACTGTTAGTATAAATGCCCTGCATTTATGTCCCTACATAAAGCATTAATGCAAGTCAAACCTTTCAGTGAACAAGTTTCAGTGGTTAAACTTTATAACAATTAAGAAACCTGTTAATTTTTTTCTGAACAATGCTAGCATTTGGATTTTTTTAAAAAATAAGTACATGTTTTATTGACAGCAACTAAATGGTGTTTGTAGCATTTTTATCAAACAACAGATACCATCCATTCACTAGACTTTTCTCACTGAATTGTCCTACACGCAGTACATGTTTTTTAATGTTGTCTTTCTTCTGTGTTGTTTCTGTAAGTTTGCTATTAAAATACATTAAACTATTTTTTAAAAAACTCTCCATAGGTCATGGTCAGCAAGCATGTCTTCAGCAATCACATCAGTCTCAGGAGAAATTTTCATGGTCAGGAAGATAAATTTCATCCTAGATAGGGCAGTGTTGTAATAAAGGCATAGAATAGGATGGAAGCATGGTGATGACCAGGAATAATGAGAACTCTCCTCTACCTGCCTGTGCAACAGATATATTATTTAAGGATAATTAGTTCAATGCTTAAATCAATGAAATCTTATTTTAAAATAGAGTTACAAATAATCACTTTTAGTAATTCAGAAGGAATCACTGGGATGAGGCTATGAAAGGCAGAATGTGTTAGTGAACAAAGTCATTGAGTCCGTTAGGTCACAACTGAGACTATGCTTTCAAAAGCATCCCCTAGCCTAATTACCCAATTGTTTTCTTGTTGATTTTTAGACAGAGTCTTGCTCTGTCACCCAGGCTGGAGTGGTGCGATCTGGGCTCACTGCCACCTCCGCCTCCCGAGTTCAAGCAATTCTCCTGCCTCAGCCTCCTGAGTAGCTGGGACTACAAGTGTGCACCACCACGCCTGGCTAATTTTTGTATTTGTAGTAGAGACAAGATTTCACCATGTTGGCCAGACTAGCCTCAAACTCCTGACCTCAACAGATCCACCCACGTTGGCCTCTCAAAGTTCTGGGATTACAGGCATGAGCCACTGCACCCAGCCCTATATGTATTTTTTTAATAGTCCTTTTCCCCTAGAATTGTTCGCAACCCTTATTCTATTCCTTTCCTTATGTTTCTGTCTTTCATCCTCCCCATCAGGAGGGCCAATTACAAAATACTCAGGGAAGGAAAGGCTTTTAGGGACATATTTCTAGGAAGATGAATCTCTATAAACTTTCTTTCAAACAATCACCAACTCCAATTTCCTAATTTTAACTCAATTGTCAAGTCATTGTTAGATTCAAAAATAGTAAACAAGAAAGCAAAGAATAAATCAGGACCTGAGGATAAAGGGCAGAAGGTTCATTGAAGAAGGTAAAAGTTTGGTCCACAAAAACAATTTTAGAATAAACGAATCCAGTAATGTCGCAGGATACAAAACCAACACTCAAAACTCAGTGTGTTTCTCTACACTAACAATAGAAAAACCCAGAAGGAAATTAAATCAACAATCCCTTTTACAATACCATCAAAAAGGATAATGTAGAATAATGAAGGTGCTTACCACTATGAACTTCCCTCTTAGGTCTACTTTTGCTGCATCCCCTAAGTTATGTTTCCATTTTCTTTTTTTTTATTATTATTATACTTTAAGTTTTAGGGTACATGTGCACAATGTGCAGGTTAGTTACATATGTATACATGTGCCATGCTGGTGCGCTGCACCCACTAACTCGTCATCTAGCATTAGGTATATCTCCCAATGCTATCCCTTCCCCCTCCCCCCACCCCACAACAGTCCCCAGAGTGTGATGTTCCCCTTCCTGTGTCCATGTGATCTCATTGTTCAATTCCCACCTATGAGTGAGAATATGCGGTGTTTGGTTTTTTGTTCTGGCGATAGTTTACTGAGAATGATGATTTCCAATTTCATCCATGTCCCTACAAAGGACATGAACTCATCCTTTCTTATGGCTGCATAGTATTCCATGGTGTATATGTGCCACATTTTCTTAATCCAGTCTATCATTGTTGGACATTTGGGTTTGTTCCAAGTCTTTGCTATTGTGAATAGTGCCACAATAAACATACATGTGCATGTGTCTTTATAGCAGCATGATTTATAGTCCTTTGGGTATATACCCAGTATTGGGATGGCTGGATCAAATGGTATTTCTAGTTCTAGATCCCTGAGGAATCGCCACACTGACTTCCACAATGCTTGAACTAGTTTACAGTCCCACCAACAGTGTAAAAATGTTCCTATTTCTCCACATCCTCTCCAGCACCTGTTGTTTCCTGACTTTTTAATGATTGCCATTCTAACTGGTGTGAGATGGTATCTCATTGTGGTTTTGATTTGCATTTCTCTGATGCCCAGTGATGGTGAGCATTTTTTCGTGTGTTTTTTGGCTGCATAAATGTCTTCTTTTGAGAAGTGTCAGTTCATGTCCTTTGCCCACTTTTTGATGGGGCTGTTTGTTTTTTTCTTGTAAATTTGTTTGAGTTCATTGTAGATTCTGTAGCCCTTTGTCAGACGAGTAGGTTGAGAAAATTTTCTCCCATTTTGTGGGTTGCCTGTTCACTTTCATGGTAGTTTCTTTTGCTGTGCAGAAGCTCTTTAGTTTAATTAGATCCCATTTGTCAATTTTGGCTTTTGTTGCCATTGCTTTTGGTGTTTTAGACATGAAGTCCTTGCCTGTGCCTATGTCCTGAATGGTAATGCCTAGGTTTTCTTCTAGGGTTTTTATGGTTTTAGGTCTAACATTTAAGTCTTTAATCCATCTTGAATTAATTTTTGTATAAGGTGTGAGGAAGGGATCCAGTTTCAGCTTTCTACATATGGCTAGCCAGTTTTCCCAGCACCATTTATTAAATAGGGAATCCTTTCCCTATTGCTTGTTTTTCTCAGGTTTGTCAAAGATCAGATAGTTGTAGATATGCGGCATTATTTCTGTGGGCTCTGCTCTGTTGCATTGATCTATATCTCTGTTTTGGTACCAGTACCATGCTGTTTTGGTTACTGTAGCCTTGTAGTATAGTTTGAAGTCAGGTAGAGTGATGCCTCCAGCTTTGTTCTTTTGGCTTAGGATTGACTTGGTGATGTGGGCTCTTTTTTGGTTCCATCTGAACTTTAAAGTAGTTTTTTCCAATTCTGTGAAGAAAGTCATTGGTAGCTTTATGGGGATGGCATTGAATCTATAAATTACCTTGGGCAGTATGGCCATTTTCACGATATTGATTCTTCCTACCCGTGAGCATGGAATGTTCTTCCATTTGTTTTTATCCTCTTTTATTTCATTGAGCAGTGGTTTGTAGTTCTCCTTGAAGAGGTCCTTCACGTCCCTTGTAAGGTGGATTCCTAAGTATTTTATTCTCTTTGAAGCAATTGTGAATGGGAGTTCACTCATGATTTGGCTCTCTGTTTGTCTGTTATTGGTGTATAAGAATGCTTGTGATTTTTGTATGTTGATTTTGTATCCTGAGATTTTGCTGAAGTTGCTTATCAGCTTTAGGAGATTTTGGGCTGAGACAATGGGGTTTTCTAGATATACAGTCATGTCGTCTGCAAACAGGGACAATTTGACTTCCTCTTTTCCTAATTGAATACCCTTTATTTCCTTCTCCTGCCTAATTGCCCTGGCCAGAACTTCCAACACTATGTTGAACAGGAGTGGTGAGAGAGGGCATCCCTGTCTTGTGCCAGTTTTCAGAGGAAATGCTTCCAGTTTTTGCCCATTCAGTATGATATTGGCTGTGGGTTTGTCATAGATAGCTCTTATTATTTTGAGATACGACCCATCAATACCTAATTTATTGAGAGTTTTTAGCATGAAGCGTTGTTGAATTTTGTCAAAGGCCTTTTCTGCATCTATTGAGATAATCATGTGGTTTTTGTCTTTGGTTCTGTTTATATGCTGGATTACATTTATTGATTTTCATATATTGAACCAGCCTTGCATCCCAGGGATGAAGCCCACTTGATCATGGTGGATAAGCTTTTTGATGTGTTACTGCTGGATTCGGTTTGCCAGTATTTTATTGAGGATTTTTGCATCAATGTTCATCAAGGATATTGGTCTAAAATTCTCTTTTTTGGTTGTGTCTCTGCCAGGCTTTGGTATCAGGATGATGCTGGCCTCATCAAATGAGTTAGGGAGGATTCCCTCTTTTTCTATTGATTGGAATAGTTTCAGAAGGAATGGTACCAGTTCCTCCTCATACCTCTGGTAGAATTCGGCTGTGAATCCATCTGGTCCTGAACTCTTTTTGATTGGTAAGCTATTGATTATTGCCACAATTTCAGATCCTGTTATTGGTCGATTCAGAGATTCAACTTCTTCCTGGTTTAGTTTTGGGAGGGTGTTTGTGTTGAGGAATTTATCCATTTCTTCTAGATTTTCTAGTTTATTTGTGTAGAGGTGTTTGTAGTATTCTCTGATGGTAGTTTGTATTTCTGTGGGATCAGTGGTGATATCCCCTTTATCATTTTTTATTGCATCTATTTGATTCTTCTCTCTTTTTTCTTTATTAGTCTTGCTAGTGGTCTATCAATTTTGTTGATCCTTTCAAAAAACCAGCTCCTGGATTCATTAATTTTTGAAGGGTTTTTTGTGTCTCTATTTCCTTCAGTTCTGCTCTGATTTTAGTTATTTCTGCCTTCTGCTACCTTTTGAATGTGTTTGCTCTTGCTTTTCTAGTTCTTGTAATTGTGATGTTAGGGTGTCAATTTTGGATCTTTCCTGCTTTCTCTTGTGGGCATTTAGTGCTATAAATTTCCCTCTACACACTGCTTTGAATGTGTCCCAGAGTTTCTGGTATGTTGTGTCTTTGTTCTCATTGGTTTCAAAGAACATCTTTATTTCTGCCTTCATTTCGTTATGTACCCAGTAGTCATTCAGGAGCAGGTTTTTCAGTTTCCATGTAGTTGAGCAGTTTTGAGTGAGTTTCTTAATCCTGAGTTCTAGTTTGATTGCACTGTGGTCTGAGAGACAGTTTGTTATAATTTCTGTTCTTTTACATTTGCTGCGGAGAGCTTTACTTCCAAGTATGTGGTCAATTTTGGAATAGGTGTGGTGTGGTGCTGAAAAAAATGTATATTCTGTTGATTTGGCGTGGAGAGTTCTGTAGATGTCTATTAGGTCTGCTTGGTGCAGAGCTGAGTTCAATTCCTGGGTATCCTTGTTGAGTTTCTGTCTCATTGATCTGTCTAATGTTGACAGTGGGGTGTTAAAGTCTCCCATTATTATTGTGTGGGAGTCTAAGTCTCTTTGTAGGTCACTCAGGACTTGCTTTATGAATCTGGGTGCTCCTGTATTGGGTGCATATATATTTAGGATAGTTAGCTCTTCTTGTTGAATTGATCCCTTCACCATTATATAATGGCCTTCTTTGTCTCTTTTGATCTTTGTTGGTTTAAAGTCTGTTTTATCAGAGACTAGGATTGCAACCCCTGCCTTTTTTTGTTTTCCATTTGCTTGGTAGATCTTCCTCCATCCTTTTATTTTGAGCCTATGTGTGTCTCTGCATGTGGGACGGGTTTCCTGAATACAACACACTGATGGGTCTTGACTCTCTATCCAATTTTCCAGTGTGTGTCTTTTAATTGGAGCATTTAGTCCATTTACATTTAAAGTTAATATTGTTATGTGTGAATTTGAACCTGTCATTATGATGTTAGCTGGTTATTTTGCTCGTTAGTTGATGCAGCTTCTTCCTAGTCTCGATGGTCTTTACATTTTGGCATGATTTTGCAGCAGCTGGTACCGGTTGTTCCTTTCTATGTTTAGTGCTTCCTTCAGGAGCTCTTTTAGGGCAGGCCTGGTGGTGACAAAATCTCTCAGCATTTGCTTGTCTGTAAAGGATTTTATTTCTCCTTCACTTATGAAGCTTAGTTTGGCTGGATATGAAATTCTGGGTTGAAAATTCGTTTCTTTAAGAATGTTGAATATTGGCCCCCACTCTCTTCTGGCTTGTAGAGTTTCTTCCAAGAGATCCGCTGTTATTCTGATGGGCTTCCCTTTGTGGGTAACCCGACCTTTCTCTCTGGCTGCCCTTAACATTTTTTCCTTCATTTCAACTTTGGTGAATCTGACAATTATGTCTTGGAGTTGCTCTTCTCGAGGAGTATCTTTGTGGCATTCTCTGTATTTCCTGAATCTGAATGTTGGCCTGCCTTGCTAGATTGGGGAAGTTCTCCTGGATAATATCCTGCAGAGTGTTTTCCAACTTGGTTCCATTCTCCCCGTCACTTTCACGTACACCAATCAGACGTAGCTTTGGTCTTTTCACATAGTCCCATATTTCTTGGAGGCTTTGTTCATTTCTTTTTATTCTTTTTTCTCTAGACTTCCCTTCTCACTTCATTTCATTAATTTCATCTTCCATCACTGATACCGTTTCTTCCAGTTGATCGCATCGGCTCCTGAGGCTTCTGCATTCTTCACGTAGTTCTCGAGCCTTGGCTTTCAACTCCATCAGCTCCTTTAAGCACTTCTCTGTATTGGTTATTCTAGTTATACATTCGTCTACATTTTTTTCAAAGTTTTTAACTTCTTTGCCTTTGGTTTGAATTTCCTCCTATAGCTTGTAGTTTGATCGTCTGAAGCCTTCTTCTCTCAACTCGTCAAAGTCATTCTCCGTCCAGTTTTGTTCCATTGCTGGTGAGGAACTGCGATCCTTTGGAGGAGGAGAGGTGCTCTGTTTTTTAGGGTTTCCAGTTTTTCTGCTCTGTTTTTTCCCCATCTTTGTGGTTTTATCTACTTTTGGTCTTTGATGATGGTGATGTACAGATGGGTTTTTGGTGTGGATGTCCTTTCTGTTTGTTAGTTTTCCTTCTAACAGACAGGACCCTCAGCTGCAGGTCTGTTGGAGTTTGCTAGAGGTCCACTCCAGACCCTGTTTGCCTGGGTACCAGGAGCAGTGGCTGCAGAACAGTGGATTTTTCTGAATCACGAATGCTGCTGTCTGATTGTTCCTCTGGAAGTTTTGTCTCAGAGGAGTACCCGGCCGTGTGAGGTGTCAGTCTGCCCCTACTGGGGGGTGCCTCCCAGTTAGGCTGCTCGGGGGTCAGAGGTCAGGGACCCACTTGAGGAGGCAGTCTGCCCGTTCTCAGATCTCCACCTGCGTGCTGGGAGAACCACTGCTCTCTTCAAAGCTGTCAGACAGGGACATTTAAGTCTGCAGAGGTTACTGCTGTCTTTTTGTTTGTCTGTGCCCTGCCGCCCAGAGGTGGAGCCTACAGAGGCAGGCAGGCCTCCTTGAGCTGTGGTGGGCTCCACCCAGTTCGAGCTTCCCAGCTGCTTTGTTTACCTAATCAAGCCTGGGCAATGGCAGGCGCCCCTCCCCCAGCCTCGCTGCCACCTTGCAGTTTGATCTCAGACTGCTGTGCTAGCAATCAGCAAGACTCCGTGGGTGTAGGACCCTCCGAGCCAGGTGTGGGATATAATCTCATGGTGCGCCGTTTTTTAAGCCCGTCGGAAAAGCGCAGTATTTGGGTGTCAGTGACCCGATTTTCCGGGTGCTGTCTGTCACCCTTTTCTTTGACTAGGAAAGGGAACTCCCTGACTTCTTGCGCTTCCCGAGTGAGGCAATGCCTCGCCCTGCTTCGGCTCAGGCACGGTGCGCTGCACCCACTGACCTGCGCCCACTGTCTGCCACTCCCTAGAGAGATGAACCCGGTACCTCAGATGGAAATGCTGAAATCACCCGTCTCCTGCGTCGCTCATGCTGGGAGCTGTAGACCGGAGCTGTTCCTATTTGGCCACCTTGGCTCCTCTGTGTTTCCATTTTCAATTGCCTCAAGATATTTTTTAATTTTCCTTTTGATTTCTTCTTTGACCCTTTGGTTGCTCAGAAGTATGTTGTTTAATTTCTACCCATTTGTGTGTTTTCCCATTTTCTTCCTGTGATTGGTTTATAGTTTTATACCACTGTGATTGGAAAAGATACTTTGTATGATTTCAACCTTCTTGAATTTGTTAAAACTTATTTTGTGTCCTAACATATGGTCTATCCTGGAGAATGTTCCATGTGTACTTGAAAAGAATAGTATCCTGCTGCTGAAGGATGGAGTGTTCTATTGTAAAGCATGGCCACTATAGTTAATAATAATGTATTATTAAGTTGGTGCAAAAGTCATTGTGTTTTTTGCCAATGCACCACTGCACTGCAGCCTGGCAACAGAGCGAGACTCCATAAAAAAAAAAAAAAAGTATTTGCAAAAACCACAATTACTTTTGCATCAACCTAATAAATACTTGAATTGCTAAGAGTTTAAATCTTACCTGTTCTTACCACAAAAACATATATGCCTGTGAGATTATAGTTAATTAGTATGATTTAATCATTTAATAATGTATAAATATACCATAACATCACAGTGCACACCACAAATACACAAATTTTTCTTTGTCAATTATAACTTAATAAACCGGGGAACATTTTTTATGAGCTGAAAGTATTATAAATATGTAAAAAAAGAAGAATAAAATACTTAGGAATAAGGTTTTGTTGTGTTTTTTTGTTTTTCATTTTTTAAATTTATTTCATTTTATTTTTTAGTGATACTTAACAGATGTACATATTTTGGGGGCACCTGTGATAATCTGATACATTCATATAATCCTAGGGTAATTGGGATATCCATCACCATAAATATTTATCTTTTGTTTATGCTGGAAATATTGGAATTAACGGATAAACATAAGGAGGCAAAAATCTTGTACACTGAAAATTATAAAACATTATTGAAAAAATCAAAGAAGATAAAAATAAATGGAAAGACATCCTATGCTCATGATTGAAAAACTTAATTCTATAACAATATTCATAGTACCCAAAACATCTATAGATTCATTGCAATCCCTATCAAAATCTCAATGGCAATTTTTGTAGAAATAGAGAAAACCCATCCTGAAATTGATAGGGAATCTCAGAAGACTCTGAATAGTCAAAACAATCTTTAAAAAGAAGACCAAAGTTGGAGTTCTCATACTTCCTGAATTCAAAACATAATACAAATCTACAGTAATCAAAACAGCATGGTAATAGCATAAAGAGAAACATATAGACCAATAAAACAGAATAGGCAGCCCAGAAATAAACTCTTGCTTACATGGTAAAATTATTGTCAACAAGGGAGTCACGGTCACACAATAGGGAAAGGAGAGCTTCCTGAATAAATGGTATTGGGAAAACTAGATATCCACATTCAAAAGAATGAAATTGGATTCTTACCTTAAACAATATACTAAAGCTAACTCAAAGTGAATCAAAGGCCTAAATGTAAGACTTAAAACTTTAAAACTCCGCAAAGAAAACATAGGGGAAAGGCTTCATGACATTGGCATTGGCATTCATTTCTTGAATATGACACCAAAAGTACAGGAAACAAAAACAAAACAGACAAATGAGACTATATAAAAGCTACAAACTATTTGGCATCGAAAAAGTCAACAGTGAAAAGGCAACCTATGGAATGGGAGAAAATATCCGCAAATCATCTATCTGATAAGTTCGTATCCAGAATATAGGTAGACTTCTTACAACTCAACAATTAAAAACAAATAACCCAGTTCAAAAATGGGCAAAGAACTCAGCTAGACACTTCTCCAGTTGGCCAATAAACACATGAAAAGATGTTTAATATCACTAAACAACAGAGAAATGCAAATCAAAACCACAGTGAGATACCATCTCACACCCATTAGGATGACTATGATTTAAAAAACAAAAACAAAAGCAGAAAACAAGTACTGGCAAGGATGTAAAGAAATTGGAGACCTTGGACACTCCTTAGTGGGAGTGTAAAATGGTGCACCTACTACAGAAAACAGTATGAAGTTTCCTCAAAAACATAAGAATAGAATTACCATATGATCCAGTAATGCCATTTCTGAATATATGTCTGAAAAATTAAGAGCAGGAGCTTCAAGAGATCTTTGCACACCTACGTTCATAACAGCACCATTCACAACAGTCAACATTTGGAAGCAACCAAAATGTTCATGGATGGATAAATAAAGAAAATGCGTTCTTTACATACAATGGAATATAATTCAGCCTTAAAAAGGAAGAGAAACTTGTCACGTGCTACAACATGGTTGACCCTTGAGGACATTACGCTAAGCGAAATAAACCAGTCACAAAAAGACAAATAATGTGTGATTCTACTTATATGAGGTATATGAAAAGCCAAACTCATAGAAAGTAAAACTGTGGTTGCTAGGGGGCAGAAAGCAGGGAGGTTTTCTTCAGTGAGTCCAAAGTTTCAGTGCACAATTAAAATTTCTGGACATCTATTGCATAGCTATGCGAATACAGTTAACACTACCAAATTGCACAATTTAAAATTGTTAAGATGATAAATTATGTTAGATAGAGTGCTTTAAGAGAGAGAAGAGCAGTCGTTCTTGGGGTATAGCTACAGTTAGTCAAAGTCATTGCATTTGGTGCATTAGGTGTTACAGTTTAGTGAAAAAGGAAGTTTGTGAATAAGGAAGAAGAGACCCAGAGAGGGATGTAAACAGGAAAGAGGAATAAGATGGAGGCGTGGCCGGGCGCGGTGGCTCACGCCTGCAATCCCAGCACTTTGGGAGGTCGAGGCGGGTGGATGATGAGGCCCAGAGATGGAGACCATCCTGACTAACATGGTGAAACTCCGTCTCTACTAAAAATACAAAAAATTAGCCAGGCGTGGTTGCAGGAGAATGGCATGAACCCAGGGGGCAGAGCTTGCAGTGAGCCGAGATCGCGCCACTGCGCTCCAGCCTGGGCGACAGAGCGAGACTCCGTCTCCAAAAAAAAAAAAAAAAAGATGGAGGCGTAAGAGAATAAAGAGCTGGTGGGCCAGGAGAATGCCCTGTAGCAGAGGGCAGAAGAAAGTGCTGGTAGTGGGTGTTGGTTAGTGGTGTTCTGTACTGCAGATATGTACGGGAAAAACGATACCCAAAGTGGGAACATTTCAGAAAAGGCAGAATTAGCCTTGGAAAATTAGGAGGGAAAAATGAGAGAATGAATGTAGAAATAGAGTTTATTAATCAGAATGTAATACTGCAAACCACAGCAAAAGAATTTGGTTAACTCAAGCAAAAAGGAATGTATTTGGAGGGTCTTGGGTTAACTCTCAAAATTCACAGAAGACCAGATAATCAGAGCTAAACCAACAAAGACTGGGATCCAAAAACACAGGCAAGTTCAAACCACGGGATGAACTGAGGTTAAGTCATGGGCACTGGTACTATTGCCACTGGACACTAAAGCTGATAACACTGGTGTCTTTAGGCTACTGCTGGTGACAACTTTAAGCTGTGAATCTGTCAACCGCTCCCCAAGATTCAAAAGCTTGGCTGTGCATGTCTTACCAGCCAAACCTTCATCACCTTCCCACTCCTCCACACCGTAACTTTCAGGAGTACCTGCTCTCCTGCTTTGGGAGACAGCCAAGTCACAGTGTCCCACCAGGACACACAATGCAGGAATTCCTTCAAAAAGTAAGGCTCTTATGATCATGAGTTGCTAGAATAAAACATGCATACCCACCACACCATCCCCCACCATTGTCTAGACATAAACAAAACATAACACACAATAAAAAGCTCCTACCAAAGATAAACAAGCTCACCCTTATTCTACTGAACATATTCCACTTCCAAAAGGATGCCACTATACTCTCTCCACTTTCTTCAAGTTTCAACCCTAAGACCTCTGACTAACGTCTATTTCTTTTTTCAGTTTTGTAGCAATTCTATTCTATTTCAAACCACAAAATAATTACAAGGTTAGATGATACCAATGCATATGCAATCTTTGTGGAAAGCCACACAAATAGGGAAGTTAGTTAAAATATTTACATGCCACAAAAAGGAAGGAAATTCTGAGTAATGGCTTTAGTCATCTCCTTTGCACAGGTCCCATGCCTGTGCATGATATTGATGGCTTACTGACTCTATGGCTCACTCCATGGCTACTTTGCCTCCTGCCAGCACTTCAGCAGTTGGAGTGCTTAATCAGTGGGGTGACCCAAAATGTCATACATGAGTATTTCAGCCTTTGGTGGTCCTGTTTTTTGTTTCTTTGTTTTGTTTTGAGATGAAGTCTCGCTCTGTTGTGCCCAGGCTGGAGTACAGTGGTTCGAGCTCAGCTCACTGCATCCTCCACCTCCCAGGTTCAAGCGATTCTCCTGCCTCAGCCTCCCAAGTAGCTGGGATTACAGGCACACACCACCATGTCTGGCTAATTTTTTGAATTTTTAGTAGAGACGGGGTTTCACCATATTGGCCAGGCTGGTCTCAACTCCCGATCTAGGTGATCTGCTCGCCTCAGACTCCCAAAGTGCTGGGATTACAGGCCTGAGCCACTGCGCCCGGCCAGTCCTGTATGTGTATAGTTGCAATATCCTTTCAACTGTCTTTTACTAACTTTACGTTTAAAAAATATTTCAGTTATATATTGGACAAAAGCAGAAATGAGATTACCTGATGATAAATCAACCCTCTTGTACAATTACACAATGATGCTCTTCATTACATTGCAAGATTTTAATTCTCTTCAGCCAGTCTATTTTTAATTTTTTCACGGGGGCTTATGTTATATAAGATTATAAAAAGATGGCTATTTCCCTACCAGGCAATTCAAGTCCCTACCAAATCCTATACAAGTGGCTCCAAACATCTTATCAAAATAAATCTTTTTAAACAAATGACAGTTTAAAAACAAATCAAAATACCTCAGTAGCTTTTAACCAAACACTAACTTTATTTGTGTAAATAATGAGTAATATTTGCCTCTTTCTGATTAAATCATTTCCTATTCAACTGGAGCATGAACTATTTCACACTTGAAATTCTTATCCCATATGCAACTCTCAAGGGCTGAATTGTGTCCCCTACCAACTCCTGTGTTGAAGCCCTAACAGCCAGTCTCTCAGAATGTGACTGTATTTAGAGACAGGTCCTCCAACGTGGTAATTAAATTAAAATGAGGCCTTTGGTGTAGGTCCTACTTCAATCTGACTGATGCCCTTAAAAGAAATTTGGACACACAAAAAGGCACCAGGATGCAGGCATGCAGAGAAGACAGACCATGTGAGAACACAGCAAGAAGGCGGCCATCTCTAAGCCAGAGAAAGCCCTATTAGATAGTTAAATTTGAAAGTTTATTTACTGATGAGCTTGATTAGTGTTAGAAGCCAACTGCCCCCAAAGCAGACTTTAAGATGGGGGGTGTGGCCGGGCGCAGTGGCTCACGCCTGTAATCCCAGCACTTTGGGAGGCCAAGGCGGGCGGATCACGAGGTCAGGAGATCGAGACCATCCTGGCTAACATGGTGAAACCCCGTCTCTACTAAAAATACAAAAAAAATTAGTCGGTTGCGGTGGCGGGCGCCTGTAGTCCCAGCTACTCTGGAGGCTGAGGTAGGAGAATGGCGTGAACCCGGGAGGCGGAGCTTGCAGTGAGCCAAGATCGCACCACTGCACTCCAGCCTGGGTGACAGAGCAAGACTCTGTCTTAAAAAAAAAAAAAAAAAAAAAAGGATGGGGAGTGTTGTACAGGTAAACTACAATAAAGAAATCCCAAGGGAAACCTGTGAAAGAATGGGGAAGCCAAGCAGGAGCAAGATTTCAGGTCAAGTTTTTCAGGGAGTTGCTTCAGTTTCTCCCACAGGAGTGTCTGTTGAACTCACCACTGTGCTGTCCCTTGGTAAGGGTTACAGGATTATCAAACTTCCAAACCCATCATTGGTTTAGGAGAAAGTAAATTCTCAGACTCTGCCATGAACAGTCCTCTACAATAAGAACAGCATACGCTGGCTCTTAAGACCAAAAGTTCCTCAAAGTTCTGGGGCCCTAAAAATAGAATAAGGGGAATCCATGGGGATCTGGTTGGAGTACCAGTATTAAACACCATGGTAAATGTTGGATTGTTCTGTTACTTCGACTTACCTGTTAGGTTCTGTGCCATATGCTAGAAAGCCACCATAACTTCTGGAGACTATGTAGCTTTGAGAACTTCAGCATCACCAAGTTGTCATTAAGCTCAGACACTCCTATCATTTCTACCATGCCCCCTCCTATTTCAGGAATTCCTTCAGAAAAATGACCAGGCATTCCCCAGGAAAGCCACCTAGATAAAGTTAACTGAGCTCTGGAAAGTCATCTGTTTTCTTGCTCCCGTTGGGCCCTTTCACTTTGTTTTCAAGCCTTCTTCACCCTTTCTCCCCTTCCTTTGATCTCTTTCCCTCATCATATTTTTCACTTATAGTCTGATGTTCTGCATTTCTCTGGGATCTTTGTTGAATTTCTTTCAGCATTTTTTCTGGCATCTTTATCATAATCCAGTGTATAATCAAGAACAATATCATGGACTTTTCCCCAGTGACTCAGGAGGGTACCTCCTTTTTCCCGCCCTTTCAGGTTGGACTGAATTAGGATTTATTTCCATGACTCTATCACAGTCTTGGATGGAAACATTTAGCAATCTGAAGAAGCCACTTGCTCTCTTGGCATACAGAGTGTAATAGATAATCTTTCATGATATGGTTGGTGGGAGTAGGCAAGCAACAAATGCGAATCATGTGTTGATGTCATTTATTTGTGCCTTTAGGGCTTGCGCAGGCCTCATATCTATATACCACTTCCTCATGACGTTTTGCTACATGGATTAGACATGCAGTTCATAATGGGTCCTATGATTGGAATATATTCCCCAAAGTTTATGTTTTAGAAACATGATCCCAGTGCAGAAGTGTTGGAAGGTGGGCCCTTTAACAGGTAATTAGATCATGAGGGCTCTGATCCCCTGAATGGATTAATGCTGGTATCCAGGAAGTGGGATTTTTATGAAAGGACATGTTTGAAGTTCTTTCTCTCTCTCTCTCTCTCTTTACCTCTGCTATGGTTTAGTTCTATGTCCCCATCCAAATCTCATCTCAAATTGTAATCCTCACATGTCAGAATAGGAACCTGTAATCCCCGGGTGACGAGGGAGGGAGGTGATTAGATAATCGGGGCAGTTTCCCCCATGCTGTTCTCGTGATAGTGAGTGAGTTCTCAGGAGACCTGGTGGTTTTATAAGTGTTTGACAGTTTCTCCTTCACACATTCTCTCTTGCCTGCCACCATGTAAAACGTGCCTACTCCCTTTTCTGCCATAATTGCAAGTTTCCTGAGGCCTCCCCAGTCATGAAGAACTGTGAGTCAATTAAACCTCTTTCCTCTATAATTTACCCAGTCTTAGGTAGTTCTTTATAAAAGTGTGAAAACTAACACAATCTCCCTGTCTTTGTTTGCGTCTCTGCCATTTGATGTTTTTGGCCATGTTACGACATAACAAGAAGTCCCTCACTTCCATCAGTTTTGAACTTTCCAGTCACCAGAATTGTGAGAAATAACATTTCTATGCTTTATAAATTATGCAGTCTCAGCTATTCTGTTATAGCAGCACACAGTGGACTAAGACAATAGGTAACTCAGATCCTATGATCATCCAATTTTCCATCACCAGGAGTTTTTATCAAGGCTGATAATTAAACCATAAACTCTTTTCTACAAAGAAGAATAAGTTCTTACTGAAGATGGCATAACTTTTCTTAAAACCCCAGTAGTCTGAGATTCTCCTATTGGGGTTTATCATAGTTTTATTCATATAGTATCTTGATCTACCCCCAAAACTTAAAGTAGCACTCATTGGATATGCCTGAACTGCAACCTGGACCATCTAGGGATCCTTCTTTTGTTCTGGGCCTCATTCAAATTAGGAAGTTGTATTTATGTCCCAGGCTGCTATAATAAATCACCAAAAACTCAATAGCTTAAAACAACAGTAATTTATTTTCTCAGAGTCCTGGAGGCCAAATGTTTCTCAAGGCATTAGCAGGGTTGACTCCTAGTGAAGGCTCCAAGAGAGAATTCGCTTCATGCATTTCTCCAAGCTTCTGGCTGTTGGCAATCCTTAGCCTCCCTTGGCTTATACTGGCAGCACTTCAATCTCAGCCTCCATTTTCACATTGCCTTCCCCTCTCAGTCCTGTTTTCTTATAAGGACAACTATCATTGGATTCAGAGACCACTTTAAATCCAGGATGAGCTCATCTCAAGATACTGAATTTTACCTACAAAGATTCTTTTCCTATATCAGGTCGTGTTCAGAGGTTCTGGGCTTTAAGCCAATATACAAAAAGGAAAGGACAGTTTTTTTCAATAAATGATACTGGGCTGGGTGTGGTGGCTCACGCCTGTAATCCCAGCACTTTGGGAGGCCAAGGTGGGTGGATCACGAGGCCAGGAGGTCGAGACCATCCTGGCTAACATGGTAAAACCCCGTCTCTACTAAAAATACAAAAAAATTAGCCAGGCGTGGTGGCACATGCCTGTAGTCCCAGCTACTCGGGAGGCTGAGGCAGGAGAATTGCTTGAACCCGGGAGGCGGAGGTTGCGGTGAGCCGAGATCATGCCACTGCACTCCAGCCTGGGTGACAGAGTGAGACTCCATCTCAAAAAATTAAAATACAATAAATAAATAAAACTAGAAAAACAGGATATCCTCAAACAAAACAATTACTTTTAACACTTATTTTATACCATACACAAAAATGTACTCCAAATGAGTTAAAGAATTGTAAGATGTGATATCATAAAACTTGAAAAAGACAAGAGGAAAAACTGTTTGGCATTGTTCTTGGCTATGATTTTTTTTGGCTATAACACCAAAAGCACAGGCAACAAAAGCAAAAATAAACCAGTTGGATCACACCAAACTAAAAAGCTTCTGTGTAGCAAAGGAAGCAATCAACAAAATGAAAAAGCAACCTGGATTGGGATGAATTGGGAGAAAATATTTGGAAAATGTATATCTAATAAGGGGTTAATATGCAAGATCTGTAAGAAACTTATATAGCTCAATAGCAAAATACAAATAATATGATTTTAAAATGAACAAAGGACTTTAACAGATATTTTTCCAAAGTTGACATGCAAATGGCCAATGGGTATGTGAAAAAGTGCTTAATATCACTAATCATCAGGGAAATGCAAATTAAAATCAGAATAAAAATGTCAGCTCACACCTATTAAAATGGCAATTATCAGAAAGACGAAAGATAGATGTTTGTAAAGATGTGGGTAAAAGGGAACCCCTGTATACTGTTGGTGGGAAAATAAATTGGTATAATCACTATGGGAAACACTATGGAGGTCCCTCACAAAATTAAAACTAGAACTACCATTTGATTCAGCAGTCCCACTGCCGGCTATCGATCCAAAGGAAATGAAATCAGTATCTTGAAGAGATCTCTGCACTTCCATATTCATTGCAGCTTTACTCCAAACAGCCAAAATATGAAAGCAACCTAAGTTTCCACTGACAGATGAAAGGAAAAAGAAATATAATATATATGTACACACACAAGGGAATATTACTTAGTTTTAAACGAAAAGAAAATCCTGCCATTTGAAATAACACGGATAAATCTGGATGACACTATGCTAAGTGAAGCAAGCCAGACACAGAAAGAGAAATAATGCATAATCTCACATCTAAAATAATTGAATCTGAAAATGTTCAATTAATAAAAACAGAGTAGAATACTGATTATCACAGGCAGAGTGTAGCAGAAATGGGAAGGTGTTGGTCAAAGTCTATCATAGTTTCAGTTATGTAGGATAAATAGGTTCTAGAGATCTAATGTACAGTATGGGGACTACATTGTATTATTAATATATACTCATATACTTGAAATGTGCTAAGAGAGATCTTATATGCTCTTACTACACACACACACACACACACACAAAACGTTAACTGTGAAGAGATGGACATGTTAATTAACTTGAATGTAGTATTCAGCACACCATTATATGTATCCCAAAACATATTGTATATATTTAATATATACATTTTTAATTTTTTACTAAAATTCTGGACATCATCATATAAAACAAACAGTAAGACTCTGAAACCTAAAGAGAAGAAGAAAGACTGACTAGGGATCTCAGGACCTAAGGAATGACACAAGGGTGAGTTCCTTGGATTTTCTCTTTGCCTCATATTTCTTAAGATTGGAGCAGAAGGATCTGGACTCCAATGGGCACAGACCAAAAAAAAAAAAAAGAGTTCCAACAAATAGCTTGGTCTTCTTAGCCAAAGGACTAGAAAAAGGAAAACCTAGTAAGACAGAAAACGTGTAGACAATAACTACTCTGGCAGAATGCCACAGAAAGAACCATAGCCCTATCCTACCCCCCATAACAGCCGAGACCAGATGGGGACCCTAGACTTTACCCTTGCCAGGCGGTAAGGAGATATCTCACTTCTGTACCACAGGGGGATGTTACAGAAGATAGAATAGAAAACTGAGAATTAATTTCATCCCTGCAGGTGGTAATAAGATGTCCCCTCTTTCTGCAGTAAAAGTGGAGACCACACAGGGAACCTGGTTTTCACCCTGCCAGCAGAGGTGATATCAGAGAAGACTTACAGTCAGGACTTTCATCATCACTCAGTGTTAAGGAGGCCACTCCCTGCCCTGTGGCATCAGTGAAGGTTATCTGGCAAGCAGTGTTGAGGCATTCCTACCTCTCTTAGCCGGGGATGTAACAGTGAAGGCCTAGTGTGGAGCCGGAATTCCCACCTCTGCCCATCAGTGATAAAGACATTCTCTGCTAGGGTAACAACCTAGGCCTAGTAGGGAACTGGACTTTTACCACTTACTAGAGTCCGCTATTTCTCACCAGAGTGGTGTTAGAGGAAGCCAGCCAAAACAGAAGCTTAAATGGCATCCAGAGTCTCAAAACATATATAACCTAAATGTCCAGGTTCAACCGAAAATCAGTTATCTCACCTAGAACCAGGAAGATCTCAAACAGAATGATAAAGGACAATCAATAGATGTCAACACAGAGGTGATAGAAAAATCAGAATTATCTGATGAAGAATCTAAAGCAGCCATCACACGATTGCTTCAATGAGCAATTACGAATACAGTTGAATAGCTACAAGATTAGAAAATCTCAGCAAAAAATGGAAGATACAAATAAGAACCAAATGAAGACTGTTTTTTTTTTTTAGTTGGAGTCTCACTCTGTCGCCCAGGCTGGAGCGCAGTGGTGCGATCTCGGCTCACTGCAAGCTCCACCTCCGGGGTTCATGCCATTCTCCTGCCTCAGCCTCCTGAGTAGGTGGGACTACAGGCGTGTGCCACCAAGCCCGGCTAATTTTTTTGTGTTTTTTTAGTAGAGATGGGGTTTCACTGTGTTAGCCAAGATGGTCTCGACCTCCTGACCTCGTGATCCACCCGCCTTGGCCTCCCAAAGTGCTGGGATTACAGGCGTGAGCCACCGCGCTTGGCCCAAATGAAGACTTTTATGGCTGGGTGCAGTGACTCCTATCTGTAATCCCAGCACTTTGGGAGGCCAAAGTGGGCAGATCACTTGAGGTCAGGAGTTCGAGACCAGCCTGGCCAACATGGTGAAACCCTGTCTCTACCAAAAATATACAAATTAGCCAGGCACGGTGGCAGGGGCCTGTAGTTCCAGGTACTCAGGAGGCTGAGGCAGGACAATCACTGACCCAAGAGGTGGCAGTTGTAGTGAGCCCAGATTGTACCACTGCACTTCAGTCTGGACAACAGAGCAAGACTCCATCTCAAAAAAAAAAAAAAAAAAAATTGAGGTGAAAAATACAATAGCAAAAACAAAACAAACAAACAAAAAGCAAAAACAAAAACACCAAAACCAAAAACACCCCACAAAACAAATTTAAAAAGCACCTCCATGAATAGGTTTAACAGAATTCTATCTACACCAGTGAAAATAACCTCTAGGAATGGAGGGGAAATAAAAATTCTCAGAATAAGGAAAACTAAGAGAAGTAGTCACCAGCTGACCTATCCTAAAAGAATGGCAAGGGCTGTCCTCCAAATATAAGGAAATAATGAAAAAAGAAACCTTGAAATATCAGGAAAAGAAAGGATAGAGTAAGCAAAAAATATGGGTAAATACAATAGCCTTTCCTTCTCTTGATTTTTAATCAGAGTTGAAGCAAAAATTATAACACACTCTGATGTGGCTCTAAATGTGTGGAGAACATGTTTAAGAAAATTGTATTATGAGCAGGAGAAAGTAAAGGGACATACAGAGAGAGAAGTTTTCTATACCTCATTTGAACTGGTAAAATGATGACATCTGTGGACTATAATAAGATATACATCGTATACCTACATACATTTGACATATATATAATGTATATGTGTACATATATATGCAAATATATGTGTATGTTTTATATATGATGTAATACCTAGAATTACCACTCAAAGAACTACATAGAGATATACTCAGAAACACTATAGGGCTGACTGCAGCTGCTCAAGCCTCTAATCACAGCACTTAGGGAGGCAAAGGAAGGAGGATTGCTTAAGACTAGGAGTTTGAGACCCACTTGGGCAACATAGTGAAACCTCATCTCCACGAAAAGAGAAAAAAAATGACTATGGAAAAATCAACATTGAATTCAAAAAAATGTTCAAGTGACCCACAGAAAGTCAGGAAATGAAAACAGAAATGAAAAATAGGGATAACAAAAAGCAAATAATAAAATGGTAGACATAAGCCTAACATATTAATATTTACATTAAATATAAATGGTCCTAATAAACAGATTTAAAGACAAACATTGGCAGAGTGGATCTAAAAATATTACCTAATGCTATAAGAAATTCACTTCAAATATAGTAATACAGACAGGTTAAAGGTAAAAAGATGTAAAAAGATACATCATGCAATCAAAAGCAAGCAAGCATGGCTATGTTAATATCAGCTAAAGTGCACTTCAGAGCAAATACAATTAACAGAAACACATTATATAATGATAAAAGGATCAATCAAAAAACCATAGTAACACTAAATACAAATCTCCAAAACATGTGAAGTAAAACTTGTAGATATTATAGAAGAAACGGACAAATCTACAAGTACAGTTGGAGACTGCAACACCCCTCTCTCAACAAGGGATAAAATAACTGGACAGAAAATCAGCAAGTGTGTAGAAGAATTCAACATACCATCAACGAAAGGGATCTAATTGACATTTATAAAACACCCCACCCCATAAAAACAGAATACACATTCTTTTAAATTGCCCATAACACGTATACAAAATTAGACCATATACTGGGCCATTAAACAAACCTCAGAAAATTTAAAACAACTGAAATCATTACAGTGTGTTACCTGACCACGGGAGAATAAAACTAGAATTCATTAAGAGCAAGATAACAGGAAACTCTTCAAACACTTGGAAACTCAAACCACACTTCTAAATAATATATGAATCAAAGAGGATGTCTCAAAGGAAATATAAAATATTTAACCTGCATAAAAATAAAAATACAACATACCAAAATGTGTGGCACACAGATGAAGTAGTGCTGAGAGGTAAATTTGCAGCTCTAAATGCAGCAGCCTCCCACCTTTTTTGCATTAAGGACTGAGTTCGTGGAAGAAAATTTTTCCCTGGACTGAGGGTAGGGGATGGTTTGGGGATGATTCAAAATTCAAGAGCGTTCCATTTATTGTGCACTTTATTTCTATTATTATTACATTGTAATATATAATGAAATAATTGTTATGTAACCATAACAGAACCAGTGGGAGTCCTGAGCTTGTCTTCCTGCAACTAGATGATCTCATCTGGGTATGATCGAAGACAGTGACATCTGAAGTGTTTTGCTTATGTCCAGTCTACTCAGTAATCTTGTTTTGGTTGCTGTCACTACAGAAAACCCTGCTTCACAAAGACAGGATGCTGGAAATGGAAGCAGGCTTTTCAGTGCTTTTGTGGCAATCTCAGGATATTTCACTTTGACTTTAATCCAGAACATATGGAGATTTGTAGTCTCAAGCATACTTTTAAGGCTATCGTCATTTGCAGTGTCAAACAGTTGATCCTCTTCTAGCATGGACACCATCAGTTCGCCTGGCTTATTCACAGATGGGTCATGGATCCATTCCTTCCCAGTTTGGGGGTCTTTTGTGGTGGGAAGCAATGCTCAAACTCTTTTGAAAGCTGAGCTAGGTGATCACGCACCACCTGGTGTAAGAAGGCCCTGCCTCCATCACTTTCAAAATCTGGGCTGGTGTTTAAAACATGTCAGAAATCCCAGTGTTCACTCATTGCCCATAATTCCAGTTTGACTTTGAATGCAGCCACTTTATCTACTGAAATGAACACAGTTGTCATTCTCCCCTGAAGTGACAGATTGAGTTTGTGTAGCATGTTGAATAATATATCACCCAAGGAAGCAAGTTTTGAGACTTATTCTGTGTCGCTGAAATGTGCTGCCAGTGGTAACTGTTTTTCTGAAAGAAATCTCTGGAGTGGCTTTCATAATTCAAAAACTGGCCAGTGATCTACCTTTAGAAAGCCATCTCACGTCTGTGCCTAAGACCTGTGTGTGCTCTGCATCCATCTCCTCACAGAGCTGTGTGAACATATGTGAGTTAAGGGCACGTACTTTAATGAGGTTGATAATTTTAATCACATCCTGCAAAACATTTTTAAGTTCAGGTGACATTTTTCAGCTAGCCAGCATTTCTGTATGGCTGACACAGTGCGTAGATTCACATTCAGAAGTGACCTCTCTGACCCAAGTAGTGAAACCAGAAAGCTGTCCAGTCATGGCAGCCACTCCATCCATGCATATACTGATACAAAATGATCAGTTCAGTTTTCCTGATATGTAATCATTCAAAGACTTGAATAGTTCTGCAGGTGTGGTGTTTGTCTGCAACAAAAGTGAGCGTAACATATCCTCATGCACATCCACCTGAAAATGTATAACACAAAAACAATCATTTTTGCCTTTTTGTCAACATCGGTAGACCTGTCAACCTGGATTGTGTATCATGGTGATTCATTAATCCTCTCTAACAATTGTATCTCAATATCCTCTGCTATTTCATTACTTTATCTAGTTACAGTGCCAGCCAAAAGAGGAACACGTGTCCCCTTTTGAACTACAGCCTCTCCTAAAATTTCATGACGAATGTCCTTAGCAGCAGGCAGGATCAACTCTTCACCAATAGTAAAGGGCTTCTTAGCGTTAGCAATGAGATTAGCCACTAAGAATGTTGCTCTCAATGCAGACACATTTGATGAAGTGGTGGCCTTCAATAATTGCATCTGTTCTTCCTGTTCACATTAAAAAAAAAAAAAACTCCAAAGGCTTGTCTTTTAATGCAGGGTGCTTAGTCTCCATGTGGTGAAGCAGTTTTGCAGGTTTTATGGCTTTGTCGGATGGCTAGTTACCACATATTATACAAAGCGTTCTTGGAGAATGTGAATCACCTGTTGCAATGAACCTGTACTCTAAGTAGGACTCTTGGTATTTTCTTTTAAACGCAGCTTTCTTTTTGTTGGCGGTCTCAGAGTCTCACCATTGGGTCTTTCCCCCTTCTCAAAGAAGCTCTCTGGTGATGTTTGCTTTTTACTCATTTTGCCTAGGGTTAGCTTGTGGGGTTACCAAAACTGTGACTGAGGTAAGTGTGCAGTGAGGAAAAGAGGCACAGACGAAAGTGGTAAATATTCTACGGACCACATATGGACTAAAATAAGTGTTGGATTCTGATTTAAGGCCTGCCACCAGATGTAGCCATACAATGGAAGTACGTTAACTCACTTGCTGCTATAAAGCCTGCCACTGGAAGCAGCTTAATTGTCACTTGCCACTTGCTGATAGGGTTTTGATATGAATCTGCAAGCAGTTGATTTATTATGGTCTCTGTGCATTTATTATTTGCAGCTGCTCCCCAGCACTAGCATTACCACCTCAGCTCTACCTCAGATCATCGGGGATTAGATTATCATAAGGAGCACACAGTCTAGATCCCTCACATACACTGTTTACAATAGGGTTTGTGCTCCTATGAGAAACTAATGCCACCGCTGATCTGATAGGAGGCAAAGCTCAGGTGGTAATGCAAGCAATGAGGAACAGTTGTAAATAGAGATGAAGCTTCACTCTCTTGCCCGCAGCTCACCTCCTGTGGTGTGGCCTGCTTCCTAACAGAAATTGTGAGGAATTGAACTCAGTGTTGTCCTGTTAGAGCAGAAAGAAAAACCAGACCAAAGTCAGCTGATGCTCGCCCATGGAGAAGCATTTAACACACTCATAGCCAGAAGAGAATCCCCTAGTGGTTCGAACTTGAGTGCCTGCAAACCTAGCCACTAAGGGCTACAGCATTTTGTGTCTCCAAGCAAACTTGAAAGGCAGTCTAGGCCATAAGGACTGAAACTCTTAGGCAAGCCCTAGGGCTGAAATAGGCCCAGAGACAGTGGACTGTGGAGGCGGAGCATGTGACCTACTGAGATGCTGGCTGGGGCAGCTAAGGGAGCGCTGTCATCATCCCTCCCCTAGTCCCAGACTACACAGTTCATGGCTCCAAAAGAGACCTCCTGGGGAGGACTTTGTCTTGCATCTAGGATACCAGCTCAGTCACAGCAGGATAGGGCACTGAACATATTTGCAATCTACCCATCTGACAAAGGTCTAATATCCAGAATCTACAAGGAATTTAAATTTACAAGAAAAAAACAACCCCATCAAAAAGTAGGCAAAGTATATGGACACAGGGAGGGGAACACCACACACCAGGGCCTGTCAGGGGATGGGGGTCAAAGGGAGAAAGAGCATTAGGACAAATACCTAATGCATGTGGGGCTTAAAACCTAGATGATGGGTTGATAGGTGCAGCAAACCACCATGGCATATGCATATCTAGGTAATAAACCTGCACATTCTACACATGTATCCTAGAACTTAAAGTAAAAACAAACAAACAAAAAACTAGAAAAGCAAGAACAAAGTAAATTCAAAATTAGGGAAAGAAAAGAAGCAATAAGTATCAGATCAGAAATAAATAAAATTGAAATTAAAAAATATAAAAAATCAATGAAACAAAAAAATGTTTTTGAAAAGTTAAACAAAGTGGACAAATCTTTAGCCAGACTAACTAAGAAATAAAGAGAGGAGGTCTAAATCAATAAAATCAGAAATGAAAAAGAAGACATTACAACAGATACTACAGAAATTAAAAGGATTATTAATGGCTGCTGTGAAGAACTACATGCCAATAAATTGGAAAACCTAGAAGAAATTTAAAAATTCCCAGAAACATACAAACTACCAAAATTAAACCATGAAGAAATCTAAAACCTGAACAAATCAATAATGAGTACTGAGATTGGAGCCATAATAAAAAGTCTCCCAGTAAAGAAAAACCTGGGACCTGAGGGCTTCCATGCTGAATTCTAACAGACATTTAAAGAACAAATACCAATCCTACTCAAACTTTTTGGAAAAATAGGGGAGAAGGGAATACTTCCAAACTTATTCTATGAGGCCAGTATTACCCTGATACCAAAACCAGAGACACATCAAAAAAAGAAAACTACAGGCCAATAGCTCTGATGAATTCTGATGTAAAAATACTTGACAAAATACTAGCAAACCAAATTCAACAATATATTAGAAAGATCTTTCATCATGACAAAGTGAGAGTTATTCCAGAGATGGAAGAATGGCTTAACATATGCAAATCAATGTGATACATCATGTCAACAAAATGAAAGATAAAAATCATATCATCATTTCAATTGATGCTGAAAAAGCATTTGATAAAATTTAACATCCCTTCATAATAAAAACTTGAAAATATACCTTAACAAAATAAAAGCCATATGTGACAGACTCATACCTAGTATTATACTAAATGGGGAAGAACTGAAAACCTTTTCTCTGAGATCTGGAACACGACAAGGATGCCAGCTTTCACTATGTTATTCTACATAAGTCCTGGAAATCCTAGCTAGAGCAATCAGTGAAGAGAAAAAATAAAGGGCATACAAATTGGAAAGGAATAAGTAAAATTAGCCTTGTTTGCAGATGATATAACGTTATATTTGAAAAAACCTAAACATTCCACATAAAAAGTATTAGAACTCACAAGCAAATTCAGTAAAGTTTCAGGATACAAAGTCAACATACAAAAATCAGTAGTATTTCTATATTTCAAGCAAACGATCTGAAAAACAAATCAAGAAAGTAATTCCATTTTCAACAGCTAAAAATAACATATCTAGGAATTAACCAAGGAAGTGAAAGATCTCTATAATGAAAAGGATAAAACATTGATGAAAGAAATTGAAGAGGAGGGGACACCAAAAAATAGAAAAATAATTAATGTCCGTGGATTGAAAGAATCAATATTGTTAAAATATCCATACTACCAAAAGCAACCTACAGATTCAATGCAATCCCTATCAAAATACCAATGACATTCTTTACAGAAATATTTTTAAAAATCCTAAAATTTATATCAAAGCACAAAAGACCTAGAATAGCCAAAGCTATCCTAAGAAAAAAGAAACAAATTGGAGGAATCACATTATGTTACTTCAGATTATACTACAGAGCTATAATAACCAAAAGAACATTGTACTGGCATAACAACAGACACATAGACCAATGGAACAGAATAGAGAATCCAGAAACAAATTCATAAACCTACAGTGAACTCATTTTTGACAAAGGTGCCAAAAGCACACACTAAGGAAAAGACAGTCTCTTCAATAAATGATGCTGGAAAAACTGGATATCCATATTCAGAAGAATGAACTAGACTCTACCTATCATCATGTGCAAAAATCAAGTCAAAATGGATTAAAGACTTATATTTAAGACCTCAAAAATACTACAGGAAAACATTGGGAAAAGTCTCCAGGACATTGGTCTGGGCAAAGATTTCTTGAACAATACCCTATAAGTATGGGCAGCCAAAGCAAAAATTGACAAATAGGATCACATCAAATTAAAAAGCTTCTGCGCAGCAAATGATACAGTCAACAAAGTGAACAGACAATCCACAGAATGGGAGAAAATATTTGACAGGGGATTAATAACCAGAATATTTAAGGAGCTCGAAGAACTCTATAGAAAAATATCTAATAATCCAATCAAAAAGATAGGCAAAAATTTTAATAGACATTTCTCAAGAGAAGATATACAAATGGCAAACAGGCATATGAAAAGGTACTCAACATCATTGAGCATCAGAGAAATGCAAATCAAAACTATGATGAGATATTATCTCACCCCAGCTAAAATTACTTTTATCCAAAAGACAGGCAATAACAAATGCTGGCAAAGATGTGGAGAAAAGGGTACCCTTGTACACTGTTCATGGGAACATAAATTAGTACAACCACTGTAGAGAACAGTATGGAAGTTCCTCAAAAACCTAAAAATTGAGCTACCATATGATCCAGCAATCCCACTGCTAGGTATATATGGAAAAGAAAGGAAACCAGTACATTGTAGAGATATCTGCACTCCTATGTTTGTTGTGGCACTGTTTATTTACAATAGCTAAGATCTGGAAGTAATCTAAGTGTCCATCAACAGATAAATGGAGAAAGAAAATGTGGTACATATACACAATAGAGATTCAGCCATAAACAAAGAATGAGATCCAGTTGTTTGCAACATCATGGATGGAACTGGAGATTATTATGTTAAGTGAAATAAGTCAGGCACAGAAAGACAAATATCACATGCTCTCACTAATTTGGGGAATCTAAAAATTAAATCAATTGAACTCATGGACATAGAGGGTAGAAGGATGTTTATTAGAGGCTGAGAAGGGTAGTGGGAGGGTTGGGAGGAGGTGGGGATGCTTAATGGGTACAAAAAAAATAGAAAGAATGAATAAGACCTAGTATTTGATAGAACAACAGGGTGACTGTAGCCAATAATAACTTAATTGGGTATTTTAAAGTAACTTAAAAAGTATGTTTGGATTGTTTGTAACACAAAGGATAAATGCTTGAGGGGATGGATACCCCATTTTCCATGATGTGCTTATTTCACATTGCATGCCTGTATCAAAACATCTCATATGCCCCATATATATATATAAACACACACCTACTATGTACCCACAAAAAGTTTTTTAAAAACTTCCAATTTAGACCAAAGACAAGAAAAGAGGAACAAGTCTCAAATTAATAAACTAAACACTACCACCAAAAAAGAAAATGAAGATCAACCTAAACCCAAAGCAAGGAAAAGAAAGGAAAAAAGATAAAAAGCAGAAATCAATGAAATCGAAAACAGAAAAATTATAGAGAAAATTAATAAAACAAATATCTGGTTCTTTGAGATCAATAAAATTGAAAAACCTTTAAGGAAGGCTGAGAAAGAAAAAATAGAAGACACAAATTACCAATATCAGGAATGAAACAGAGGATACCATTACTATGCCTTCAGAAAACAAAAGGATTATGAATACTATGAACAACTCTATCCATATAAATTTAATAACATAGATAAAATTGTTTAATTCCTTAACTTACAGAAACGAACACCTCTCACCTAATATGAAATAGATTATTTGAATAGCCTTATAAATAATAAGAAAATTGAGTTCATAATTTTAAAACTTCCCCCAAAAAAATCTCTTGTGGTCAAGATTGTTTTACCAGAGAATTTTACCAAAGATTTAAAGGAAAATGAATTTTGATTCTATTACACTATTCTCCAGAAAATAGAAGCACCTTCATTTTTCGAAACTTGTATTACCCTGAAACCAAAACCAGACAAACAGAACGTAAAACAAAAGAGAGGGGCGGGGGAAGAGGGAGACAAAAGGAGGGAGGGAGAGAAGAAAGAAAACTATAGACTGATGTTCCTCATAAACATAGATGGAAAATCATTAACCAAATATTAGCATACAGAATTCAACAATATATACAAAGAACCATATACTGTAACCAAATAGAATTTATTTCAGAGATGCAAGCCTGGCTCAATATATGGAAAACAATAATCCAGCATATAAAAAAGCTACAGAAGTAATGTATATAATCATATCATTTCATGCAGAAAAATCACTTAACAAAATTCAACACCTGTTCAGGATTTAAAAAAAAAAACTTCACAAAAATAGAAGTAGAAACTTTCTTACCTTGATAAAGAACATCTACCACAAAACCTACAGCTAACATTATAATTAATGAGAAAAGATTAAATGCTTTTCTCTTACTATGAGAACACAACAAAGATGTCAACTCGCAACACTCTTGTTCAACATTGTTCTGAAAGTTCTATCCAGCTCAATAAATCAAGAAAAGGAAATGAAAAGTGTACAGATCAGAAAGGAAGAAATAAAACTGTCTCTCTTTAAAAATGACATGACTATTTAGAAAAAATAGATAAAAAACTACAGAAACTTATAAACTAATGAGTTCAGCAGCGTTGTAGGGTACACAAAAAACATAAGAAAATCAATTGTATTTCTACATACTAGCAATGAAAATATGAATGCCAAAATTAAAAATACAATGTAGTTTACAGTATCTAAAAATGCTATTCTTAGGTATCAGTCTAACAAAATATGGACAAGATATGAATACTAAAAATGAAAACAACACTAATGCAATAAATCAAAGAAAGACCTAAATAAATGGACAGACATACTAATAGCTAAAGCAATTTTGATAAAGAAGAATAAAGTGAGAGAAAGCAGTCTATCTAATGCAAGACTTAGTATATAACATGAGATAAAACTGTATAACATCAGTAAAAGGACTGACATGTAGATTAAATAAACAAAATAGACAACCCAGAAGTAAATTCAATTCATTTCTTACAAAAGTCCAAAAGCAAATTTATGGACAGCCTGTTCAACAAATCATGATGAAACAATTGGACATTCTTAAGGGAAAAAAAAAGAACCATGGTTTAAACCTCACACGTTACATAAAACTTACGTCAAAATTGATCACAGACTTAAATATAAAATATAAAATTACTAAAAAACAACAGAGAAGAAAATCATTGTTATCTAGGCCTAAAGAAAAAATTAGTAGGCTTAACACCATAAGCATGTTCTATAAAAGGAAAACTTTTTAAATTGGACTTCATTGAAATTGAAAATTTTTACTCTACAAAAGATCCCATTCCTCTTAGAGAAAGAGTGGGAGAAAGTATTTGCATACCACATATCTGAACAAAAAGCTAGTATCTGGAATATATAAAGAATTCTCAAAGCTCAGCAGTAAAATGAAGAAACAATCCAACTAGAAACTGGGCAAAAAAACATAAAGAGACATTTCAATGAAAAGGATATACAGCTGACAAAGTAATTGAACAATGTCATTAGCCATTAAGAAAATGCGTATTAAAGCCACAGTGAGATATTACTACACACCAAATGGAATGTCTAAAATAAAAAATAGCATCAGGCCGGGTGCTGTGGCTCACGCCTGTAATCCCAGCACTTTGGGAGGCTGAGGCGGGTGAATCACGAGGTCAGGAGATGAGACCATCCTGGCTAACACGGTGAAACCCTGTCTCTACTAAAAATACAAAAAATTAGCCAGGCGTGGTGGCGGGCGCCTGTAGTCCCAGTTACTTGGGAGGCTGAGGCAGGAGAATGGCGTGAACCCGGGAGGCGGAGCTTGCAGGGAGGCGGAGCTTGCAGGGAGGCGGAGCTTGCAGGGAGGCGGAGCTTGCAGGGAGGCGGAGCTTGCAGGGAGGCGGAGCTTGCAGGGAGCCGAGATCCCACCACTGCACTCCAGCCTGGGCCACAGAGTGAGACTCCGTCTCAAAAAAAAAAAAAAAAAGTAAAATAGTAGTAATAATAATAGCATCAACACCACATGCTAGTAAGGATGCAGAGAAACTGGATCGCCCATAAGCTGCTGCTAGAAATGTAAAATGATATTGCTCTCCTGGAAAACACTTTTGGATGGTTTCTTAAAAAACAAAATCTGCGGCCCGGCGCAGTGACTCACGCCTGTAATCCCAGCACTTTGGGAGGCCGAAGCGGGCAGATTACCTGAGGTTAAGAGTTCGAGACCAGCCTGACCAACATGGAGAAACCCCATCTCTACTAAAAATACAAAATCAGTCGAGCGTGGTGGTGCATACCTGTAATTCCAGCTACTCAGGAGGCTGAGGCAGGAGAATTGCTTGAACCTGGGAGGCAGAGGTTGCAGTGAGCCAAGATTGTGCCACTACACTCCAGCCTGGGCAACAAGAGCGAAACTCTGTCTCAAAAAAAAAAAAAAATTCTGCAACTCTTATATGACCCAATATTTGTATTCCTAAGAATTTATCATAGGGAAATAAAAATTTACATTCACAGAGAATTTGTATGTAAATAACTATAGCAGTTTTACTCTAATAGCCCCAAACTGGAAAGAATCCAGATATCCTGTAGTGGAAAAATGATTACACATATGTGGTACATCCATACCATGGAATGCTACTGCTCAGCACTAAAAGGTTATAAACAATAGATACATGCCTTAACATGAATGAATTTCTAAAAATTTTATGCTGTGAAAAAAGTCAATACCGAAAGGTTATAAACTGTATGAATCAAAACTTCAGAAGTGTAAGCCTCCTTTTCTTCTTTGTTTATACTGTCCAGCGGTATGAAAGGCAGCTGCCTCACTCTCTCTTCCTTGAAGATCCTATGCCCAACAAACTTTTTAATTTTAGTGATATCAGGGTCTCCACCCTGACCCTCAGTGGACACTTTTTTTTCTGGTGACCACATGCAGTCATTTAATCATTTCATCAACAGAAAATATTTATTTGAATGTGGCTTCCAGAATCCTATTCTTTAATATAAAGAATTTTAAAATTATCTTCAGCCCCAACTGAACTCAACAGTCAATCCCAGACCAATGCTGCTATCTAGCCTCTACCATGCGCCTTAGCGTATATGGCCTTTTAAGACACTCTTGCACCCCATACAGTAGATGTCTGTGTCTGGAAGGATGCCTGGTTATATACAATAAAGTCCAATTCCGCCTAAGGAAGGCTGTCTTAGGAGGAGACCCAGTAACTCCCAGAATTGATGGGAAGCTGAAGAACTAAGCTTAGAGAATGAACTGAGATGAGAAAGACCAGACGAAAGGAAATACAGTCCAGGTAGTTTCCTCTATAGGGACCATCTGGTCAGGATATCTCTGCCAGCAGCACCATCAGTAGACATCAACATAATTGTTGTAGGATGCCTGATGCTACCATGGCACCATAAATGATATCTCAACTGTCACTATGTAGGACAGGGACACTTCTTCAGGGATCTAAATCCCAAACAAGAACATCCAGTTGGCTTCAGTGTGACCAAGTCATGAGCTTTTAAGGTTTATTTGACTTCTCTCTAATAATTATGCTATCTTACCTCCTGTGCATGACCATTAATATCTCAGTAAATTAATGTCTGGATAGAGGTAAGAGATAATGAATGGGTGAAATGGAATTGTTTGATTAAAAGGGGTGGATTAAAAATCATCTATTATTATGTTTTTTATTTGCTACTATGCATTGATTGAAAGAAGTGATGGAAATCTCAGTCCAAACTGATGCATTTTACATGAAATTTATTGGATTACCTAATGGAAAAAGTTCAGGATCAATCTGAGTTTAACTACTAATTAATCAAGAGATCAATGGCTAGGCCTTGTTTTTTCTCTACTTTTCAAAACCCATTCCTGCATAAATCATTCAGATTCCTTCTCAGATGCCACAGGGTGACAAGATGGGGATGCTGCTGCTCCGGGACCCTCATCTTCTCCGCTTCAAGCCAAGTGGTAAGAGGAATAGTGTCTTGCCTAGGAGACCAGTAAAACCTTCAGTGTTTCTCTTTATCTTTGCCTGGAGCCCATGGCCAAACTTTGACCTGTCACCATGGCCAGTGTAATGTTCTGCTTTGAATGGCCAGGCTAGTCCCACTCCAGACTCTTAGCGGGGGCCAGAGCAAGATTATAGATGGAGACCTATATACCATATGTTGAAATATTTTAATGTTATAAACCAAATTATCTGCTAAGTAAAATATGTTCTGTTCTCTTACCTTGGCAATATATCATCATAATAACATTTTGCATTTAGCATTCCCAGACTATTTGGGGTCTTTCTCTGGAATGCAGCATCACAGGGGAAGGTAGCACAAAGCGTGACTCATTCTCTTTCCTTCCCTGGCTCTTCTCTACAGCAGGAGGGGCCTCACATGCACATATGTCGACACCCCTGCCTGTACAACCATGTTTGGTCCACACAACCACAAAAAACCACCTCTTACCCACTCCTGAGCCAAGTGTAAGCATAAGCATGCTAGCTGAAGGATCTGCCTTCAGAAGGGGGAAGAGACTACCACATTGCTTGTAAGGAGGTGAGGATGTTTAGGTAGGTAATTTTGGAAGCCTAGACACCTAGATCTAGAACATTTACTATAACAGGAAGTAGGGGCTCCAGTTGGGCACAGCAGCTTGGCCCAGTGCGTGCTCTACACCATGGAGACGAATATGATGGAAGAAGGGCAAAGCAAGGCCCTCTGGGCACAGGGTGCAGGGCAGGACCTTCTTGCCCAGATCCAACGGCAGTACTGAACAAAGTGCAAGCTGCTCCTCCTCCCCTGTAGCCAGGGGTGGAATCAATGCCATCAGAAGCACAGGGCCTGAGAGTCTATGAATGTGGATGTAGGAGTCCAATATCTCAGAAAAATATTGAAAGCAGTTTTTGGAAGTAAGGTAAATGGATATTGAGTGGCTAAGAAGCAGCAAATATTAACATTTGACATCCAATATGCTTTAAAATTAGAATTTTTAAAAAAATCTCTTCTGCACGATCTGGGCAGGGCTCTCTCCATTCTCTCCCATGGGTCCCTTCCCCTCCAGTTTATGTGATTTCTTATACTTCATTGAACTTTTTTCTCTCTCTCTCTCTGTTCTTTTCTTGTGTTAGCTTTCTTTCACTGCTCTATCTTCACAATGGCTTTTCCCTCTTTCAAGCTCACTTGTGTCTCTTTTTCCCTTTTCCTTTATTTAAATAAACATTAATCATCCTTTAACTTTTAACAGAAAAAGTAGTTATTTTTAGGATGCCTTTTATGACTCACCAAGACAGGGTTAGGTCCCCTGGATTTGCAATCTCACAAGAGGCTGTAGCATCATTGAAAGTCAAAGCATTTGTACAAAGATGTATTCTGGCAAATTCGAATTCCACGGACCAACATCTTTCACTCTCATCACAACTTTATGTGGTGCTTGGTATTATTACTGTTTGGAAGATGAAGACATGGAGTCCTCAAGGCTTCGGGGATTTGTCCTAGGCTACAGTGGGTAGCAATGGTAGGTGCCAATTTTCTGATTCTAAGTACCCTGAACTTCTGCTTATTCTTTGCAGGTTGGCTGTGCTGGGGCCTTTATGAGAGTAGATAAATCACATGCTGATGGTTTCAATAATTCCAAACACTTCATTCTGAAAATCCACACAGGAGCTAGCTCAAGCTGCCAAGAAAACATTCAATTAGTGTTCTGTTTGAGGTTGCTTTTTGCTGCACTACCTCAGTCCCTGAATATTCTCTCTTTGGTTTATCAACTGAAATTCAGCGGACTCTCTGGGGCTCACTCGAACATGGTAATAATTAGTCCAAGAATGACAATTCTATTATAACTTGACTTTAATCTCATGAGATGTTCAGACACCTTCCAACATTCAGTTCGTAGCTTTATCTAAAGACAGGGTCAATTGTGAGAGGGAGGGAGAGGTCCCTCTATGGAAGCAGATGTAGAAAAGGAAAATTGTGATCTAGCACCATTGCCTTGTTTGTGCGTAACACTTGAGGGTTTACAGAATGTATTTGTCATGTATAACTTTATGCTGACAGATAAAAGTTTAGCCAAGGCAATTTTAGTGGAGAGTGGGTGATTCTTATCATGCTTGGTGTGCTCTATGTTTCAAGACTATTGGAAATTACAAATAAAACCCACCTAATAGTCTATGATAAACCATCTTCCCAGTTTGGAAGGAGGGAGTTCAGGAACATAGGCCTTTCAAGTGCTAAACCTGACAGAGTCCCAGATAAAAAGAGATGAGTTGCACACTACCTAATAAAAATACCCAGGCATATAATAGAGGTAAGCAAATGACCTATTGACTATTTTTGCAAATAAAATTTTGTTGCAATGCAGCTATGCCAATTTACATATAGTGCTTATGGGTGATTTCTTGTTATCCTGGCAGATTGAGTAGTTGTGAGAGAGGCTATGACCTGGAAAGTTGAACATATTTACTATCTGCCCCCTTATGAAAAAGTTTGCAACATCTGATCTATACCTTAGCTGAAGATCTTGAAGAGGAGCTGTGCAAAGATAGCTAAAAGATTCACCAATGGGACGAAACCCACATTCTGCACTAAGACCCGTACATATTTTGTTACACCATTGACAGCCATAAAATGGTTTTATATAGTGAAGTTCTGATATGGATATGCATTTACTCCTAAATGAGAAGATAATAATAACTTTTAACAAGAAAGACCAAGAGAATAGCTGCTGTCTAAAATTAGCATCCTATCTGAAATTCTCCTTTTTGTCTATGTTCTCTTTGCCCTGGGATTTAGCTGTTTAATATTAGGACAGTTTGTAGAGCTGTAGAAACTGTCAATGCTTGGAATTTTTCTCTAAGTGTCAAGTTTGCTACATATTTCTAAAGATGACTGCTTTCCCTATCTGTTTCTGCTATGATACTGGCTACCTGTTTTATGTCAAAATAGACTCTAGAATTGGATCTTGGGTACCCTACAATTGAACATCTGTTCAATGCAGATAATAGTAGTATTTACTTCACAGGTTACTATAATAGGTTAAAAGACTTAACATAGCAAAAATACTAAGCATCAGAGTGTTCATCGTAAACATTCAGTACATTTAACCTGCTATTATTAACATCAACTTATTAATAACTCCTGGAATCATGACTTGGCTGATTATTCTGGACTTGTGCTTCCAGTTTGGTGATCAAACTAAAACGTGTAACCTGCTGCGCAGAGACATGAATGGGGTGATAATTCCTGTCCTCACAAGTTTTTTTTGAGCAGCATTTGATGGAAGACATGTACATTTAATCTCCTGGGACCCACCCAGTGGGCTACACTTACATGTGAGTTCCAGGTAGCATACTATTTCATTCAACTCAGTAGCTCACTGAGAAAGGCAGAACTGGCCCTTGTACTCTGACTTCACTTAGGAGCACAGTCACCCAGAGAGGTAAGTTACCACCTGATGTCACATAGTCAATGGTGTGAGCATCCGAGTCAGCCTCTTTTTTTTTTTTTTTTGGCTAAGTCCACAGCTTTCTTAGCTATACTATATTTCCTCATGTGTCTTTTGGGATAATCCCCAGTACCATCATAAGACAAAAAGTATTATGTAATATTAAATGTTGAAATATTACCCCATTTCTCCATATGAAGGGCAAAACTATTTATTGACCAAAAAATAAAGATAAAATTAAATTCATTCACATAGAACCTGCTGGACCCTAGAACACTACGACTCTGACACTGTTCTCTCAAAACCTCTGAAACCTCATACAGATGAGAGGACATTTTAAGGTAAACACAAGCCTTAGGACATGGGGTGAGGGAAGCCCTTAAGAATCCTACTATAGATACTGACTTACTCCTGAAATAGTTCTTTAGGTAAATATTTCACTGACAGGATAGTTCTTCTTTTCTTTAGATGCCTCTTGTGACACCTATTTTGTCTCAGAAAATTTATTTTGAATGATCAGATAATTTTGAGTTAAAGGGAACTTTGGGGGTAATTTTGAACAATCCTGTTTTATTTTCAGTGGTGACTGAGGCTCAGTAAAGCTAAGCAATGTGCTCAATGTTGCACCATAAGGAAGCAGAAGTACATTGGTGGGACCTAGACCCCTTGACTCTTGGTTGAGTGTTCTTCCTTCTGTGAGCCTTACCCTTTATGTCCTGTGTCATATTTTGCTACTGGCTGCAAATGACCATCCAAGTATTGCTTTCTCAGAGAGCTTTGAGCCTGAGACATTCAGTACATGCTACATGCAGATAAATCAAATGTCAGACCCACCTCTTTGGCCTGCCTAGTCTTTGTCTTTGTTGAGATCCAAGTTCTAGATTCCATCCTGACTTCCTTATATTTTTTCCTTTCCTCTGTGACTGGGTTTCTTCTACTATAGAGTGAGACTAATAAAGTTCGCCTTTATCTGCACTCAGAAAAGTATTTAATACAAGATCACTGTATGAAAGAAAATCAATATGTGGTACAGATTAAATGGTAAAGGAACAAAAGCTCACGGAAGGAACACAAAAGAACCTTTTCTTCTGCCAACCAGCAGCGCTAACTGAGAGAAGCAGACAGTTCTGTATGATATTCTGTAAATAAGTCTGAGGCACAGACTAGTGAAAATCCCAGAGTGAATCTGTGCACAATGGAGACAGAGCTGATGATAGAAAATAGAAAAATGAGCCATGTGCAGAGCAGTCCCTTCTTGTAGCATTGCACAGGGCTCAATCCTTTAGCTATATGAACTTGAGTTTGAATCTGGTTTCCAACTACTGTGAACTTCTTGATGTTGGTCAAGTTGCAAAACTTCTCTGAGCCTCAGTTTATTTTCAACAAAAAATGAAAGCTAATATTGACTTCAAAGAATTATGGTGGAGGTTGTAAATAATTCCTGGTGCTGAGCATGAGAAGTGAAGAAATGTTAACTATTATTATGACTATTATTATTATTATTATTATTATTATTACTGCTACTATCATCTTTATTGCCATCATCCTGGTCTAAGGTATCATCCTTTATCCTACCTGGAAAGGATCAGTAATCAGTGAAAACCCTCCACTCCTTATTTCTGCAAACAATTCACATTCTATCGCCTATTTGTTTGTAAACATGGTTCCACGTTCCTTTATCGAAAATCACAGGTTAGATGTGTTTTGAAATTCAGAATTTGGGGATTTTAGAGAAGACATACAAATGTGCTGTGTAGCACATGCTACACAGCAATCCCAGCATGTTTTTGAGCAATAGCCTATAATCAGTTATATTCAGTTTTGTGTCCAGGGTCCCCAAGACCACTTCCAGATCTGGTGATTTGTTAGGAAGACCCATGAGACTCAGCATATATTCATATTCCTTGCTATGATTTATTACCACAAAAGGATACAATGAAAAATCAGCAAAGGGAAACAGGTTAACACAGTGAAATCCAGAGGAAACTAGCAATAAGATTCCAGGAGCCCTGTCCCCGAGGAGTCACGCAGGATGCGCTTAATTTCTCTGGCAACAAGTTGTTGCAAGCCATGTGAAGTGTCGTCCGCCAGAGAAGGTCATTAGGGACTCAGTACTCTGTGTTCTTATTGGGGACTAGGCACATAAATACACTCTGCCTAGCATTTACCAAAACTCCAGACTCCCAGAAGAAAAACAAGTTTTCAGCATAAACCACATTGTATAAACTGTTTAGGGACAGTGAGTCCCTCTTATATCTTAAGGAATGGTAGGGACCCTCCTAAAATCTAAGTTCCCAGATGCCAGTCGAGGGCCAATCATGTAAGCAGGGCTTTCTAACAGTAGCAGTTTCAGGCCTGTTAGGTTAATTTTTGACACAACTTTCTATAGAAAAATATATGAATAATTATACGGAGAGGTATAAATGAAGACTAGAACTTGCCTCATGGCATGTTAGTTCAGGCTTTGCCACCAAACTAACTCAGATTGTGTCAATTATCCCTGTAAACTGTGTCATCAAATTCTTATGTTTTTTTCAGAGCTTGTTGTATTTCTGAATTGCAGATAAGGAATTACAGTTCTATTCTGTTTTGTCTCTCTTTCTTCTCTTGCTTCCTTCCTTTATTTTCTTCCTTTCTTCCTTCCTTTACCTTTGTTCAGTTTTATTCTTAAGTAAAATACAGAACAATAGCACAAAAATCAGGAGATGAGAAATAGAAAATTATTACAAAGCTTCTATACATACATAAAGTGGTATAATATCACTTGAAGGTAGACTGTGATAAGTTCAAGACACATTCTAGAAAAACACTAAAATAAAACAAAGAGTATAGCTAATTAATCTAAAAGAAGACAAAATGGAATCATAAAAAAATATACTAGGCTGAGAGCAGTGGCTCACGTCTGTAATCCCAGCACTTTGGGAGGCTGAGGTGGACGGATCACAAGGTCAGGAGTTCGAGACCAGCCTGGCCAATATGGTGAAACCCTGTCTCTACTAAAAATATAAAAATTAGCTGGGCATGGTGGCGGGCGCATGTAGTCCCAGCTACTCGGAACGCTGAGGCAGGAGAATTGCTTGAACCCAGGAGGCAGAGGTTGCAGTGCGCCAAGATCGCACCACTGCACTCCAGCCTGGGTGACAGAGCGAGACCCCATCTCAAAAAAAATATATATATATACATAAACACACACACACACACACACACACACACACACACACACACACACACAACTAATTCCAAAGAAGTTACAAAAAGAAGAAACGGAAACAAGGAACAGAGAGGACAAATAGGAAATAAGTAGAAAGATGATATATTGAAACCTAATAAAACCAATAATCACATTAAATATAAACTGTCAGAGACACCAATTAAAAATTAAAATGTAAAGTTGGATAAAAATGCAGGAGCTACCTACATGCTGCCTAAAAAAAAAACTTTATAAAGACACAAAAATATAAAAAGTATGGGCAAAAGACCCAGAATATTCAACATAATACTGAAGGAGAAGAACAAACTTAGAGGACTGACACTACCTGACTTCAAGACTTACTTTAAAGCTAGAGTAATTAAGACAGTGTGGTATTGTGAAAGAATAGAAAAATAGATCCATTGAACAGAAGAGAGAGGCCAGAAATAGACTCACATAAATATAACCCACTGATGATTGACAAAGGAACAATAATCCAATAAGCAAAGATCGTTTTTTTCAACAAGTGGCACCAGAACAACTGGACATCCAAATGCACAGCAACAAAAAAACAAACCAAAACGAACGGACAAAAACCCCCAAATTGAGATGCAGACCTAATACCCTTAACAAAAATTAACTCAAAGTAATCCACAGACCTAAATGCAGAATGCAAAATTATAAAATACCTCGATGACAGCGTAGGAGAAAATGAAAATGACCTTTGGTTCAGAGAAAACTTTTTAGGTACGATGTCAAAGACACAATCCACGACAAAAAGTTGTTAAGCCGAATTTTATTAAAAGTAAAGATTTCGGCTCTGCAAAAGACATTGACAAGAGAATGAAAAGGTAAGCCACAGACTGGGGTAAAATATTTGCAAAAGACAAATCTGATTAAAGGACAGTAATGTGAGAAAACATTTTAAATGGTCCACTTTCAAGGCATGATAAATCTAAGTACTGGCAGCCAGCCTGCAATGTAACAAATTGCATGGCTCATGAACCTAGAAGGTCACAGTAAGTGAATACAATGTAGAGGAGGGGTCAGCCCATAAAAGGGAAGAAAGTTTCATTATTGGGAAATCAAAACTTAAGCGGGGACTGGGATGGCATATAACCTTATAAGGGAAATAATAAAACTTAGGTGACGTCTGGGAAGATTGTAACCCCATAGTACTTGACCAATGAGGAACTGGGGGAGGGACTTGCATGCTAGGAGATAAATTACCTGTTGTGACTGCCCAGGATGTGCCTGCCTATCAGACACCTGATCTTGCAAGACCGTTTGCTGTTCTTCGTGCCTCTAAGTCCATTCTTTGGGTTTGGATGGGTGAATGTGTTTCTCACAAGTAATCCAAAATATGCAAAGAACTCTTAAAACTCAATAATACGAAAACAAATACCTGATTAAAATATGGATCAAAGACCTTCACAGACACCTCACCAAATAAGAAATACAGATGGTAAATAAGCATATGAAAGTATGTTCCATGTCATATATCACCATAGAAATGAAAATCTGAAGAAGCTACATGCTGTATAATTCCAACTATATGACATTCTGGAAAAAGCGAAACCATGGAAACAGTAAAAGGATTGTGGTTTCCTGGAAATAGGGAAGAGGGAGAGATGAAGAGGTAGAGCATAGAGGATTTTTAGGGCACTGAAACTACTCTGTGTGATACTCTAACTGTATGCATTATACATTTGTCCAAATCCATAGAATGTATAGCTCCAAGACTAAACCCTAATGTAAACTATGGACTTTGAATGATAGTGATGCGTCAATGTAGGCTCATCAGTTGTAACACATATGCCACTCTTGTTGAGGATGTAGATATTGTGGGCGTCTATGCATGTGTGGAGACAAGGTCTACACAAAAATCCTCTGTACACTTTTCTCAGTTTTACTGTGAACCTAAAACCGCTCTTTAAAAATGAAGTCTTTTTAAAAAATAAATAAAAGGATGAAACAGATATACCATGCTATCACTAAAAATAAGTGTAATAGCTATATTAATATCCTACAAAGTAGATCTCAAACAAAGAATATTACTAGTGATAAATAAGGTAATTTCCTGATAATAAAAATGTCAACTAGTCAGGAGGACAAAAGAATCTGAAATGTGTACGTTCTGCATAAAATAACTTCAAAATTTATGAAACAAAATCTGCTAGAACTGTAAGGAAAAAGATAAAATCACAAAAATAGAGAGTTTTATATTTCTCCCAAAATAATTGGGAGAAATATAATATATTTACCAATAATATATCCCAATTATTTTTATTATTTATTATATATATTTCCCAATAAAATATCCCAACTATTTTGGGAGAAATATAAAATAGAATAAGTAGACTTTATGATTTTCCCAAGATATAGGAAAACTGAACAAATGTATAAACAAACTTGACTTTTTTGACATTATAGAATAACCCGTCTCCAAACACCAGAATATACATTTTTTGTACTATACACGGAACATTTACAAAGACAGACCATAATCTGAGAAAGAAAACAACCGTCAATAAATTTTAAATTATTCATATTGTGCAGTGTGTCTTTGATAAATTGAGATTTAAATTAGAATTCAAAACCAGAATGATCTCTTGAAAACTCCTAAAATTTGGAATGTAAATAACAAACATCGCTACAGTCAAGACATATTTATCATTCTGAAAAACTTTCATACGCCTTTTTGTAATCCCCTCCTTAATCGGAGTGATGGTTTCATTGGTACAGAAATATGTCAAACTTATTAAATTGGACACATATATACGTATATACATACATACACTTAATTATGTCAACTATAACTCAATTTTTTAAAAGTAAGAGTTACAACAAATACAAGTGGAGGATCCCTTTCTAATAACATATTTAAATGGGAGTCTGTCTCTTCAATGCACTTTAATCGATATTGATTTTAACGTTTACAATGATCTGTAAAATAGTTCTTTGACAAGTCCCTCTAAATTAGTCTAACTGAAACTGAATTCAACCAGTTAATAGGCTGGCTATTTTTTTTTATGTTTAGATTGAGTTAAATGGTTCTATCTGTGCAAATCTTCCCACTCTTCACTTAAAACCTCAAACACAATAAAAGCCCATCTATAGATACCACTGGGAAATGCGTGATTCAGTGATGTAATTCCTACCACAAATCCCTGCAATTTGCATACACGCGGGCCCCTCTTTCCCCTGAGCTTCAGGCTGGGAGAAGCTGGTGTAAGAGACAGCCAGCCTGTTGCCAAACTCACTTTATTTGTTCGAGCATATTCCTTTAACATGGGACAGTCGGCTTCCTGTAGTATTTTTCCAAAAAGAATGTAGGCGTGGCCCATTTTAAGCCTCCAAGAAAATAAACAAAAAAAAATTGTTTTCATTTTCCTTTGTTCTTGATCCCCTCCCAAACTAACCTAAAAATGAGTTTTGTTTTACATGAAAAGATCGATGCATGCAGCGGTTTTTTTCCCCTTAAAACCTGGCATCTCTATAAAGAAAAACTGCCTGTGTACAGACTGTGTAAGTGAAGAGAAAAAAAGAACTTAAAAAGAAAGAGATTGCCATTTTTAGTCCATTATACATGTATTTTAGAAAACACTTTCACCACCTGAATTCACGGAAGAGAGTCTGAGGTGTGACCCTTTTATTCTCAAAAAGAGAGCAGCAGAGGCCGGGCGCGGTGGCTCACGCCTGTAAGCCCAGCACTTTGGGAGGCCGAGGCGGGCGGATCACGAGGTCAGGAGATCGAGACCATCCTGGCTAACACGGTGAAACCCCATCTCTACTAAAAATACAAAAAATTAGCCAGGCGTGGTGGCGGGCGCCTGCAGTCCCAGCTACTCGGGAGGCTGAGGCAGGAGAATGGCGTGAACCCGGGAGGCGGAGCTTGCAGTGAGCCGAGATTGCGCCACTGCACTCCAGCCCGGGCGACAGAGCGAGACTCCGTCTCAAAAAAAAAACAAAACAAAACAAAAAAAAAAAAGAAAAGAAAAAGAAAAAGAGGGCAACAGAGACTTCTGCTAAACCTACCAATGACCACTAGAAGAGTCTGAAAGGCTGGGAGAGACTGAATCTCTCTGAGACCGAGCAGGGTCTCCTTAATTTCAAAACTTATACAGGCACTTTACATGATTGCAAAGGGGCCATGTATTATTTGCCCAGGAAATGCTCTTATGCTTTACAGGGTTTGCTACAGGAGGGGCGAGTAATGACTTAGCAGAACTTCTTCGTGAATTACTGGAAGCCAGCATGTTCCTCCTGCTCTGGCTTGTGCAGGAATAAACCACACACCACTTAACAGGGTTGGTGGTTTTTCTTGTCCTTTCCTGTTTGGAGAAGGACGTTGACAGTAGAGAAAGCCAAGGCACTGACTCATGAACAGTAGAGACTGTCAGCAGAGCAGAGAACGATACCCACCTTCTAAACTTCTCATCTCCATACTTCTGATGAAACAACCAAACAAGAGCCAAAATTACTCTTAAAAATTCTGAGAAATTATAGTGTGATGAAGGTTAACATGACCACTGATGTCGTGTGGATATCACATAGCGCCTCCCCACAATATGACGTGACAATGAAGGCACTTCACCTATGTGATACTCTTCCAAAAACGTAGACTCCAGTCTAATCATAAGAAAAATGACAGACTAGCCCACATGGGGAGGTGTTCTACAGTATTCCTGGGCGGTACTTCTCAATACTGTTAAGGTAATGAACAATAAGGAAGACAGATAAACTGTCGCAGAGCAGAGGAGCCTGGGGAGCCATGCAAACTAAATGCAATGTGGTACCCTGGCCTGAATCCTGGAGCACAAAATAGATGCTAATGGAAACACTGATGAAATCCAATAAAGCCCAGTGTTTGGCTAATAGTAAACACCAGCATCCGCTCCTTAGTTGTGACAAATGTACCATCGTATTTTACAATGGTAAAATATATCTAGGTTCCATGGGGGAAACTAGATGAAGGATATGCAGGAACTCTGTGTACTATCTTTGCAACTTTTCTGTCAATCTAAAATTATGCTGAAATTTAAAAACATGATTTTAAAAGCTGAAAAATAACTGAGAAAGAATGTTTGTACCTTGTTGCAACTTAAATGTCTAAAATGAAAATTTGAAGCTCACAAGAATGATGTCTGAATAAATGAAATAAAGTTATCTAAGCAGATGATGTTCTAAATTATTGCCTCTGTGTTCTGAATTCCACTGTGTTCTTGCCCCTAGCCCCCGGCCCAAAGTCAAAAAGTTACTTGAAACTAACAAGTAATTATAGTTAAAAATTTTTTTTAAGTCTTTAGAAAAACATAAATGTGTACGTCTCTGCGACATGAAAGGCCATACAAGTGAAGAGATTACATTGGATATTTTTTTGTGCCCCTCTTGTGCAAACAGACATTGACATGGCTCATGGCATATAATTATTATTGACACATCTGTCCCTGCTCTACAACTTGATTTCTTTGTGAGGAATAAAAGTAGTCTTTGGAATCATTAGATATAAATACAAATAAATCCCAGCTCCCCAAGTAATTATTAATGTATTTTGTTTTGTTTTGTTTTGTTTTTTTGAGACAGAGTCTCGATCTGCCGCCCAGGCTGGAGTGCAATGGTGTGATCTTGGCTCACTGCAACCTCCGCCTCCTGAGTTCTAGCCATTCTCCTGCCTCAGCCTCCTGAGTAGCTAGGACTACAGGCATGCACCACCATGCCTGGCTAATTTTTGTATTTTCAGTACAGATGGGGATTCACCATGTTGGTCAGGCTGGTCTCAAACTCCTGACCTCAGTTGATCTGTCCACCTTGGCCTCCCAAAGTGCTGGGATTAAAGATGTGAGCCACTGCACCCGGCCTCCCCAAGTAATTATTAAGGTAACTCTAAACATTGCAACACATTTTTTTTTAAAATTATTATACTTTAAGTTTTAGGGTACATGTGCACAACGTGCAGGTTTGTTACGTACGTATACATTGCCATGTTCGTGTGCTGCACCCATCAACTCGTCATTTAGTATTAGGTATATCTCCCAATGCTATCCCTCCCCCCTCCCCTCACGCCACAACAGTCCCCGGTGTGTGATGTTCCCCATTCTGTGTCCACGTGTTCTCATTGTTCAATTCCCACCTATGAGTGAGAACATGCGGTGTTTGGTTTTTTGTCCTTGTGATAGTTTGCTGAGAATGATGGTTTCCAGCTTCATCCATGTCCCTACAAAGGACATGAACTCATTATTTTATATGGCTGCATAGTATTCCATGGTGTATATGTGCCACATATTCTTAATCCAGTCTATCATTGTTGGACATTTGGGTTGGTTCCAAGTCTTTGCTATTGTGAATAGTGCCACAATAAACATACGTGTGCATGTGTCTTTATAGCAGTGTGACTTACAATCCTTTGGGTATATACCCAGTAATGGGATGGCTGGGGCAAATGGTATTTCTAGTTCTAGATCCCTGAGGAATCACCACACCGAATTCCACAATGGTTGAACTAGTTTATAGTCCCACCAACAGTGTAAAAGTGTTCCTATTTCTCCACATCCTCTCCAGCACCTGTTGTTTCCTGACTTTTTAATGATCGCCATTCTAACTGGTGTGAGATGGTATCTCATTGTGGTTTTGATTTGCATTTCTCTGATGACCAGTGATGATGAGCATTTTTTCATGTGTTTTTTGGCTGCATAAATGTCTTCTTTTGAGAAGTGTCTGTTCATATCCTTCGCCCACTTTTTGATGTGGTTGGTTGTTTTTTTCTTATAAATTTGTTTGAGTTCATTGTAGATTCTGGATATTAGCCCTTTGTCAGATGAGTAGATTGCAAAAATTTTCTTCCATTCTGTAGGTTGCCTTTTCACTCTGATGGTGGTTTCTTTTGCTGTGTAGAAGCTCTTTAGTTGGATTAGATCCCATTTGTCAATTTTGGCTTTTGTTGCCACTGCTTTTGGTGTTTTAGACATGAAGTCCTTGCCCATGCCTATGTCCTGAATGGTATTGCCTAGGTTTTCTTCTAGGGTTTTTATGGTTTTAGGTCTAACATGTAAGTCTTTAATCCATCTTGAATTAATTTTCGTATAAGGTGCAAGGAGGGAATCCAGTTTCAGCTTTCCCCATATGGCTAGCCAGTTTTCCCAGCACCATTTATTAAATAGGGAATGCTTTCCCCATTGCTTGTTTTTGTCAGGTTTGTCAAAGATGAGGTAGTTGTAGATATGTGGCATTATTCCTGAGGGCTCCGTTCTGTTCCATTGGTCTATATCTCTGTTTTGGTACCAGTACCATGCTGTTTTGGTTACTGTAGCCTTGTAGTATAGTTTGAAGTCAAGTAGTATTATGCCTCCAGCTTTGTTCTTTTGGCTTAGGATTGACTTGGCAATGCAGGCTCTTTTTTGCTTCCATATGAACTTTAAAGTAGTTTTTTCCAATTCTGTGAAGAAAGTCATTGGTAGCTTGATGGGGATGGCATTGAATCTATAAATTACCTTGGGCAATATGGCCATTTTCACGATATTGATTCTTGGTACCAATGAGCATGGAATGTTCTTCCATTTGTTTGTATCCTCTTTTATTTCATTGAGCAGTGGTTTGTAGTTCTCCTTGAAGAGGTCCTTCACATCCCTTGTAAGTTGGATTCCTAGGTATTTTATTCTCTTTGAAGCAATTGTGAATGGGCGTTCATTCATGATTTGGCTCTCTGTTTGTCTGTTATTGGTGTATAAGAATGCTTGTGATTTTTGCACATTGATTTTGTATCCTGAGACTTTGCTGAAGTTGCTTATCAGCTTAAGGAGATTTTGGGCTGAGACGATGGGGTTTTCTAGATATACAATCATGTCATCTGCAAACAGGGACAATTTGACTTCCTCTTTTCCTAATTGAATGCCCTTTATTTCCTTCTCCTGCCTGATTGCCCTGGCCAGAACTTCCAACACTATGTTGAATAGGAGTGGTGAGAGAGGGCATCCCTGTCTTGTGCCAGTTTTCAAAGGGAATGCTTCCAGTTTTTGTCCATTCCGTATGATATTGGCTGTGGGTTTGTCATAGATAGCTCTTATTATTTTGAGATACGTCCCATCAGTACCTAATTTATTGAGAGTTTTTAGCATGAAGCATTGTTGAATTTTGTCAAAGGTCTTTTCTGCATGTATTGAGATAATCGTGTGATTTTCGTCTTTGGTTCTGTTTATATGCCGGATTATGTTTTTTGATTTTCGTATGTTGAACCAGCCTTGCATCCCAGGGATGAAGCCCACTTGATCATGGTGGATAAGCTTTTTGATGTGTTGCTGTATTCAGTTTGCCAGTATTTTATTGAGGATTTTTGCATCCATGTTCATCAAGGATATTGGTCTAAAATTCTCTTTTTTGGTTGTGTCTCTGCTAGGCTTTGGTATCAGGATGATGCTGGCCTCATAAAATGAGTTAGGGAGGATTCCCTCTTTTTCTATTGATTGGAATAGTTTCAGAAGGAATGGTACCAGCTCCTCCTTGTACCTCTGGTAGAATTCGGCTGTGAATCCATCTGGTCCTGGACTTTTTTTGGTTGGTAAGCTATTAATTATTGCCCCACTTTCAGAGCCTGTTATTGGTCTATTCAGAGATTCAACTTCTTCCTGGTTTAGTCTTGGGAGGGTGTATGTGTTGAGGAATTTATCCATTTCTTCTAGATTTTCTAGTTTATTTGCGTAGAGGTGTTTGTAGTATTCTCTGATGGTAGTTTGTATTTCTGTGGGATCGGTGGTGGTATCCCCTTTATCATTTTTTATTGCATCTATTTGATTCTTCTCTCTTTTCTTCTTTATTAGTCTTGCTAGCACTCTATCAATTTTGTTGATCTTTCAGAAAAGCAGCTCCTGGATTCATTGATTTTTTGAAGGGGTTTTGTGTCTCTATTTCCTTCAGTTCTGCTCTGATTTTAGTTATTTCTTGCCTTCTGCTAGCTTTTGAATGTGTTTGCTCTTGCTTCTCTAGTTCTTTTAATTGTGATGTTAGGGTGTCAATTTTGGATCTTTCCTGCTTTCTCCTGTGGGCATTTAGTGCTATAAATTTCCCGCTACACACTGCTTTAAATGTGTCCCAGAGATTCTGGTATGTTGTGACTTTGTTCTCATTGGTTTCAAAGAACATCTTTATTTCTGCCTTCATTTCGTTATGTACCCAGTAGTCATTCAGGAGCAGGTTGTTCAGTTTCCATGTAGTTGAGCAGTTTTGAGTGAGTTTCTTAATCCTGAGTTCTAGTTTGATTGCACTGTGGTCTGAGAGACAGTGCAACACATTTCTTAAAGCTGTATTTTTAATCATATAATTAGGTACTAGTCATATATCTTCCAGGGTGTCTCAGAGGATCTCACAGTGTTTAACAGGCATCCAGTACGTGTTAATATCTTTTTGTTCTTAAGGTATTAAAAAATTTCATTTCCAGGGAAAACTATTGTCTATAGCACACTGGTCCAGATTATCTGACTCTAGCCTTTCATTATATTTGAGCTATTTTATAACTTGATAAATTTTAGATATGTAATAGCAAGGCAAAATGATTCTAGTCTGTAGATATACCAATTAGTTATGTGCAGTGGAGAGACAGATCTCCCTCCATTGGAAAAGGCAGTTTTGCATCCATTTGCAAGTTCGTTTCAAAATCCAGTTTCTCCATATGCATTTGTGTTTCTTTGACTTCCTCCCTTTGCATTGGTTGTAACATTTCAATGGTCCTCTCATTAATAACAAATTAAAATCTCTAACACATGTCCATTTTACATCTCTATGATAGCCATATTTTACTTCTTGAACATAAATATTATTTTATTCATTTTTGTACTTTTTATTCCTATCCTGATAATAAGAGGTGTCGTAAATGTTAATCAAATAGAATTGATCCAGAATTTCAAATATGTGGGCAGTCAAAAGAAGTTAATCTTGCAATCTGTGAGATAAAATTCTGGAAAGACACTGGGCTGCCTATTGAAGATCTTAAATGAGCTGTAGAGAAGGAAAGAAAGTTGCAGGGTAAAGTCAGCAGCATCTTACTATGAAATGCAGCTGTGGCTTAAGCCATTAGGGGCTGAACCCAGCAGCACTGCCGGCCTCTCACTCAGGAGGAAATGGAGCTACTTCGTGGCTACACAGCCAGAAGCAATCTTTGCCACTTATAGAATGCTAAGGACGCTCTAGGGGGAGGTGGTTTATCATCAGCAGCAGTAATCCTTAATATGTACCTGCAAACTCCCTGCAAATAGAGAGCACATACTATATTCAAAGGCCCATGTGGAATGCTGAAGATCACAGATTTTAGATTCAGACTATGCTAGGTTCAAATCCTAGCACATACTGGCTGCATGAACTTGGGACTGAGAGTTATTTGCTTGCCTAGGAAGCTGGGTCAAGCATACAGTATCATTCAATAAAACTAACCCTTACAATTATTGGCAATTTGAGGGAAAGTAATAAGGGTTCAAGAATTCTAAGGAAGTTCAAAAGGGAAGACAACATATGTTTATTGCGGCACTATTCACAATAGCAAAGACTTGGAACCAACCCAAATGTCCAACAATGATAGACTGGATTAAGAATATGTGGCACATATACACCATGGAATACTATGCAGCCATAAAAAATGATGAGTTCATGTCCTTTGTAGGGACATAAATGAAGCTGGAAACCATCATTCTCAGCAAACTATTGCAAGGACAAAAAACCAAACACCACATGTTCTCACTCATAGGTGGGAATTGAACAATGAGAACACGTGGACACAGGAAGGGGAACATCACACACTGGGGACTGTTGTGGGGTGGGGGGAGGGGGGAGGGGGGAGGGATAGCATTAGGAGATATACCTAATGCTAAATGACGAGTTAATGGGTGCCGCACACCAACATGGCACATGTATACGTATGTAACAAACCTGCACATTGTGCACATGTACCCTAAAACTTAAAGTATAATTTTAAAAAAAGGGAAGACAACATAGAATCTATTAAGTCAAGTTTCACTTGACTTAATATTCTAAAATTGCCCTCATTAGTCACAATTATAGTTTAATTATCATGTAGTTCCATTTCCTCGTTATACTACTGAAAAGCTGATGCCATTACAGGTCATTGAAGGGCTTCCCAAAGTGTAATGGTGAGTGCATGGTGAGGGCCATACTAGGACTCAATTCCCCCACTATCTGATGTACAGTAGTGCTCTTTCTGAAATACTGCACCAAGTCCAGTTCTCAACTGAATGGCAGCAGAAGAGCAACCTTCTTCAAACAGCCCATCAAGTCACTTTAAAGAAAGAAAGAAAAAACACAATGAAACATAGGGGGACAAGAGGATCTAGGCGCCATTATGATTGTACCTGAGACCAGGACTCTGGACCTGAGGCCTCTAGAATTTTGCACATGCTACTTAGACTATTTTTTATAAAACTTAAAACTAAGCAATGATATAAGATTATCATGTTCAACAAAGTGGGTGAAAAATGCAAATATAATCTCAGTTCATTCCAGAATTAAGACTGTAATTTTTTCACAAAATTATGGAAAAGAAAACTGACAACTGTATAAAAGTTAGCACACAACAACTCTTCTCTCAAGAAAAAGGCAAAATAATTGATAACCTTTTCTTTGGTTATTTGAGTGAACTTACTATTAAATGTGTATGTGTGTGTGCAAAAGAGGTACTAAGAAGGAAGTTTATAGCTGTAAGCCCCTATGTTTAAAAAAGTAGAAAAAATTCAGATAAACAAACTAATTAGGCAACTTAAAGAACTAGAAAAATAAAAGCAAACCAAACCCTAAATTAGTAGAAGAAAAGAAATAATAAAGATCAGAACACATATAAATGAAATTGAAACGAAGACTACAATAAAAAGATCAATGAAATGAAAAGTTGTTTTTTTGAAAAGATAAACAAATTGACAGACCTTTAACCAGACTAACATTAAAAATAAAGAAGATACAAATAAATAGAATTAGAGATGAAAAAAGAGACATTACAACCGATACTGCAGGTATTCAAAAGATTATTAGTGGCTACTATGAGCAAATATATGTCAATAAATTGGAAAATCTAGAAGAAACTGACAAATTCCTAGACACACAACCTACCAAGATTGAACCAGGAAGAAATTTACAACCTGAACAGACCAATAACAAGTAATGTGATTGAAGCCATAATAAATAGTTTCCCAGCAAAGAAAAGCCCAAGACCCAATGGCTTCACTCCTGAATTCTAGCAAACACTTACAGAAGAATTAACACCAATGCTACTCAAAGTATTCTGAAAAATAGAGGAGGACAAATACTCTCAAATTCACTCTACAAGGCCAGTATTACCCTTTTACTGAAACCAGACAAAGGCAAACTACAGGCCAATATCTCTGATAAATATTGGTGCAAAATTCCTTAACAAAATACTAGCAAACTGAATTCAACAACACATTAGAAAGATAATTCGGCTGGGTGTGGTGGTTCACGCCTATAATCCCAGCACTTTGGGAGGCCGAGGCAGGAGGATCACAAGTTCAGGAGATGGAGACTATCTTGGCTAACACAGTGAAACCCCGTCTCTACTGAAAAATATAAAACATTAGGTTGGCGTGGTGGCACACGCCTGTAGTTCTAGCTACTTGGGAGGCTGAGGCAGGAGAATCGCTTGAATCCTGGAGGCGGAGTTTGCAATGAGCCGAGATTTCACCACTGCACTCCAGCCTGGGCGACAGAGTGAGACTCCATCTCAAAAAAAAAGATAAAAAAAAGAAATTTATCATGACCAAGTGAGATTTATCCCAGGGATGCAAAAATAGTTCAACATACATAAATCAATCAATGGGATACATCATACAATGGAATGAAGGACAAAAAAAAAATACAATCATTTCAACTGATACTGAGAAAGCATTTGATAAAATTCAACACTCCTTCACAATAAAAATTCTCAAACAACTTGGTATAGAAGGAACACACCTCAGCATATTAAAACCCATATATGACGAACCCACAGCTAGTATCATACTGAATGGGGAAAAACTGAAACATTTTCCTCTAAGATCTGAAACACGACAAGGATGCCCACTTTTCCCACTGTTATTCAACATAGTACTGGAAGTTCTAACTACAGCAATCAGACAAGAGAAAAAAATAAAGGGCATCCAAATTGGAAAGGAATAAGTCGAATTATCCTTGCTTGCAGATGATATGATCTCACACTAGAAAAACCCATACAATCTACAAAAAGTCTATTAGAGCTAATAAACAAGTTCAGTAAAATTGCAGGATACAAAATAAACGTGAAAATCAGTAGCATTTCTATATGCTAACAGTGAACAATATGCAAAAGAAATAAAAAGTAATTCCATCTACAATAGCTAAAAATAACCTTAGATATGTAGGAATTAACCAGAGAAGTGAAAGATCTCTACAATGAAAGCCCTAGAACACTGATGAAAGAAATTGAAGATGACACAAAAAATGGAAAGATATTCCATGTTTATGAATTGAAAGAATATTGTTAAAATGTCCCTACTACCCAAAACAGTCTTTAGATTTAATGTAATCCCTGTAGAAACACCAATGACATTCTTCACAGAAATAGAAAAAAAATCCTAAAATTTACATGAAACCACAAAAGCCAAAAGCTATTTCTAGAATAACCAAAGCTATCTTAAGAAAAAAGAACAAAACTAAAGGAATCATATTACCTGACTTCAAATTATACCACAGAGATATAGTAATCAAAAGAGTATGGTGCTGGCATTAAAACAGACACATAGACCAATGGAAGGGAATAGAGAACAAAGAAATAAATCCACATGTCTACAGTGAACTCATGTTCAATGAAGGTACCAAGAATGTACATTGGAAAACAGACAGTCTCTGCAGCAAATGATACTGGGAAAACTGAATATCCATATAAAAAATAATGAAGCTTGACCTTTATCTCTCTCATCATATAAAAATTTAAATCAAAATGGATTAAAGACTTACATCTAAATCCTCAAACTATGAAACTACAAAAGCAAGTTTGGGGAAACTTTCCAGGATATTGGAGTAAGCAAAGATTTTTTGAGTAATAACCCACAGTTATAGGCAACCAAAGCAAAAATGGACAAATGAGATCAAATCAAGTTAAAAAGCTTCTGTACAGCAAAAGAAACAGTCAACAAAGTGAAGAAACAACCCACAGAATGGGAGAAAATACTTGCAAACTACCCCTCTGACAAGTGATTAATAACCAGGATATATAAGGAGCTCAACCAAATCTATAGGAAAAAAAATCTAATAATCCAACTTAAAAATGGGCTAAGTATCTGAATAGACATTTCTCAAAAGAAGACACACAAATGGCAAACAGCTATATGAAAAGGTGTTCAACATTGATCATCAGAGAAATGCAAATGGAAACTACAATGAGATATCATCTCACTCCAGTTAAAATGGCTTTTACCCAAAAGACAGGCAATAGCAAATGCTGGCAAGGAATTGAAGAAAAGAGAACCCCTGTACACTGTTGGTGAGAATGTAAATTAGTACAACCACTATGAAGAACAGTTAGGAGGTTCCTCAAAAAACTAAAAATACAGCTACCATATGATACAGCAATCCCACTGCTAGGTATATACCCAAAAGAAAGGAAATCAGTATATTGGAGATATATCTATACTCCCATGTTTATTGCAGTACTATTCACAATAGCCAAGATTTGGAAGCCATCTGTCTATCAATGGATAAAGAAAATATGGTATATATATACAATGGAGTACTAGTCAGCCATTAAAAAAATGAGATCCTGTCATTAGCAACTATGTGGATGGAACTGGAGGTCATTATGTTAAGCCAGGCAGAGAAAGACAAACTTCACATGTTCTCACTGATTTGTGGAAGCTAAAAATTAAAATAATTGAACTCATGGAGATAGAGAGTAGAATGATGGTTACCAGAGGCTGGGAAGGGTAGCAGGGGAGTGGGATGGAATTAGGGACAGTTAATGAGTACAAAAAAGTAGTCAGAAAGAATGAATAAGATCTAGTTTTGATAGCACAATGAGGTGATTATACTCAATAATTATTTAATTGTACATTTTAAAATAACTAAAAGAGTATAGTATAGTTGGATTATTTTTAATACAAAGGATAAAGGCTTGAGGTCATGGATACCCCCATTTACCCTGATGTGATTATTACACATTGCACGCCTGTATCAAAGTATCTCATGTACCTCATGAATATATATACCTACTATGCACTCACAAAAATTTAAAAAATTAAAAAAAGAAAGGGAAGATAATCAACTCTTATGACCTCACACCTGATTTTAAAAAGTCCAAGAAAATACATGATTAAAAGTGTGCATAAAAGACAAGGATTCCCGCTGTCACCACTCCTATTCAACATAATATTGGAAGTTCTGACCAGGGCAATCAGGCAAGAGAAAGAAATAAAGCATATTCACATAGGAAGAGAGGAAGTCAAACTGTTTCTGTTTGCAGATGACATGATTGTATATTTAGAAAACCCCGTTGTCTCAGCCCAAAAACTCCTTAAGCTGATAAGCAACTTCAGCAAAGTCTCAAGATACAAAATCAATGTGCAAAAATCACAAACATTCCTATACACCAACAATAGACAAGCAGAGAGCCAAATAATGAGTGAACTCCCATTCACAATTGCTACGAAGAGAATAAAATATCTAGGAACACAACTTACAAGGGATGTGAAGGACCTCTTCAAGGAGAACTACAAACCACTGCTCAAGAAAATAAGAGAGGACACGAACAAATGGAAAAAAATTCCATGCTTATGGATAGGAAGAATCAATATTGTGAAAATGGCTATACTACCCAAAGCAATTTATAGATTCAATGCTGTTCCCATCAAGCTACCATTGACTTTCTTTACAGAATTAGAAAAAACTACTTTAAACTGGATGAACTGATGGAACCAAAAAAGAGCCTATATAGCCAAGATAATCTTAAGCAAAAATAACAAAGCTGGAGGCGTCATGCTACCTGACTTCAAACTATACTACAAGGTTACAGTAACAAAAACAGCATGGTAATGGTACCAAAACAGACATATAGACCAATGGAACAGAACAGAGACCTCAGAAAGAACACCACACATCTACAAGCATCTGATCTTCAACATGACAAAAACAAGCAATGGGGAAAAAATTCCCTATTTAATGAATGATGCTGGGAAAACTGGCTAGTCATAGGCAGAAAGCAGAAACTGGACCCCTGCCTTACACCTTATACAAAAATTAACTCAAGATGGATTAAAGACTTAAATGCAAAACCTAAAACCATAAGAACCCTAGAAGAAAACCTAGGCAAAACAATTCAGGACATAGGCATGGGCAAAGACTTCATGACTGAAACGCCAAAAGTAATTGCAACAAAAGCCAAAATTGACAAATGGGATCTAATCCAACTAAAGAGCTTCTGCACAGCAAATGAAACTGTCATCAGAGTGAACAGGCAACCTACAGAATGGGAGAAAATTTTTGCAATCATCTACCCATCTGACAAAGGTCTAATATCCAAAATCTACAAGGAACTTTACGAGAAAAAAACAAACAACCTCATCGAAAAGTGGGCAAAGGATATGAACAGACACTTCTCAAAGGAAGACTTTTATGAGGCCAACAAACATGAAAAAAGCTCATCATTGCTGGTCATTAGAAAAATGCAAATCAAAACCACAATGAGATACCATCTCACACCAGTTAGAATGGCAATTATTAAAAAGTCAGGAAACAACAGATGCTGGTGAAGCTGTGGAGAAACAGGAATCCTTTTACACTGTTGGTGGGAGTGTAAGTTAGTTCAACCATTGTGGAAGACAGAATGGTGATTTCTCAAGGATCTAGAACCAGAAATACCATTTGACCCAGCAATCCTATTACTGGGTATATACTCGAAGGATTATAAATCGTTCTACTATAAAGACACATGCACAAATATATTTACATTACCAGCACTATTTACAATAACAAAGACTTGGAACCCACCCAAATGCCCATCAATGTTAGACTGAATAAAGAAAATGTGGTGTGTATACACCATGGAATACTATGCAGCCATAAAAAAGAATGAGTTCATGTCCCTTGCAGGGACATGGATAAAGCTGGAAACCATCATTCTCAGCAAACTAACACAGGAACAGAAAACCAAACACCACATGTTCTCACTCATAAGTGGGAGTTAAACCACGAGAACACATGGACACAGGGAGGGGAACATCACACACCAGGGCCTGTCGGGGGGTGGGGTCAAGGGGAGGGAGAGCATTAGGACAAATATCTAATGCATGTGGGCCTTAAAACCTAGATGACAGGTTGATAGGTGCAGCAAACCACCATGGCACATATATATGATCATGCCACTGCACTCCAGCCTGGGCGACAAAGCAACTCTGTCAAAAAATAAATAAATAAATAAAAAATAAAAAAATAAAAGCCTGCACATTCTGCACATGTATCCCAGAACTTAAAGTAAAATTTATAAAAAAGTGTGCATAGTAATTTCATTCATAACATCCCCAAAATGAGCACAACCAAGTGTTCGTCAATCAAACAGATAAACAAACTATGATATAGTCATACAATAAACTATCACTTGGCAAAAATTACAAACTACTGATACACACAGCAAAATGAATGAATCTCAATAACATTAAATGATGTGAAAAAAAGAAAACCTTACACAAAAGAGTACATTTATTTGAAATTCCAGAACAGGCAAAACTAATCCTGAAATAAAAAGTAAGAAGTGAGGCCGCTGTGTGTTTGTGTGAATATGTGTGTATGGAGGGGAATTGCCAGGGTAACGGCTTTAAAGTAACTTTGGGGGGGTGAAGATAATGTCCTGTATCTTGATACTATAAGTACATTATTTCATCAAAACAGTGACTTTACACTGATGATCATGCGAATGTATATAACATTTACACTGAAAGAAAAATACTGAACTGTAGTTAATACTACACATGCAGCGTGTATGTGTGCATAATAATGTCTGCAGTTTACTTTTCAATCTTTCAAAATTAAACAGATTGGCCGATGGATAGAGGGCTAGATGGTTGAATAGGCATGCAACAAAATATGTAGTAGAATCTAGGTGGTGGATATACAGGTTTGCATGGTAAATCTTCCATGTTTACTGTATGTTTGAGATTTTCTTCATAATAAAATGCTGAAAAACCTCAATAATGGAGACAAGGGTTACTTACATGCATGAACTTTATCATCATCATCACCATTATAATCACTACCACATCCACCAGTTAAATTTCTTGAGAATCTGACTTGGCTTAGACATACTCAAAATATGTATTATCCTCACACTAATCCTTTGATGTAGACACTCTTTCCAAGTCACATATAAGGGATGTTAAACTGCTTAAGGTCATCCTCAGTGAATAAGTAGCTTGAGCACATACACTATACTAAGCAGGTTCTGTTAGTTTATTTACTTGTTATTGCTTAAGTTCTCAACATGACCATATTATCTCCCCATTGTTGGCCAAAAAGCAAACAAAGCCTAGTATAAGTTTCTAGACACTCAAATTTTTAACACTGTTGTTCAGATGATAGAATACATTAGGTAAGTAGAAAAAGAAATGATCAGCCAAAGCTTAAACAGTGATTCCATTAAAATACATAGATAAATTAGGAAAGAGAGCTAATTTGAAATGGAAATTTACATGGCTGATTTTGTTTATGCTGCAGGTGGTTCTAGAAGTGATAAGGTCCTATTATATAATAGGAGACACTGAACTGGATTTGGAATGAACAGGAACACGGTCAGTCAAAGACAACTTGCAGGTAAGGAAGTTACTCATCTGAGCATAGTAATAGAGAACCTGCCACTTTTGAGAAACCCTTTGATGCTGTTGTTGTACCTTTTTTCCACTTACAAATGAAAGATGCGTAAGAGTGCTTTGGATCATGAGCTATGTCTTTGATTATTTGCCAGTTACCTTGAAAGATAAAGTTGCTCAGTGACTTTATGCTTGGTAGCCTCATTTCCAAATTACTTCAGGTTATATTAATCTAGAATGCAATGAGATCTTGTCCAAGTGTTTTAAGGAAAAATCAGTTCATCCTTGGCATATTTCAAAGAGAATGAGGAGCAGTGTCTTGACAGAGAAATTTTGCTTGGTATCATTGAGACCAGGAAATCTGCCTGGTTGATGTTTAAAAAGACTGGTCAATATTGAGAGTGGTGATCCCTGTGTGCAGTCTTGAGTTATTACTTCTTTTGCAAAGATACTATTTAGTATTGAGGAAAAGATTTATAAAATTTAGGTGCTAGATCTATAAAGGCTTACTCTTAATGGAGGTATGGAAGTAGACAGTTTCCCATAATAAAACTGCATAGGCTTTCTAAGATGCTGCTGCTTTGCTTTTGGCTGGAATTGGATCAACACAGACGTTATAGCCATCAGACCCCTGACTGAGTATTTGTGGCATTATAAGAATTTTGGGGCTGGACCAACTTATCTAAGCTGCCAGTAAGATATTCAAGGTAACCAAATTGAAAATAATAATAGTAATACAGTAAATTTCTTGAATTAAAATACTAAGAATCTTTGATTTGGTCTAATCTCTTCAGGAAATTGCCTGGAAAATGCCACTATAATTTTCTGAAGAGCCAAGTTATGAACTCAGATATTCTGACTCCTAGTACCTGTCTCTGTCAGCTATAAAAAGTTTAGTCAAGTCTCTTCTCTCACGAAGAATAAATGTCATACAGGTCTCTGGGAGGCTAAATGTTTGAAATTGAGCCAAATGTCTGTAGGATTAGACTTCAGCTACTGACCATGATGGACTAAAAGGGGCTGAATTTGTCTTCCTACATTTAGCAACAACAACAACCAACCCAAACATATAAAACAATAGCATTTTCAGGTATTAAACAACAGACAATGTAGTACTGTGAAGTTTAAGAATAGGGAAATAAATGAAATGAGTCCTACAGTATCTTCAGCTGACTGTAAAGTTTCCAGGGCACGGCTCAGGGATAGGAACATCCAGAAAATCCTGGTGGCTTTTCTCAGTTGAGGAGAGATTAGAAAGGCCAACGTGGCCATCATTTGTGGGAGAGAGTATAGAGAGGAAACATCTGCCGCCCTCCCCAGAGAGACAGAAAGAGCTCTATCAACAAAGAATTTCTCTCAATGTTTAGCTTAATACCAATTAGCTAATGTATTTCAGGTAACCACCCGAAAGAAGCAGGTGGAACAATCCTTGAGGTTCATACAGGGCTAAGAATAGTTCAAGTTCCCATAAGGCAGTAAGGAAAGAGCTAACACATGCAGTAGAATCCTCAAAAGTTATAACCTGGACTAAAGATTGTTCTGGATCCACCCAACCAAGTTTAAAAACAAGTCTCAAGAAAATCAAATTATTTCCAAGTAACTTACCTACATTCAAGAAAAAAAAATCCCCCTAATATTTAAAGAAATAATATTTCCAAAAAATTTTACATCTAATAAAATTCACATTGTATGACACTTAATCAAAATTTACTAGGCATGTAGAGAAGAAAAAGACCCATTACAAGTAGGAAAAAATCAATCTAAAGAAACCCAGAAATAAAAATAAAACTGATAATAGAATTAGTAGACAAAGGGGATAAAACAGTATTATCAATGTATTCTCTACTTTCAGCAGAGGAAAATATAAACATAAGAAGGAGAAAAATAAAAGCTATAAAGCTATATAAAAGATACAAGTAAAAATCCTAAAAAGGAAAAATACAAGGTCTGAGATGAAAAATGTATTGGATTAGCAGAGATAAGGCATTACAGAAAAAAAATTAATCAACTTGAACACATAGAAACTATCCAAAAATGAAACACACAGAGAAAAGAAGCTTGAGGAAAAGAAAAAAAATGAACAAAGTATTAGTGAACAGTAGGGCAATGTCAAATGGCCTAACCTATCTGTAACAGGCACCCAAAAATAGAAAAAGCAGGGTGAGGTGGGGACATAAAAATTTTGAAGAAATAATGGCTAAAATATTTTTCATCAAATTTTGAAAACTATAAACACATAGATTCGAGAAACTCAACAAACTCTAAACAGTTTTTTTAATCAGACATTTATTATATATCTGTTGTGCTAATTAGGTGTCATTGGCGGTTTCTAAATTGGCCCCCATTGATTGCATCCTCCTGATGTTCACACCCTTATGCAGTTCCCTTTCATTGCATTTTTGATGAACTTATTGATTTATATCTAGTGAATAAAATACAGCAGAAGTTATAGGACGTCATTTCCAAGATTATGTTATAAAATGATGGTAGCTTACATCTTGGTCTCTCTCTCTTGCAATTTCTCTCTCTTTCATTACTCGTTGCCGTAATATGAGGACACACAACATGAGGCCACCTATGTAGAGGTCCATTTGTCAAGGAACTGAGTGAGTTCTACCAACAACCATATGAGTGAGATTTGAAGCTGACACTCTGGACCCAGGTGCCATTGAGATGATTGCAGCCCTGGTGGACAGCTTGACTGTGACCTCATGGGAGGTCCTGAGTCAGAAGCACCCATCTAAGCCAGAGCTGTCCCACCAAAACTCAGATAATAAATGCTTGTTGATTTAAACAGCTAAGTTTTGGGGTTATTTGTTACACAACACTAGATAACTAATATGTTGACAAGTGTGTGAAATCAGAAAGCTTGCATTCTGCCTAGACTGTCTAGCAGAGTATTCCAGAAATATTTGTGAAACAAATGTTTGAAAGATAAGACAGATATTCCAAATAAGTATTCTATAAAGACAGAAGCAGTTGTTCTTGAATGAAGCATTTTAAAACTGGTAATATTGCTATGGGGACTCTTTTTTTATTTTTTTTAATTTTTTTGAGATGGAGTCTTGCTCTGTCGCCCAGGCTGGAGTGCAGTGGCATGATCTCGGCTCACTGCAACCTCTGTTTCCTGGGTTCAGGCAATTCTCTGGCTCAGCCTCCTGAGTAGCTGGGGTTACAGGTGCCCACCAACACGCTAGGCTAATTTTTGTATTTTTAGTAGAGACGGGGTTTCACCATCTTGGCTAGGTTGGTCTTGAACTCCTGACCTCATGATCCACCTGCCTTGGTGTCCCAAAATGCTGGGATTACAGGTGTGAGCCACCACGTCTGGCCACTACGGGGATTACTGAGAGAGAGAGATCTTTTCTGGTTGAGGAATGAGGGGATTCTTTCTGGAGGAGACAGTAATTTATGCGGGCTTTGGAGGAGATAGAATTTGGACACATGTTACTGACAATGAATCTAGCCGGATACTCGAAAATGAAAGAATAAATGGGGTGATAGGAAAGGTGGTAAATCAAAGGCTATGTATAGGAAGCCATGAGCAGAAGGCAAAGTGAGAAAAGAACAAAGACATTAATGGGGAATAAAAAATATATTTTCTGCAGATATAATTGCAAATTTTATTTTGAGAGCTCATGTTAGGTAGATGGTACATATTAAAACAAAACACTAATTCTTGCAAATAACTCTTTTTTAACGTTATACTCTTCTTAATAACAATAGGCATATGCATTCACCTGAGTTGCACTTATAGGAATGAACTAAAGAGTTTTTATATTTTCTCAGAGAATAATATAGTGGGATAAGGTACAATGGTAGGTCATTAAGCAGAGTATTGCTGTATTTCAAAAAATTGCAGTGACAGCCACACCTCGAGGAAAGTGTGATTCCAAAGAAAAAAATCAATTTTCTTGTCTGACTTACATTACAGCTATAGATAGTACAAACTTTGATTATATTGGGCTCATTATCATCATTACTTATATAATCAGACCGTTCTTTTTGACTTGTCTACCTTATTTATCTTCACACTTTCTGGTCTTCTTGTCCCGATGGTCCACAGTAGTTTTGTCTTGCCAATTTAAATTCCAGCTTGCTTCCCCCCACTGTTCATTGATCACTTGATTTTCCATTTTTAATTTCCACCCTTCTGACTTCCAGTCACACTTTTCATGGTGCTGCTAATTCTGCCTTTTATTCGCCTGCCATGTTTCATCATTAAGTGACCATGGAAGTTTCTATCTTGCAGAGGACATGAGCCTCCCTGAGCACATCTTGCTAAAATGTGCACTTTAGAACTACCTAGAACATGGGCAGCCAGCAGGATAATGTGTCCACGTGCATTTTAAATGTGGATCTCTGAGCCTACTCCTTGTTACTTTACTTCCAGCTCTCAAAGAAATATTGCTTAACAAAATCGTATTTCAGTGATGTACTAAAATACGAATAACATGTTCAGGTGCAACAATATGATGTTGGGATTTGGTTGGTTCTCAAGAGAAGTGATTGGTTTTCATTGCTGGAGAAGACAGTCTTTCAGAAATGAGGCATTACAGACACAAAACTTCACAGAGACCCAGAATAGTTTAATCTGCTGTATGAACACATAGCCAGGATTCTGTTCGTAGTTTTGTGGATTCCTTGAGCATATTTTGCCAATGAATGTGTATGAAAGCAGTACACATAGTTTGAAATATAAAGCCAGGGTTTTCACATGAGAGGTGCTGGAATAGAACTACATTTTGCAAAGTAATCAAGTAGGGCTCACTTTCACCAAAAACCATCAGGGATAAAGAGGCAGGTCACAGCCCACACTGAAGGTGGATGCAAAGGTCACTGTAGAAAGTTCTAAACTACAACTGAGAAGATGTCTGATATTAACAAATGAAGCTACTCCTTTCCCTTTAAAATATCTAAAATATATTTTTGTGCTGACTGAATTAGGTTTTCCTTATTCTTCTCCATTTTAAAGTCAGCTGAATAGAAGTTCAACCTAATCAAAGTTTACTTTTTAAAAGAACAAGCCCTTTAGAGAATGTGTAATTTTTCATTATAGTTGGGTATTTCTCAGTAGGAAAAATGAAAAACTTTAGCACATACTGGAAATTAAGAAATTAACTTAGTCTTAAGGTCAGATTACTTACTGTCTTATTTTCTACTTTGGATTTTTTCAGGAAGTGGCAACAATTGTCACTACAAAGACGTGCCTAAAAAAAAAATCAGTAAAGCAGGCAGGTGCCTACCAGGTTGGTTTGCAAATGTCCTTATGCACTTAATAAGACCTTGTCTATTTCCTGACTACTTTTCAATCCATTAATTAGTGATGTTGTACTTTCTTTGCAGGTTATCATTAGAGGCAGTAATGGGAGACTGGATGAATGAAAACCTATGCAAATTATACATCCCAACCAGTCAAAAAGACAGACTGGAGACGTCAAGTCCAAAATTTGTTAATGTCCTCAGCCATAGACATGGTTATTATTTCTCCACATGTGTCTATATTTTGATTTTCTGATTGAGTAGAAGATTATGGAAATACTGCTAGATGGCTGCCTTCATTTATTGAACTGATCTTTGTCTGCCAGTTGAGTCTGTACTTATCTCAATTGTGTAAGCCAGGTTTCACCCATGAAGACTCCCTTTTTTCATCACTTGGGACTGACTGGGGTCCCGGTTTCTGCTGATTCTCTGGTGTATTTTCTACCTGGTTTTTTACACCACTTGCTGGGCTCTGCAGGTGCTACTATCAAGGCCTCTTCACTCTGACACTCTATTGTGTTTATCTGTTTACACATCTAGCGAAAATGTGAGCCATTGGAGGGCAGAAGCTATCATATTTGTGTTATATCCACAGTGTTTATCACAGAGCTTAATATATGGATCAGGGGATTCAAACTGGTTGCCAGGCTTTTGGCCACCTGTATTTTTTGGCCAGCACAGGGTTAACAATAAGTAAATTTGAATGTCTTTAGGTGGGCCTACTCTCTGCTATTTGCCACAGTCTCTATCTTCTTATATGTGACCACAGTCAATCTCTATTTCACCAGTCTCACCCATGTAGGCACCCTAGTTTGTGGTCCTGGTTGTAGATGATGAATACATGCTAATTATGTGAATGAATACATCAATGAATGTACTTCTTATTTTGCATGGAGAATTGATTGTTATCTAAATATTCTTGTCCTGAAAATTCCCCTAGTTTCATCTCTCATTTTGGAAAATACAGGTAGAAAAACAGATAACTGTAATGCGCAATGCACAAATAAGCATTTCTGAATACTTGCCAGAGGTGAGCCACTCTGTGCATTCTAGTGGCTCAATTAGAGAGGAAAACAAATTCAACTGTGTGATTTGCAGAACCCATAAGATGCAAACAAACCATTTGCTGTGGAAAAGCTCAAGATTTTTGTATCTGAGATCTGAGATGAGTGATAACTTCTACCTTGGATCATCTTAAAACAGGCAGTGTAATTTTAAAAAACAATGACCCTGACCAACATGCCAAATGTATGTTCAACAACGTACTTCCCCAAGGTTGATTCTTAAGATACCCCCCACTATTGCCAATGACAACACGCTAGAGAACAATTCAATAAATGTGAGTTGGGGCCACAGAAATTCTCTACAGTATGAACCTCTCCCCTGGCCTAGGGGAAGTTTTAAGCAATTAACTGAATGAAATTCAGATCGTCAGACAAAAATGTTGGTACTGAGATAGTAATCTTGGGCAAAGTTAACCTTCATCTGAAGAAGTAAATTTGGTTCTTCTTTACCCATCTGATGAATGGCAGACTAAGTCTCTTAAGAGTTAACTCCAAGCCTCTAATAATTTTAACTTTTCAGAAGCAACCACTACCAGATGTTCATTTTGGCCATAAAAATTCCCACCCAATAAAAGTACAACATCCATAAAAGTTGATCTTTGAACAACTTACTACCTGTGAACATTTCCAGCTAATCAGCTTGTGTTAAATACATGTTTAGGTATTTGAAAGAAAAGAACTTGATACATAGAATCATCATTAGGACAATTCAATGCTGATGTTGATTTCCAAAGAGATTTTATAAGAAGTGTTTCTGAATAATTAGAGAATAAGACTCATTTTCTGTTAGGGCCATTCTTTTGTTCAAGAAAGTGAAGCCTACAGGATAAACTCGTAACTAGTAAGTGGCAGAGCTAGGTCTGGAGTGAGTCACTAAATTTGGTCTCTCCACACCTGCCTATAAAAAGGGGATAACATGATAATTATACCAAAGGAAAAAAAATCCTGAGTACGTATAATAACAAAGACTATTTGCACTAACAATAAAAGAAATACCATTTCTCAACGCCACGTAACAGAGTGCATATTCTTCCTTAAAGCACACACTAAAATAAACATTTGTTACTTGGACAATAGACTGAAGTTTGCTTTAACCATTATATTCGTTTTAACCCCTGGTAGATCTAGACTGACATGTTTATGTCTCAGTCATTTTTCTACTTCTGCTCTTATTGGCCCAGAAATGATGAGAAGCACCAACGAAGGAAAATGTGAGGGAAGCTAGGTGCCAAGCCCTTACATTACTGCTAGCAGATCTCAGACAGCTTTCTCTTTGACATAAAGGGACTTGTCCCAGCAAGATTAGCTCTGTGTCCTCCAAATGGAGCCAGACTGTGTTGACTGCATGGCCAACTCTGATAGGATGACCCAAGGAGGCTCCCACTGAGCAGAGAAGATATGGAACTCTAGATCCTATGCATTTGCAGACAGGGTCTTGTCGTCTTTAGAGAAGACTGTTTTAACCCTCATTGTCAAAGACTCTAGGTGGCTACAGCAATTTTCACTTATTTCACTTGAAATACTCTGGCTCATTCAAAAAGGCACAGGGATGTGGCTAGATAACTGCACTCATTGTTATCTAGCCTTTGTATGCACTTAACCGTGCTTCTGCATGTATGACAGGTAGTATAGCCGTGATAGCCAAGGAGTACACTGGGCCTTCAGAAGACACATCTTCCATTTACAATTTAAAAGAAGAGGTGCCAATATTAGATTGTCATGCAACCAAGCATACATTGTCTAAGATATAAAAGCAATTGTATCTGAAAGCGGGAAATCTCCACCTCAATTATCACATTGACAATAGGGGCATTTCTTCAGAGGCCAAATATCTGGTTGCTCAGAAGAGAAAGAAAGCTGCCTATGATACGTGCAGGAGATTTTATTTTTTTTAAGTATAATTATGACATCACTGACCAGTGCCTATAATGTAAGACCTGGTTCAAAATCTGTTTAGAGAAATTCAATATAACAAAAGTGTGTTAAAAATTTATCAGCTACATGTATGAGTCCAGTTGCCATTCTAAATGCTGGTGTGGTTATGCAGTAAAGTTAAATTGGTATAAGCAACAATATTATTCCCTGGAAGGGACATTTCCTGGGTGGAACATAGAAAAGGAGACAGGTAATATGTTTGAACAATTAAAAACAAAAAACCCAGGAAGCTGGGCAGATGAGTGTATTGTGGTGGGAAGGGGAAGTTGTGACCTTAGATTTCTGTATCTTCAGTTGTTTCACTTTCTATACCATTTAATGATTGAAAAATGCGGTTGGACTGCCGGAACCACAGAACAGGAACTCCACTGGGGCAGGAGTTAAAGGCAAAAAAGCTTTTGTGTGGGTTCACTTACTATTTTAATTCATTTGTATTCTTAGTCAGCTTTAAAGGTATGATTGCTTCTTCTGCCTACTGCTCTTTCTCTTCTTCCTTTTATGCTGTTTTACCCTTACCTCTCTCTGTTCTCTGCTAGGGGATGTAACCTTCGGCACGGTGGGAAAAGCCAATTTTGCCATAGGCCTCAGCTTGCTCTGACTCGGCTACTAACTTGACTCATAGCTTCAGGCAGGTTATTTCATGGTTCTGATGCTCATTTTCCTCAACTTGAATCAGCGATTTTATTAACTGTCTCCTGGTTTGTGAAAATTCAATATGATCACGTGTTACATGCCAATCACAGAAACTGGTGCGAAGTTGTGTTCCTCAGTGGTAGCTATTGTTGTAAGTCGGAATTGCATGACAATGGCAGCTGTTTTCTATCACGTCCTCATGTTTTCTAAATTTTTATCCCCCTTTCTCCCATTTCCTACCTTAGTATTGTTAATAGCTAATTTTTATTAAGTGGTTACCATGGCCCAGGACACTGTAATGAGGATTTTATGTGAATTACCTAATTAATTTCTCAGAAAGTATGAGATAGCTATTATTTTAAGCTATTTCATAGCTTAAATAACCAGTTTGTTGAAGTTAAAATTTAGAGAGGTTAAGTGAACTCGTCCATTTACACAATTAGTTGCCCAGGCAGAATTTGATTTGAGGTCTGACTCCAAAACCGGAGCTCTTAATCACCAGTTACACCAACTAAACGCTTCATTTCAGAGCTCGCCTATTCCCAGAGGTCCCATTCCCGTTTTAAGGTTATTTTCTGTAACTCTCTTGTATCTAATTTAAAAATGCTATTTCCCAGAGATGAGTCCCTGATCTCCCAGAAGGCATGGATCATACATTTCTTTTCCTAATCCACCCAAATTCCTGCAGCGCACAGACTTAGGCTCGTTAATAGACGGGAAAAGAAACTGACCAGGCAGTGAAACCGAGCAAACAAAGTGCAATAAGACACTTACAGCAGGAAAGCGGCGTAAAAAAAGTAGAAAAAGAAAGTAAGGGAAAGGGGGGAATAAATAGCAAATATTCGCTGAGTGCCAACAATCGCACGGGAGGGTCTTTAGGGTTCTCTGCTGAGTACTCGGGACGGCTTGCTGAGCAGTACGCCGGCCTTATCTCATAGATGAGGCACCAAGGCTCAGGAAACAGTTCTGTGGATCTGGGCGGGCATCTTCCACCCACAGTCGCGCACACGTGGCATAGGTTTAATAGGCTGTCTGGCTCGGGTACCTCTTCCCAGGGTCAGGGCGTTACAAAGGGAGGCTGCTGTCTTCCCATGAATCTATTAGGGACCTACAGGAGCGAAGAGAACCCTTCTGAGTATCAGCGAAGACAGCTTATTAAGACTTTACGAGTTTGCAAGCCATCCTCGTCCTATTTCCTCACTTCGGACTTTTTGGACACACCTTCCTTTTCCTGTGAGCCAACCCAAACGAATGAGTTACAAGTAATCGCCTTCTCTACGCCCAGCCAGTGCCCAGCACCAAGCATAGCGCCTCCTTGCAACACCCGGCTGAGCTCCCGGCGGCAGCGCGGGCGTTTGGGTCGGAGGCTGCTCAAAGGTGACGCGCGGCCGCCTCCTCCCCTTTAAGGCGGGGCTCGCAAGGGCGGTGGGGGGGCCCGAGGAAGTCCGGGGGCCCTCGGTGATGCCCCCGCCCCCGCCGCGTCAGGGTTGCTCCCTGCGCTTCCGAGTGGCGACTGCAGCGGGTCCGGTGCAGGTGAGGGGCGCGCGCCTGCCCAGCTTTGCAGCCCCCGAACGCGGCCTCGCACAGGTGAGGGCGGTGCCGGGTTCACCTGGCAGCGCGCGTGGGCCGGGCAGCACGGTCGCCGCCTGGGGGTGGGCGTCTTCTCTCAACCGAAGCTGGGAGTTGGGGAGCTGGAGGGTCCAGGATGAGAATTCAGTGGCGCTACTATCCCGGAGCTGCTTGTGGTTCAGAGATCAGAAAGGTGTCCTGAGGACTGGAGGCAGAAATCCAGGCGTGGCGTACTGGAAGGCGCACTAGGGGAGGGCAGCCTGGCCCAGAATTTCTTTGCATTTTAAAGGCCACACATTCAGTCTCCCCGGGGCGCTACGGAGTTAGTCACCGCCACATCCAGGACTCCTTCCACAGAGGTCAGTTCCTCAGCTGGGTGGGCTTTAATACGCTCTCTTCGTAGAGACCCGGAGGTTCAACTTTAATTCTTTGCGCTGACATTTGCTCAGCGACACCGGAGCAGAAATCCTTGGGATAATTGCGTAGGTAACAAACAGTGTCTCAATCCCACTGAAGATAAGTAAGTTAAAAATAAAGACAGTGATGTTGGTGGTGAACTTGAGTGGCGATGAGTTTCCCCAATTAGTTCCCCCTTGCACTGTCCATTTGTTAAGCAAATGTGCTGACGGCTTTTTTAAATGATTGGGTTGCCATAGAAGAGGTTTTCTCTAGTCTGAATGAAATTCTGTGCGATGCTGACTGAGGGTTTCAGCCTCCTCTAGATGCTTACAAGAGCTTGGTCTGGAAGGTACACGGGTGCGAACCCTTAAGGTACCAAGCAGCTTCTCAGTGAACCGTGAGACGTTAGAACACTTGCTTCAGGACGCACAGAATTCAGACACCACTTATTAAAGGATTTGTATGGATTATGACTTCCATTAGCATTCATTTTTTGCTTGAGTCAGTAGCATTTCAATTCAACAAATATTTATTGTACACCTGTTAACGGGCAGACCTCTGAGAGCCGGGCTGGTGTGCTGTTGGGTAGCACAGGTGTTGATATTAATACAAAGGGGAATTTTAAGGCACTTATTCCTCACAGGTGGGTGTTTAGAAAGAGACCAATGGCGCTGCGCTTTGCCTCAGCAGCACCTGTGTAATCGCTGGTTATAAGTATTTAAATGCAGGGAGAATGTACATCTTTGAAGAGTCTCTGTCATTAGCCTGATCAGTCATTCCAAAGCAACAAAAATTGTCAAAACCATGCTTAAAATAAGATTATTAAGAATTAGCTCTGTGCCAAGCAGCATGCTAGGCACTTTGTCTTGTCTATGAAATCTACAAAGTAGATACTATTCCCCTGTGCAGACGAGGAACTGAGGCAGAGAGGAGTCCAGTAATTTGTACAAGGTCAGTGGTGAATTTAGAAATTGCATGTGGCTATTTCTGAGTGCAGAACTCGTACTTTTTCACTATTCCATGCTGTCTCTAAGATGGAGAGCGTAAATCCGGCAGATTTAATATAAGAATTCAAATTTATATTCATAGATCCTATCTCCTGGGGATTAATGGAGTTAAAGTAGTCCTCAGGAATGAAGTGAGCACTGTTTTCATTGCACTTGTGTGGTCAAGCTGTGACCTATCTGTGACAAGCAGATGAACAGCTACATCTACTTGTAGTAGATGTAGCTTTAAAAGATAAAATTTATTATGTGTCTTAACATATTTTGAAAGGCCTTTCAAAATATGTTAAAAGATAAAATTTATTATGTGTCCTAACATATTTTGAAAGGCCTGATATATCCAAACAGGGCCAATTAATAAAATTGCATATATATTCTCTCTGTGTTATACATGGAAGGAACAGCGCATTTTCCTATTATTCGTGTGCTTTACTATGGTCTCCTCCTGCAGAGGTGAGTTTCTCAGCTGAGTGGGCTTTGAAATCAATTTCAGCTTGATTTCTTACAGCTGCAAGATGATTAGCGGTCTCTTGTCACCTGGAAAAGACTTTGTGTTTGTGTAAACCTGTGCTCACACACGAATATATATTTTTCCTTAAACCTATTTCCAGAAGTACTACTTCTGGAAATTGTAGAGTACTGCAATGTGATGATCTGGCGAGGAATCAAGTTCCTTATTTGACTTTTGCATAAAGGATTTATAACAACTGACAATTTCTTTAAGTGCATGTAAACCAGGAAAGTAATTTTCAAATTTAAATTAGTGTACTGTGGAGAATGGAAAGTGAGTGAAAAATAGTACTCTGAATTCAAATAATATTTCTTGTTGTGGAAAACACTTGCTTTCTTAAAACTTTTCTTGTAATTGTTGGTAATTACACACAGAAATGGAAGGGGTTTTATATTTAAATTACCTTGAATTGTTGCCAGTTAACTGTTGAGAAAAGGCTTTGCCCGTGAAGGGAGGATCAGGTAGAATATTTTGCCTGCATCAATCTTGGCACAGATTTTTTTTTCCCCTCTATCTTCACGTGGAGGTGAAACAGCCAGACACCTTAAACTCCTCTTTAGGAGCTGAGCTGTTAAATCCTTCCTAGAAGGTGTTTATAAAAGTGTGCCTGACCTGGTAAGGTGTTCTCATGGGGAACCAGGGTGGGTGATGAAGGAGGAGAGTATGTAGGGGATATGAAGCAGGGGCAGTTCCAAGTTTTGTGAGGCCTAAAAGGTAAACAATTTGGAGACTCTCTTTACGAAAATTAATACAAAATTAGGTGTGAAAGTGAATATGTATTTAAAATGAGAAAAAGAGATGATAATTTACTGGAGATTTCTGCCTGTTTCTGTGGAGATCTTGGGCAGTTTACCAGAAATGCGTACAAAAACAGGCGTGCTGATTGCAATCCGGCTTCCCCTCTCCCTGAGAACACTCAGCATTTCCCAGCAGCTTGTCACACCCACGGGGGGCCGTGCTAGTGAGAAGCCCAAAGTTGAAGCTCTGTTACCCTCAAAGAGTGAGAGGGAAAGTTGTGGTTAAAGGCAAAGGACTCATGCTCCACTGAGCAGGGAAGAGACTGCTGGATGGGACAGCAGAGACACTCTGGACACTCATGTCCGACGAACAATTCTGAGAGCTGGTCTTCAAGACTTTCCAGGTTGGTTTGTTTCTCAGGGATGCCTTTGGCCATTGGCTTTTCCAACTATCAGTCACCATTTATTGGGAGTTTTCTAATGTCCCAAGTCCTGAGTAAGGCGAAGTCCTGATTGTCAAGAACTCCCAGTCTCATGGAGCTGATTTCATTGATCACAGTGCTTTGTTATAGGCTTGCATAGAGATGCCACAGGGGCCTTGGAGGGTTCCTGATGGCTTGAGCTGAGTTTGGAGTTACTGTGATGGAGTCCAGGAGGGTCATTCTAAGTGAGCAGAGAGCCATTAAAAGCCCTGGTGGTGGTCGGGCACAGTGGCTCACGCCTGTAATCCCAGCACTTTGGGAGGCCGAGTTGGGTGGATCACCTGAGGTCAGGAGTTCGAGACCGGCCTGGCCAGCATGGCGAAACCCCGTCTCTACTAAAAATACAAAAATTAGCCCGGCGTGGTGGCAGCGCCTATAATCCTAGCTAATTGGGAGGCTGAGGTAGGAGAATGGCTTGAACTTGGGAGGCGGAGGTTGCAGCAGTGAGCCAAGATTGCACCATTGCATTCCAGCCTGGGAGACAAGAGCGAAACTCTGTCTCAAAAAAAAAAAAAAAAAAAGCCCTGGTGGTTTAGACTCATTCATTCTCCTCCACTGATGTTCTTCGAGTCCGGCAGCACCTACGTACCTGAGATTAACTTGTTAGAAATGCACGTTCTCAGGCACCCCGCATTAGGAGCTCTGCGTCTAGAGCACAGTAATCTGTGCTTTCAGAAGCCCTCCGGATGATTCTGGTGCGTGCTAAAATCTGAAAACCACTGGTCTTAATATTTAAGAGAACAGATAGGGCATGGAATCCCTTATGGAGATCACTGGGAGGGAACTGAAATTAATAATAATAGTACTATATTAGTGTTGTAATATGATAATTTGTATTACTATCACTAACATTTATTGAGCACTCAGGTTGTGCCAGGCATTTTGCTAAGAAATATTAACTCTTAATCTTTGGTACAAACCCGGGGTAACGCAGGGCTATGATCACCTGGATTTAAATGTGAGAAAACTGAAAGAGAAATAGGAAATTGTCCGTAGTCACACAGCTGGAAAGTGGTTCAGCCGGGATTCAAGCACAGGCTGTCTGGTTTTAGAACCTTCCTCCTCTTTTATCTTGCCTGGGAGAGTTTTCATTGATGCCACTGTTGTGTGTTGGCATTGGCCGAGAGGCAGGCCTGGGATTGCTTGGGATGTGCCTGTTTAACAATCGTAGTCATTTGCTGACTACTGTGGTTAAGAAATTTTTCATTAGAGACAAATTTCCAAACTAGGAAGGAAGAACTTTATTGTCATTTACTCCTGATGCAGACTTTTAAAGTTTCATGAATGAATAGACATGATTCCATATAAATGATTACATCACATGCAAATACCATTTCCCATAGCGTCATGATTAAGGGCTCCTATGGATTACCCAGCGGGGAGTGATGTTGGTGATTATGGAAGGTGGCCTTGTTTCCTGGTTTAGGAATGCTGGGATTTGATCTGATTATTAGAGGCCTCTCTTCTAGAGGCCAAGCACCTCCCCAGGCCACAGAGGATTTGAAGGTGATGCTGTGTTTGTTCATTACATTTTGGAAGATATTCAGAAGAGCTGTGCCTTGTCCTATTACATTTTTTTTTTCTGGTAAAAAAAAAAAAAAGTTGCCTATGATTCAATCCTTTTTTTTCTTTCTTTCTTTTTTTTTTTTCTTTTTTTTCTTTTTTTTACGAAATAGCCCCATGGTGTCAAGCAGCGTGAGTAAGAATGTACAGATAGTGACATGGATATGTGTGCGAGTGCGTAGAGTGATGGTTTGCTCTCGGGTATAAACCTAAGGTTGCTGTGCCTTTACTTCCCCTCTAGAAAAAAATGTTTACACAAACATTAATTTGAGTTTATGGTAGGCAGCAGAATCTAATTCTGAGAATGCCAGCTGTGTCATCTATGCATGCGTTCATTCATTCATGTGGTCACTGGTTGCCTGCCTAGTTGTGCTAAATATTATGTTAGGCACCAGAAGAGATACAGTGTGACCAAAACAGACATGATCCCCATGGACCGGAATAGAAGTCCTTGTAGTGCAATGTTATGGGAGAACAGAATAGATGCCCTCCCTCTGGCAGTGAGTCAGCAGGAAAGGCGCTCATAAGTTATTGTAGATCAGGAGGGAGGTAGGTTATTGGGCTTGATTAAGGCCTTAGGGAAGTGGAGGTGCGGCAGGATTTGAGAGATAACTAGGAAGATTACACAGGTGACCAGGGGAGGTGGGTGATGAGAGAGAGGGAGGTGCTGGGCCTGCGGATCAGGTTTGAGCCTTGGGCTGCTGGCTTGGTGCCGGTAACATAAGTCAGTATTGGAGGAGGAGAAGCCTCTTTTCAGAGAATTATGACCTTCATGGACACTGAGTCTGAGATGTCTGGATGACCCCAAGGTAGAGATTTTAGGTGGATAATTGGATAGGATAAAGGTCTGCACTCCAGGAAAGAGGTTGGCAATGTAGAGATTTGAAAGAACTGGTCTTTGGATGGTAATTGAATAATTGACTAAATATCAACTGATTGAATAATGCAGTTGCTATAACAACTGAATAATTCAATCAACTGAACTCATTCTTCAGCGAGTGGAGATGAATCCTCCACTCTCTTTGGCCTTTGAGATATTTATTTGAGAGGTGGAGGTGGAAGGGCATCCTCAATGTGGAAAAGCAAACAAGGGCCATTGAAAGCAGTTGAGGACAGGACTAAACTCGGATTTTTCCTTTTTTTTTTTATGCTGCCCAAATTCTTATCTAAGGGGTCTGGGGAGTCATGCCCTACAAACTATAAATTCTTATCAAATGGGTTTCATTTAACCCTGTATATCATGACTTACTTTCCAATCTGACTCTGGCATAACATTACCTGACAAAGAAGAAAGTGGAAATATTTTACCCCAAAAGTATGTTTCTTTGCCACATTTTGAAATGGTCCTGCAAAGCTGTCCTTTGTGGGGTCACATGTGCATCTTTAAAGAATCTCTATTTTCTTCCAGGCCCTCCCTATCCTGAAGAGATTAAGAGTCTAGCACCTTTTAAGGTCTGAATAGGAAACATTTGTCATCTATCATCTCTAAGGGCAGCCACTGTAAGACTTCAAAGAACCTTGCTCTCCACAATTTTTTATCTTAACCTGAACATTTCCTTTCTATTGATCCCAGGTCTTTAGACAAACTCAACCAATTGTCAATCAGAAAATGTTTACATTTATCTATAGCCTGGAAGCCACCCCCAGCCCCGCGCACTTTGAGTTGTCACGCCTTTTTGAACCAAACCGATGTATTTCTTGAACGTATTTCATTGATGTGTCATGCCTCTCTAAAATGTATAAAATCAAGCTGCACCCTGACCACCTTGGGCACATGTTCTCAGGACCTCCTGAGGGCTGAGTCACGGGCCATGGTCACTCATATTTGGCTCGGAATAAATCTCTTAAAATATTTTACAGAGTTTGACTCTTTTTTGTTGACATAGTAGAGTGAGGAGTGAACAAGGAGGTTGTTGAAAGCTAGTGTTCAGAATTTGAGCCCATATCATTTTTATGAGGTAAAACGGTTATCATATATCCTCTTGTTATTTTCTGTTACAAAAACACACATTTTAAATTTATGTATATCGTATGAATCATAAATGAATCATATCATTTTGTGTATTGTGTAGATTGGCCAGTGCTGCTTTGGAGTAGCTGTTAGAATATTAATTTTTATATAGAATAGATAGGTTTTCTTAGGTGCTCCAAGTAGAAGGCTTTTTTAAAACTGCTAAAAGGTAGCTAGGAGAAAAAAAAAAGTTCTTTTATCCAAAAACTATTCACTGAGCATGTGCTATACATGTTATGTGCTGAAATTTTAGTTGTGAATAAAACAAATAGATCCTCATCCTCTCAGAGCTTACAGTTGAGAGGGGAAACCAGACAATTTCACAAGTGATTACAATGAAGTGTGCTGTTCGTTAAGGGTAAGGGACAGGGTGCTATGAGAGCAGGTGGTGAGGGCCACATCCAAAGTGCCACCTAGGCCTGGCAGGAAGGAGATGGAGAAGCACAGAGGGAGTGTTTTGAGAAATCACTGGATGGATGCTTTTGAGGAACTGAAAGCCTAGGCTAGTCTGTTTAAGCTTTGTTAATGACAAGTTATTAATAAGTGGGAATATTCATGAGAGGTCTGCGACCTGATGGGGAAAACTAAAAAGGAAGTATTAAACCTATCTGTGTGACCACGCCCATGTTCTGTGAAGGGTTTTGAAGAATCCAAGATACAATGGAGTTGACAGTGCAAAAAAAAAAAAAAAAAAAGAAAAAAGAAAAACTAAAAACAAAAACACCCAAATTAAAAACAAAAATACCAAAATCAAAAACAAAAATGATTGGGTAATGCTTACTTTTTTTAAGGTGGTGGTTGGGGAACTACTTTTAGCATTATGAAGCATGTTTGGATTTAGCCTGAGAACTTGGGTAATATATCAAAAAATAACATTATATTTCTTGGACTACAGTAACCATTATTGCTATAATAATCTTGCTTAACGTAAAAGATATGTATATAGATATGCTTAGCTTCTTCGGTTTATAGTCTGGAAATGACCTTTGGGATCAGCTTTTCCACCTCCAGTTGCCCCTTCATGAATAATCTGGGGCTCAGGAGTGCTGCAGGCTCAATTATTATTTTCACTGGGTCAGTTGGTGACAACATCTGTTGGGTAGAATCTGTCCTGAGTTCCTTGTCCTACAGCGACAATGCTTCACTTGAAGACCTCTTGTTTGTTGTTGGAACAGGCCCAGTAAATAATTATCTCCATCTCCTTTAAGTCTTTACTTACATGAGCTCCCTCCCCTGTCTTCCTTATCTCCTACTTTTTCTGACACTGTGCTATGTTTTGAATTCCGTAGGAATCCTTGGCGGAAGTTGCCTTCAGGATTTTAGGCCTGTCTAAACAGGTAGAATTTATCTGACATTTCTTTCACTCCCTTAAGCCTCATGTGAGTTGGCACAGAGACATGTAACTTTGGCAAAGAATGAGAAAGAAGGTTCTGGGGAAGTTTTCTCTGTTAATATTTGAACCAAAAGACACGGTGGGGCTTGGAAAGTATCTGATGAATTGTTTTTAAATGTCATGAACTATTTATGTGCCCCCAAATTATGTTTGATCAGATAGGTGTGGCCCTGATCAGTAATAACAGACTGGTATTTGGTCCTTTTATTAACTATTTCCTCTCCAATTTCCTTTCCAAAGCCACGTGTCAGTTTCTAGCATTGTCACTATGAGCCCAAGATCCAGAATTATTACTTTATTGTTTAGTTTTGGGGTACAGTTGTCAGGCTGTGCCTTTTCATTGGTGGTTTTTTTCTTGTTTGTTTTGTTTTTTAAGTAGAAGTTTTTGCTTTTCCTAGTTTACAGGACACACAGATTTAGCTGCTGTGTATTTTATTTTGTGTACTAGCTACCTGATACTTCAGAGTCTCTACTCAGTGGTAGCATTATCTTAGTCATGCTAATCCTCTTAGGAACCCTATTAGATAGGAATCATCTCCATTTTATTGAAGGGAACACTGAGACTCAGTGAAACCTAGAACTTGCACAAGGTCACCCAACTGGGTTGGAAATCTGGCCTATGTCTTTTTTTACTTTCTACCCCTGTTATTTGATTTCAAGCTAGTGCTGTTTCAACCATTTCAATCACTGCACTCTGTTTTGCATCCCAGGGAAATTATTTCACCCCAAGACTTGAGGGGTTGCAAGACCCATTCCAACTAAGATTTCAGAAATTCCTCTACCTCCTGAGTTTGGAAGTAGCTGTTCTGTGCATTCTCAGGCTCAATGCAAAGGTGAAATCCTTCATGACAGGGGAGGCTTTAAAACCACATCCATGTAGACCTGGAATCTTGCTAAACCCTGTTGTGAAGATAAACGCAGCATGGTCTTGATAAATATGTCATTTAAGAGCAATTTCCTGCCAGATGACTGTGTATATATGAAGCTGGGTAATCTGGAAAAGTCTCTATCCTTTGTCTGATCCAAGTGATGCTGTAAACAGGATTGTTAGATTTGTATAACAAAGCTAGCAATCACATCTAAATATTACTACACTTAATTCCTAAGTGTTCATGTGAGAACAACTTCATTGTGTTTTTATGTTTTTGAATGATGTAACCTTTTAAATATATACAGATGTTGGCATTTCAAAACCCAGGAAAATTCCTGTGGTGCTATTGATTAGATCAAGGTACTTTTTTGGTGTGTATCTATTATTAGCATTAAGACACACTTATCAAATAAGATCTTTTCAGGATCCAGAGTATACAAACATGGTGGATGTTTTGGTTATCGTGGTCTTCAAGAAGCTGGGGTTACTTCTCTGAATACTCCACTTATCCCCAGCAGAGCTTCTGAGATATCTCCTAGGGATCCCCCTTTAGTTTCATGTAGAGTCGGTGGCTTTCTAGGATGTGAGAGCAAATGCAGAGGCTGGTGTAAATGGCAGGGGAAAGTAGTGGAAGAATGTAACTAATACTCCCTGGGACCCTACAATCTGATGTGCCGGGCACAGCCTCATCTGCTTTTGAGAACACTCATCGGTGTTGTTTAATATTCATTCCAATAAGCAGCCATTTTACTATAGGTTATGAATGGTAATTTTGTATTTTTGTTTAACCTATTTTCTAATGCAAATTTTGCTGACCAATTCTGGATGTCTTGTTTGTGCAATTTTGGTTGTTTCCATGGTTTGTAGTAATATCCTAAATCTGGCCAGTCGGAAAACCAGGTCTTGCCTGTCATATCTTTTTGCTGGTGGCAGTGGGTCAGAGCTGACTGACTTAGTACTTACAAGGCATTTGTATTATTGTTGCTTTTTAAAGTATGTGATTAAGCATAGGATAGAATAGTATAGAACAATACTGTGTGCTGATGTATGCATGCAGATATATATATTTTTTTTCTGGAAATGAGTGCTAGAAACTTACTAGTGGTTCCTTTGTGGAGATGGTCTAGTTTGAGCTAAGTCACTTTTTATCCTTTGCCTCTAGGCACAATTACAGTTTCCTAAGGCATACCCACTTAAAAAAAAAAAAAGTTACCAGGTTTAATTCAGTGGTGAGATAATAGGGCTTTTTATTTTTGTCTTTAAAATGTCATTAAAAAAATTATCCTTGGACCTGAGAATATTAAACAGACTTTGAATTTGTTTAATATTTTATAGTTTTTTAAAAGTCTGGCATTTATTATTAGATTTTATTAGTTTCTTTGAGATCAGGAGAATTAGCACTACTGTGTATGGTTGTTGAAATGATTAAGGAGAGAAAAGGTTCCAAATTATTCTCTCCATTCAGCAAGAGTTCCTGTAGGCCACTTCTGATGAAGTAGGTGCAGAATGGAACCACTTAAAACGTTTCTACTCCAGTGAGCAAGTAATGAAGGCCTATGCTATGGCTCCCTCAAACCACCTTGTTACTGGGGAAAGTCTGGGTTTTGAATTCAGACAAACCCCAGCTCAAATATCAGTTCTGCCATATATTAGCTGTGGGACGTTGACATCTCTGGAACTCAGTTTTCTCATTTGTAAAATGGAGATGAAAATACTTTGAGATGCCTGTGGATGTTAGTAAGAATACATGTAGACTGCCTTGCACATAACAGATACTTCATAAATGTCTATTATTCAAGGAAAAGAGGGAGTCTGGATTCTTCGTAATAAGCAAACCTACAGAGGTTTGGGTAAGTGCCTGCCTACGTTGTTATGTCAGCTTTCTCAGAGATCAGACATCTGTGCACTGCTGAGGTTTTTTTCTACATTGCCTTCTAACCAGGATAAGGATGAGAAAGCATGGTAGGATCTGATACTAAATTACAGTATTAAAAGAAACAAGAGGCACATTTTTGGGCCAGTAACAATTTAAAAAATCTAGTCTATTTACCCAACTTGAGGCTGTTATTTTTAGAGATGAGACACTAGACACTGAAAGTTTTTTTTAAACTTTAGATTTTTATTTTCATTTTAAAGATGTTTTTCCCTTTTGCATTTTTAACTAAGTTTTGAGGTCAGAAAGCGAGTATTGCACATGCACATATCCTATTGGCAGTACTGGGTTTAGTGGTTTCTTGGTAGTTACCGTATAATTTGATGAAAGCCTGGCCACTTCTGGGGTTAGCTGACAGTGTTTCCTAAATATATGTATATATATGTAGATACACATATATACGTATATATGTAGACATATATACGTATATATGTGTATCTACATATATATGTGTATATATGTGTATCTACATATATATGTGTATATATGTGTATCTACATATATGTGTGTATATATGTATCTACATATATATGTGTATATATGTATCTACGTGTGTATATATGTATCTATGTGTGTATATATGTATCTACGTGTGTGTATATATGTATCTACAGGTGTGTATATATGTATCTATGGGTGTGTATATATGTATCTACAGGTGTGTATATATTTACGGGTGTGTATCTATATACGTGTGTGTATATACATACACATATTTACACACATGTGTATGTATATATACATACACATATATTTATATACACACATATGTGTATGTATATATACACATGTGTGTATATATACATATATACATATATGTATATACACACATATGTGTATGTGTATATACACATATGCGTATATGTGTATATACACACACATATGCGTATATGTGTATATACACACACATATGCGTATATGTGTATATACACACACATATGCGTATATGTGTATATACACACACATATGCGTATATGTGTATATACACACACATATGCGTATATGTGTATATACACACACATATGCGTATATGTGTATACACACACATGCGCGTCACACATATGCGTATGTGTGTACACACACACACGTGCGCGTGTGTGTGTGTACACGCACGTGCGTATGTGTGTATACACGCACGTGCGTATGTGTATATATTTGTATACATCTATATGTATACACATACTTATGTGTATATATTTGTATACATCTGTATGTATACACATACGTATGTGTATATATTTGTATACATCTGTATGTATACACATACGTATGTGTATATATTTATGTACGTACATGTATACACATACGTATGTATATTTATATATGTATATGTATACACATACGTATGTATATTTATATACGTATCTGAATACACATACATAGGTATATTTATATACGTATATGTATACACATAGATAGGTATATTTATATACGTATATGTATACACATAGATAGGTATATTTATATACGTATATGTATACACATACATAGGTATATTTATATACGTATATGTATACACATACATAGGTATATTTATATACGTATATGTATACACATACATAGGTATATTTATATACGTATATGTATACACATACATATGTACCTATATTTATATACGTATATGTATACACATACGTATGTACCTATATTTATATACATATATGTATACACATACGTATGTATCTATATTTTTATACGTATATGTATACACATACATATGTATATATATTTTATATGTATATGTATATACATACATATGTATATATATTTTTATACATACATATGTATACACATATATGTGTATATATTTATACACATATATATATACATGTTAGTATATTTATACACACATATATATTTATACATGTTTGTATATTTATACACACATATGTATATATTTATACACACATATTTGTGTGTATATATTTATACATATATGTGTATATACACATATGTGTATATATTTACATACATATATGTATACATATTTACATACATATGTATATATATTTACATACATATGTATATATATTTATATACATACGTGTATATATTTATATACATGTGTGTATATATACATATATGTATATATTTATATACATGTGTGTATATATACATATATGTGTATATATACATATATATATGTGTATATGTACCTCTATGTGTGTATATATACATATATTTGTGTATATATACATATATGTATGTATGTATACATATATGTGTGTATATATACACATATGTGTATATATATGCATATATAGTGTATATATATACTATATATGTATATATTTGTATATGTGTACATATATATACGTATATGTACATATACGTATATATACACATACATATGTGTATGTGTATATATGTATATATACATACATGTGTATGTGTATATATGTATATATACATAGATGTGTATGTGTATATATGTATATATACATACATGTGTATGTGTATATATGTATATATACATACATGTGTATGTGTATATATGTATATATACATATGTATGTGTATATATACATATATAAATATATGTGTGTGTGTGTATATATATATATATAGACAAGAGAGTACCTTTGAAGGCTTTGGAAGGTGAAACCTAGTCAGTGGCTTCATTGGAGCACATACCTACATTTCTGATTGCTCCTCCCCCAGCCAAAAATATTGATTAGCTATGATTTCACGTTTAAACAGGGCAATAGAGAAAATGGAAATGTTTTCTAGTTTCAAAAAACTTGTCTCCCTGGAGTGTCAAGCTTCATCTTCATGAAAAGATTATTAGTGGTAACCGCTTCGGAGCAGAGAGGATTTTAAAGGCAGATGAGGTCTGTGTAGGCTGAGAGTGGGGAGGAAAAATGTGACTTGAGTCTGGAAGAATGGGAGGGACTGGCTGTCAAAGGCTTGGGGAGAGGTCGTCACTTTTGTCTCTGTTCCTCTCACATTGTGTAGCCTCTTGGAACTTTGCTGAAGGACCCTTTGCAATGCTACACATATTAGGAATGGACACTGAAACCGTCACCTACAGGAAATGAGGTGTCAGAGACTGAAGGACAGGTGGCTTAAAGGTCAAGTATTTGGAGCTGAGCCAATGAGCCTGAATCTCAGCTCTACTATGTAGTAATTGTGTGTCACTGGGAAAGTTACTTAAGCTTTCTGTGCCTCAGTTTATTCGTCAGTGAATGAGGCATCTAATAGTACCTACCTTATAGAGTTATGAGGATTATAGGATAGTATTTCTAAAGTGCTTAGTACCTGATACCTGAAGCACCGTAGCCTCCCCTTAAGGAGTAGCTGCAGTGGCTGATGCTCTTGTTGTTTGGAAATATTGATGGTGGAGAGACTCATTTAACTTTAATGCCATATAATGTGTCATGTTTACCTCCCTTAATAGAACCTAATAATTGCTTCATATTGAAAAACTCATTTGCAGTATTTTAGCTCAGTGGGAAGATTGATTTGGATGTTTTTAATCATTCTAAGCCTTTGTTCTAGCCGAGGCTCTATGAAATGGGTTGCAAAATCCACAGACTGAGAAATGATAGAAAACTAGGGAAAGTTCATTTGGGAATTATCAATTTAAGCTGTCACATGATAATGTCCACTTCATTGCACTGACACTGGCATTGATGGAATCCAAGTGGTGGAGAAAAATCGATTTAACCTTTTTAAAAGATGATGGTTTTAATATTGATAAGTGTTCTTTACCTTTTCATTTGAGAGATGCTACTGTAATGGAATGCCTTATAAATACTAATGAGTGCTGACTGCCATCTTTGATAGTAACTCCTTTGAGTATTTTAAGACAAACTCCCATGATCTGGGCAAATGTCATGTTAATGCATCCCAGACAGGTTGAGAAATATATTCATTAAATCATGCTTCACATGAGTGTAGGAAGAGTTTATTAATTTATATTTAAAAACCTTTGTAGATTCACAGGCCAAAAAAGGGCTTAGGAGGTGTGTGTGTGTGTGGGCGCGTGAGTGCATGTGATTCCTTTTAATTCATCTGTGGCAGCTTTTTCTCCTTTGATTGAGACATTTGGATCAGTTCAGAGGGCATTGGATGTACATCAGTCAGCTCCTCATGAGTGCTTCCTGGGTGCCTCACCTGCTGCCCTTTCTTAGTCCCCAGCATGCTGGGGAATTCCAGCTGTCTCCAGGATCCTCAGGATTGTAAAGGATTTCTGCCTATTAAGATCCAAATGTTAATGGAAAGAGGGGACAGAGAGCTGGGCTTTAGGATCCATGCCAGTTCTAGGATCCTTCAATTCTTGGTTGATAGTGTCTGAGATCACTTACGTGGGCCTTACTCTGTTGTGGAGTTCAGGGGCTTCATTGTCAACCTGTTGATGGTGATTTTGTAAAGATATTAAGAGGAGTGGGTCATTTCATCACGAAATGATTGGGAAAAACCAGATGGGATGTCCAAGCAGATAAAACGGGCGCATCCTCACCATAGTTTACTCCCTGACCTTCAATCAGTAAGACTGATGATCATTACTAATTTAATGCCTCTGTAAAAAGCTGCCCTGTACCTTATCATAGAGCAATAAATATGTATTACACAACATGTTTTTCCAAAAAGCTTAACAGTTATGAAGCTCTTTAGGTTGATGAACTCCACTAGTCTCTAGGCAGGCTTGGATTTCTAGTAAATATTCAGTCATGATGTTAATAAAACGAATCCTCTTCTGAATTCATTCATTTGTTCGTTCCATCAAAACTTATCTGCAATGTGCCAGGTATTGATGTGGACTAGGAAAATCCAGTCTCTTCCCCTCAGGGCACTTACAGTATTGCAGGGTGGTATTGAGGAGTAGATTAGGAGATTAAGTAAATAAACTAACAAGATCATGTTGGATCCTTAGGGCCATCAAGAATGTGAGGTGTGATGAGATTATGACATGGAGGTGCTGCTTCACACTAGAAGGTCAGGATTAGAGTTAGGCTTGGGGTAGAACTTGTTAAGGAGGTGATTCCTGATGTGGGACCTGAAAGAGCCAGGTTTTTGATCTCTGCAAAGGTCACATTATGTAACGAATAACAGCCTTGAATAAGGAAACAAAATCCCTACACTTGCACCCCAAGTGTTTGATGCACCCATTTTCTCCTTATGCTAGGTTTCTAGTGTTATACTTCACACAGGCATTACCCTTCCACCAAGTAGAACTGAACCATCTCAAAATAATGGGCCTCTTCCAGGCAAGGACTTGACTGTGGCTCAGTAGATCCTACCTTTCTTCACACAAACCAAGTTGGCTGAACTTTGCTGCTAATGAGAGCTCCTTCTGTGTTTACTTTCCAATTACATTGGCCAGTCAGGTAAGCCTAGAGCTTTGGCCAGGCTTGCTTTAACTTTCCTTTGATGCTTAAAATATGCTCTTTCGCTTGTTGCTTTTAGCTCTCCGTAAATGCCACACTGTCCTGTCATTCTCAGGCTGTCAAGATTCTGTCCGCTTGTGTCAAGATACTTATTGGAAATTAGAGCTTCCTCTACTTTAAGTCTGAATCTTTTCAACACTGGATTTTTATATGATTTACGAAATTTGAATTGTTTGGTGAACAATGAGCCAAAATAGACAGTGAGGCTTTGCAAAGGCGCAAGTGTCTTAATCAAGAACCCTTCCTGCTCAGTCCGTGGAAACTTACCCAGTGGTATAAACCCTGCCACGGTGGCTTACACAGGTTCTCTGTGCTTTTTGTTGATTAACTCAATATGGAACAGTATGCTTTGGGTCCTGAGAGTCAGAAGGAATGGTAATACAGAATTATAACTTTATAGAAAAGCAGAAATTTACTAAATTAAATGTTAAACTCGAGCTTAAATGCTATTGAAGCACTTGTGTTGTGCAGATAGATGCCTGTACTGATTGTTCTCTTTCTGGAGCTTCTGTTCTGTGCAGAGATGACAAACATGATAATATTTTATTGCACATAAGTAGGAGTTAAGAATCTGGGATAGATATCTGTCTTGATTTTCCATAATATGCCTGTACTATGTGAAGTGGTTTCATTTATTTTACAGAGCACTGTGTTATTTAGAATATTCTAAAACTATATGTGGACTTTCCTGTATTGGCTGTTGAATAAGAACTAATTAGCTGTGCCATATCTTGAGTTAGCAAGGCCTCTTGAATTGTCTTAAAGAAAGTTGTAGGATATTTCTGGTCCTTCTATAGGATCTATGTTTCTGATATTTGTGCTGAGATGGTGATGGTAATACCAGCCTAGAGCCATTGCTCCCCTTTCCAAAGCCCAAGGCAGATGTTCAAGTGAATGACATCATATTTCCCACTGAGTCTCAGAATCTTTTTTTTGTTTTTTTGAGACGGAGTCTCACTCTGTCACCCAGGCTGGAGTGCAGTGAGTGGCGTGATCTCAGCTCACTGCAACCTCCGCCTCCTGGGTTCACGCCATTCTCCTGCCTCAGCCTCTCGAGTAGCTGGGACTACAGGCACCCGCCACCACGCCCAGCTAATTTTTTGTATTTTTAGTAGAGACGGGGTTTCACTGTGTTAGCCAGTATGGTCTCGATCTCCTGACCTCGTGATCCACCCACCTCAGCCTCCCAAACTGCTGGGATTACAGGCATGAGCCACTGTGCCTGGCCAGAATCTTTTTTTTAATAACAGCTCTTCAGGTAGCTGTCATGAGTTGATCTGAGCTGGTCACCAGAAACCTAGTTGTCATCCAAGACTGTTTTTGATTAAACTTTTTCTTTCTGTTGTCTGAAAGCACACATACAAAATGTCACTGCAAACATTACTTTTATTTTTACATTCGCTTATTACAAAACATTATGTCAATAGTAAAAGAAAAAAAAAGCACATATTATCTGCCTTTGGAAAAAATCAGCCATCAGTGATTTTTTCATTTTTTTTTTCCCCAACTTAAGCCATACTTGTACATCACTTCACAGAGCCATAAACATAGTTTTGGTAGAATTTTGTAGTTTGTGTTTTTCACTTAAAATTATACCATAAATTATTTTCCAGGTGACTACATAGCATTGGAGAATTCATTTTTAATGGCTGCATTAGTGAAAATGAGTGGCTCGTATTTCTGTTCCTGGTGTATGTGTGTATCTAAAAATATATCACTTAATATGCATTCTGTGCTACATTTCCTAGGCTTGTAGAACATTTATAGTTTGTAGTAACTCAGTTGTCACCTTGTGCAAACTGTGCAAGAGATTCTATCCTTCACTTGTGCTGATGGAGTAATTTAAAATTTCATGTCGTGAGCACGTATTGGGGATTACTATAGAAGCCTATGAACCCTGGATTTTTGTATGGATTTTCTCTAATATACTCTAAATCTAAAAACACATTAAGGCAAAGCACCTGGCTCCTCAAAGAGCTAACACCATGAAATTACCTAGAAAACAAAATTTAGCTAAATGAATTTATACCTTACTACAGGGACTGAGAGTTATCTATTTTTTTCTATTAGCTGAACAGCAGTCTTTATCTCTGTTATATGAAATGACATGAGCTGTGCAAGGTGAAGTCACGCAGAGAACAATCATAACATTAAGAGAAATGTGGCCTGAAAGAATACATTTTGATTTTTATGCTACTTATAGAGTTCAGTGTGATGGAGCTAGCAAAATTGACAGCAGAGCCCAACAATTTTAGTACAGAATTTATCTGCTCTGGGAAAAAGCTGTCTTCGTTGTGTTATGAAATGTGAATTGGTGTTGGGTATTTATAGAGTGAGAGGCAGCAGAAAATGTCCTCATAGTCAAGTTTAAGAAAATGTCTTATCTAAATGAGAAGCAATACATTGACATTTATACTGACATAAGTAGCATGACTATGGAAGATGATTAGATAAGAGTGGCCCTTGGTTGACTTCATGACTTCTGTTTGATTGGCAGTGTATAAAATGTAGTAATTTCACATAAACATTTGGGCTGAGAGCATCTCTTGAAAGATCTGAGTGTGAGGCGAGTCAGCCTGCATTCCTGCAGAGCTGCCCTAGCCACAGTGAGGATAGCACCCATGGTCACCTGGGATTTTGACCCTGACAAATAAATACATCTTTTTACTTTACCAAATTCATCTCCTTAAAATGTGTCAGTTTCTAGACCTGTACATTCATTCCAACTTGGCTTAAAATTAATAAATTTTGTCATTTTTATGTTTTCTTAATCATCCTAAAATACACATAACCTAATATGCATTTTTTTTTTTTTTTGAGACGGAGTTTCGCTCTTGTTGCCCAGGCTGGAGTGCAGTGGCGCAATCTCAGCTCACTGCAACCTCCACCTCCCAGGTTCAAGCAATTCTCCTGCCTCAGCCTCCTGAGTAGCTAGGCTTACAGGCGCCCGCCACCACGCCTGGCTAATTTTTGTATTTTTAGTAGAGACGGGGTTTCTCCATGTCAGTCGGGCTGGTGTCGAACTCCCGACGTCGGGTGATCCACCTGCCTTGGCCTCCCAAAGTGCTGGGATTATAGGCGTGAGCCACCACACCTGGCTGCAATGATCATTTTTAAGTATACAGTTCAGTGACGTTATGTTTATATTGTTGCACAAGTGTCACCTCCATCCGTCTCCTGAACTCTTCATTTTGTGTAACTGAAACTGTGTCCATTAAACACTGTTTCCTCATTGTCCTCTCCCTCTGCCCCTGACAGCCATCATTCTACTTTCTGTCTCCACGAATTTGACTACTCTAAGTGGCTCCCATAAGAGGACTCCTATAGTATTTGTCCATTTGTGACTGGCTTATTTCCCTTAGCATAATGTCCTCAAGGTTCATCCACGTTCTAGCAATTGCCAGAATTTCCTTCTTCTTAAAGGCTGAATAATAATATGTTGTATGTATTTATCGCATTTTGTTCATTCGTAGACACTTGAATTGCTTCTTTTGCCTATTGCAAATAGTGCTGCTAGGAACATTGGTGTACAATTATTTAAGTCCCTGCTTTCATTTCTTTTGGGCAGATACCCAGAAGTGGAATTGCTAGATTATGTGATAATTCTATGGTTATTTTCTTGAAGAACTGCTACATCATTTTTCCATAGCGGCTGTACCATTTTACATTTCCACCAACAGCACACTAGGGTTCCAATCTCTCTAGAGTCTTGCCAACACTTGCCATTTTCTGTTTTGTTGTTGTTGATAGCCATTCTAGTGAGTTTAAAGTGTGTCTCATAATTTCCATGTACATTTCCCTAAGAATTAGTGATATTGAGTATAACTTTTTTACAGAGCTTACTACAGTTGTAAGACATGACCTTTTGAATTGTCATTGTAAGAAAATTACCTGGCAGATCAAAAGATCTGGATTCTAGTAATGTCTCCATCTTTAATTAGCCATTTGACCTTCAATTCTGTTTGACAACAGTTAATTAGGCTGTGCTGTGCTAAGTGCTGATCACCTCATGAGGTGACACAGAGTGGAGAAAAATAAACCACAAATTTTTTATTCATGCCTCTGGTTTACAGATTTTTTTTTTTTGGTCTCAAAGTAATAACAAGGTATCACAGCTTAAACTTTTCTAATTCTAAAGTTTGTAATCTGTCACCTAAACTTATAAGTGTAACTTAGATTCTCTACAGACCTAGGTAGGGTTACCAGCCATCAAAATAAGACATGAAAAGTATGATATAAGGGAAACAGGTAATTTTGAAATTTTTGGAGGATCTGTGGTTAATATCTGAACCTTATTTACAATTTCTACTTATTTATAAATTTGATTAAAAATTAGCATATCTTAATTAAATGTTGTTTATTTTATCTTATCTCTTGTCATACCTTGCTTATCTGGCTTCCCAGCTCATTACAGCCTGGCTTCTGTGTCCCCGAGGTGTCTGCTGCCCTCCCAGTAACCAAACAAGTTGGGGCCACCTCTGCTTCCCTCAGCTGACTTTTCTGCAACATTTGCAATTGTTGCTTACTCCTTGAAACTTCCTCTCTCAGCTTCCTTAGTCCTGTTCTCTTCCCCTCCGCCCCACCACCCCCAGCTCTCCTGTGCTTCCCTGGACATTCTCCCTCAGTTTTCATTATGAGTTCTCTTTCCTCTGTGCTGCCACTAAAAGTTAATTATTCCTGTGGTTCAGCTCCCAGCCTTGTTTGCTTTTCACTTTACACACTTGTTTGAGGAGAGACGGTTCCTGTCTTCCACATTTCCATCCCAGATTTTGCTCTGAACTCCCACCTTGAATATCCAGTTGGACTATATAGTGTGTCTCAACTTTGATAACTTATCAGTCTTCCACCTTACCTTCTGTAAATGGCTCTTGCTCCCCTTTCCCTGTGTTAATTGGTGGTTCCACCATATTACCTCTGGCCTATCTAGGCAACTTAAACACCTGCTGCTGCCTGCTCCCTATTCCTCTCCAACACATATAATCAGCAATTTACAAAATTCAGCTTCTCAGTCCCTTCATTGTCATTCTAGTTACATTTTTTTGTGGTCTAGCCTTTATCACACTGGATTAATACATCAACTAGGTACTGCATTAGCATCTCATTCTTAACACCTCCTAGATCACACAACACTGTTGGAATTGCTTTGCTATCTGCTTCTCCTACTGTACTCTGAGTGCCTCAAGAGAATAAATGGGGTGTGTATTTTATTCCTTGAGCTAATGCCTAGGGGAACTAAAGGATACTGTAATAGTCTCTCTCTTACAGTCTCTCTTTTTTTTTAATGCACAAAATGTAAGTTTCACATCGTTGCATGTGACAGACCTAATTCTACTGCAGTATCACACAAGTGTAACCATTAAACTCCAGAGACTGAAACATAGTTTTCTCATCAGCTTAAAAAAAAAATCTGGTGGTAGTATAGCTCAATGGTGGGTTCAAACACATCTGCTTTTTACATGATCCTTGATGCTCCAGAGCACACTGTTTACTTTCGCTTTCAATGACTCTAATTTCAAATGGTATAGATCAAGGTTGCACATATGTGTACAAAGAGGATGAGACTGTGGTGGGTGACATGTTAGAAAGCTGTGAATACCTCGATATTTGATTGGCAACAGCAAATGTTTTCGTCATAGCATTGGAATATTCTTGATTGCTTCTGTTTATTATTGCTACTTATTTCCTAGCATATTTGAATTGCATCACTTTCTGATCAGCCTTTGTAATTTTCTTTACCATTTCCCATTGTGATGCACTAATAATTATTATACAGTGTCTCTTCAGGTTTTTAGATTCTTATTTTAGAATGATGACTGCTTTGCCCAGAGTAGAGATTTGGTGATCCCAGTTAGGTAGGGATGGCAATCTAGCCTAAGGTATAAGCACAGATGTTGTGGTCAGAGAGAACCTGGTTCGAATCCTGGCACTAATACTTACTGGCTGACAAGTTGCTTCATGTTTATAACCCTTGATTTCTTCTTACATAGGATTGGTATTTTTACTCAGCTCTGTTAACATTTGTGAGGATTTAGAAAACTCATGGACAAGAAGACAGTGCCTGCACTTAGTCACTGCCAAACAAAGGGCCACTATTTATATCCCTAAATTATCCACTTCATTTGGAAATATCACAAATGTGGCCACTGGTTTGATTTTTTTGCAGCAATTCATATGTGGATGAAATTGAGCTCAGTGCAACTCAGCTATCTAACGCTTAAGGAGACACACATTTTATATTCTGATAAATACTGAGTTGGAGACATACTTGCCGTGAATGAATGAATAAATGAATTTAAATTTTATACTTGTCCTTATGAGAGTAAGCATTAATTTGTCATTGATTACAACCTTAAATGATTGATGAGTACTTAGAAACTAATGACTTCGCAAAAGAGAATTTCCAAACTGTCAATTTGCTTAGAATTTAAACAATGTCATTGTATTATTCCTCTAAAGCTTGAAGTTTTCAGATGTGTTTCTTTTTATCTGGCATTTTATTAAAAGATGTGTTACGCATGGGAAAGGTCAATGAATGTGACACAGGGCTTGGCAAAGCTGGGATTTATGGAGCACAATTTTTTTAGAAGTTTTCTATTAGAAGATCAGACCTGTTCTTCTTCCTTTTCCTAAAGACAAAATTTAGGAGATAACATCAATTAATAATTTTGAGAAATAGTCCTTAACACTTTGATCATATAACTATACCCCAATTATTTTATGAGACGACCCATCTAATTGGGGCATAAATGATTTCAAATACATCTTTAGGGAAGATGGCTAAGTTTCCAACTTGATCTAACAGGTGCTTTAGAGACCTAATATAGAAAGAATTTAGATTGATTATAGAAGGAATATAATGTAGATTGGAAGATCTCTTTAGTTTTCGTAGTGTTTCTAGTATCAAATCTAGAGAGAGGGTTTTATTCTGTGTAAATGGGATCTATGATATTAGCAACCATTTAGATATAGATGGCTAGGTTATTAACTTTTTAGCAGTTTTACTTTCGTCATAGCACTTATGACTATCTGACATAAGTATTTTAATAATTAATTTTATGCATACTTGCCTTTCTTGAGTAGTGATAAATCCTATTTACATAAAGACCTCTAAAAACATGCCTGTAGGCCAAGGAAGGGACGTTGCATCTCGTGAAGAATCCTGGGATATTTGGTAGGAGAGAGTGGAGGAGGGCTTTGGGCTTATGCTGAGTGGCATTAAGGGTGGACCAGCAGAAGCCATGGTCAACTCTGTACTGAGTGCTATTCTGAAGCCGAGGCAGTTTCACAATTGAGTATCCTAGTGATCTTTACTCAGGGAGCAGGGGAAATGAAGTAGAGCTAGGAAAGTTGGTAGGAATGAAAGAAATCATTCAACAGTAGGGAGTTATTACATTGTTTAGCAACTATGGAATGCTCTTAGGAAAATTTTTTTTGTTTACTTTACAGTTGTACTTACTTCTGTTAATGAAGCACAATCTGATTTTTAGCAGGGATGACATTTATTTACTCAGATGTCGCATAAAAACTTTTGTCTTTTCCTCACAGCTCCATTTTGGTGCTCAGAATTTTCTTGACATCTGTAGGCTGAAAATCCCAAATGCAAAAACCTGAACTACAAAATGTTGCAAAATCCAAAAGCTTTTGAGTGCAGACATAATGACACAGGTGGAAAATTCCACACCTGACCCCGTGTGATGGGTCACAGTCAAAATGCAGCCAAAACTTTGTTTCATGTGCAAAATTATTGAAATATTGTATAAAATTACCTTTAGGCTATGTATATAAGGTGTGTATGAAACATAAATTAATTTAGTGTTTAGACTTGGGTCCTGTCCCCAAGACATCTCATTATGTATATGCAAATATTCCAAAATCTACAAAAATCTGAAATCAGAAATACTCTGGTCCCAAGCATTTTGAATAAGGGATACTCAACCTGTAGTAGGAATAAAATATACCACCGTCCTCCCCATGTCTGTTGGACGAATAACAACTTTTATTGATGATATACTAAACTTTGTCCTTAAGCTGTTCTCCTACAAAATATGGGACTCTTTTCAGATAGCAAGTCTCAGTACATAGTTGCAAAACTTTACATGATGTTGTTTAAATTGAGAGGCTATTTTGATGTCATGAGTGAGTATCAGGAAGGCAGACCATCACAAGAATTGGGTCTTTTCTGTGAGCATGAGACTTAGAGAAGTAAGGAACCTTTCTGAAAAGAAGCACAACTTGCCCATGTTCCTCTTTCCTGAGTGGACCCAACAGGCAGTGGTTAATGTGAGATACGGTGTATAGTTTTGTATTTCCAGCAATGCTGAAATCTGAATAACCAGAAAGCTAAAAATGAAGAAACAGATCATAAATCAAAGAACCTTTGATACTTCTCCTTCCTTCCACTGGTCTTCTTCCTTGGACTCGCCCTGCGTGGAACATATTCCACACAGCAGACACTATGATCCTTTGAAAACCCATGGCAAATCAAATCAATCAATCCTCTGACCAACCTTCACCTCCTCTCCTCCCTGACTTCCCAATTCACTTAAAATAAAACCTCAAGTCTTTGCTGGCCCTCATCCCTTCTCTGACATCATCTTATTCTGTCACTGATAGATCAGGCAGATCTGGCTCTGTTGACCTCTTTGCTGTTAGAAGCAAGGAACATGTTCTGGCTTTGGGGCTTTGCATGGATCCATTCCTATTTTTGGAATCCTCTTTCTCAAATAGTGTTTCTCATTCTTGTCACTTAAGTCTCTGCTCACATGCTCCCTCATCCTCTGTGGGATGGCTTCATCCCTCTTCAAACATATATATCCTCATGGGAACGCTAGCTTCCCAAAGGCAGGACCCTTGTCTGATTTGACCACTGAGTTGATGAATTTGTAAGAAGCCAAGTCAGGCTTTGAAAGCAGATTCCTAGCATCCATTGAAAGGAGGAATTTTGAGGGTAGATGCTAGATTAGACAAAATTCAACCTTATCTCCCATATATTTTGCGTGTAGTAACAGTGGTGTATGTTCCCTACAATGCCCTGGTAGCATTACAAAGAAAAATTGTTTGGGCTTTTTCAGAACTATCACATTTTAAAAATATTTGTTGTCATTTTCTTTGTTTTTTTTGTTTGTTTGTTTTTTTTTTTGAGACGGAGTCTTGCTCTGTCACCCAGGCTGGAGTGCAGTGGCATGATCTCGGCCCAATGCAATCTCTGCCTCCTAGGTTCGAGCGATTCTCCTGCCTCAGCCTCCTGAGTAGCTGGGATTACAGGTGTGTGCCACCATGCCCAGCTAATTTTTGTATTTTTAGTAGAGACGGGGTTTTACCATGTTGGCCAGGCTGGTCTGGAACTCTTAACGTTGTGACCCGCCCTCCTCGGCCTCCCAAAGTGTCAGGATTACAGGCGTGAGCCACCGTGCCTGGCCCATTTTCTTTTTTAAGATGGAATCATGCTCTGCCGCCCAGGCTGGGGTGCAGTGGTGCGATCTTCTCAGGGCTCACTGCAACCTCCATCTCCTGAGTTCAAGCAATTCTCTTGTCTCAGCTTCCTGAGTACAGCACCTGCCACCATGTCAATTTTTTTTTTTTTTTAAATTAGAGATGAGGTTTTACCATGTGGGCCAGGCTGGTCTCGAACCCCTGACCTCAAGTGACCTGCCCGTCTCGTCCTCCCAAAGTGCTGGGATTACAGGTGTGAGCCACTGTGCCTGGCCACATATTGAACATTTATGTGCTCAAATCCCAGGAGGGTTTCTAATTCCTGTGTTACTTAATAATGTCACAACTAAATGAATGCTTCAGTTATCCAGATTTCTCTAAGCCTAGGTTATGGTAAACAGATTTATTTCTATATTGTGAGTTTGAATTTCTTTTCTAATTATGAGTGACTCCTCTCTCACAGGACATGCAAATCTTTTTATCCTGCCTCTGCCCTGTCACCTGGGTCCACAAAAAAGCATCTGTGTCTACTTTTGAAAATGCAAATTATTTGAATGTGCCAGAGTAAGTAAAAAGGAAGTGGTGCATGCATGGTGTAGTTTGTAAATGTAAGACTGAACTTGAGACAGATGAGATCCTTTATTGAAATTAATAGTTAATGAATTTTCCCAAGAGAAACACCATTTAGTAGAGGTGACAATGGTAGTTACCGAAAACCCTATTTAAATCACGCTTGCCTTAAAAAACTAAAAACCAAAAAACCAAAAAAATCTTGTCTATTTCATCTTGTCTGGTTTGCATTATGTTCATTACCTGATTCTTCTTTCTAAAAGGAGAGATACAGTTCTGAAAATAGTTATTGCCTAAAGGGAAAAAACAAATTCTTTTCCTGGTATTGCAGTTTTGTTATTTGTTTTCCAACAGATTAAAGGATTTAATTATTCAGATGCTCTAGAAATGTTCTCTGCATGTTCTTTTGATCATACACCCTATCAGCAGGTACTTTTTGAGCAGACACACCCAATATATAAGTTTACATATTTCCTTATAAATTATGTACATGTACTATGGTGCTGATAATATATATATATTATTCAGCATACACAAAAATAGAGATTAAAAGAACACATTAAGTCAGTGTGAATGGAAGTTCCAATATTTTCTTCCTACACTCTGTGGCTATGCTGGACTCTCCCTGGGCCATGCTCACTCAGTTCACTCTGGGGACCCCCTTCACCCCACCCAGCCTAGTCCAGGTCATGGGATTGCAGGACCTGAATAAAAACACACCATTAGTACTCAAACTCTGCCTAGGGAGGCTAAGGGAAGAAAAGTTTGCTAAAGGTCCTGAATAAAGCTCATGGAACTCCAAATTCTTCATCTTTAAAGAGAACATGCTACAGTGCACAGCCTGGCACCTGGGGCAGAGTGGTGATCAGGAAGGGGAAATTGATGTCCTCCTATTTCTGCTGCTGTTCTGTTACTGCAGCTGTTAACTGCTAGTTCATAAATCTTTTATCTAAAAATTCACAATTCAGAAACTTTTGCAAATGGAAAGGATTTTGTTTGTAAGAATCCTTACCTGAGTTTGGTAGCAAACTCTGACTTGGACTCTTGTGTAACTATTTCTGTTCTATATAGTAGTTATATATCCCATTAAGTTTGAATTGTGATATGTTTGATGATGAAATACTGTCTCCAAACCATTTAGGGTATTGTGTAATATATGATACACTCTCTAAATTCTTAAATTTCTGAACTCCAAAAACAAACCTGGCCCAAGGTTGGTTTAACCTCTGTGATGATTATTTCTACCTTGAAGCTTGTTGCCCTTTTGTTCAGGTTATTGCTGTATGATCATTTGGTGAAGGATACTGCTTTTTGATGGACATGATCGCTTGTAAAGGCTTCCCCAGGTCTCTACTGTAGGGAAGAGTGCGCCTGTCCTGATTCAGTCATTTGTAAACTATTGTTATTGTTTGGACAGGAATAGCAGATGGCTTAGTCTCACCCTTGTGCACCGAATGCCCTCCACATCACCTTGTAATTGTCCTTTCCAGATCATACATTGGGTAAGGAACCTTCTGATCTCTGCCCTGTTCTTAATCTCCTTCAACCACTTTCTCTTCCCCTTTGGCTGTTCACCAGTGAGGTCATTTGCTTTATCTCTGGAATATATGAAAAGGCTCCACCTGTACCTCTCGTGTTGTCTTCTCACTTCTGTTTTCTCTACCCAAGGAACCTTGAGTGCCTTTCCTGGGGATTCTGGTCACGGAAACTTCTCCTGTTCCTCAGGGGCAATAAGGGTATGCGAAAATTCCTCCCCGACTCAGGACCCAGTGGGCTTGCCGTGGTGCATTCAGAGGCTGTGCCATCTCTTTAGCATTCCTTTCCAGGCTGCAGTCTACCCCCTGAGTCCAGCCCACTCAACTTTCTTGTTCAGCTTTGGCATCATCTCATGATTGGAGGGTGCAGCCCTCATTGATAGGCTGGCATTCTTTCCAGAGTGACAGTGCCAACTCTCCTCTTCTTTCTGCCCTCTCGTCTTCTCTCATGGGCCACAGAGTGGTTGGGAATACAGGTTGTGGGCAGATAGTAAATGCGGCTTCCAACACCATATTAAGGACTTTGAACTTTTACAAAGTTCATCTGCAGGAGCCATTAAAGGTGATTCCATCTCTACCTTGAAAAGACCGTTGCTCTGGTGGTGTAAATGAGAGATTGTAGAGGAGAGAGGTGAGAGGAGGAGAGTAGAGGTTCAGAGTACACTCTCAGATATCCTTTATTTCATTTCAGTTTCAAAATGTTAATTTGACTATGTAAACCAAAAATAAAATTCTAAGGCCCTCCAACCATCTGAATGAACCCCTCTTCTCAGCCAACGGCATTCCAACGTTAACCTGAAAAAATGAGTTCAGGCCATGATGGGAGGGGACAGCCAGGCATGCCTCATTATACCCTCCTCCCTTTTGGAATTACTGAAAGAACAGTAATAGAACAGTGATAGTTCTTTGGGTCTGGTAAGAAACATTTACAACCTGTTCTCTCTGAAGCCTGCTACAATCTATTCTCTCTGAAGCCTGCTACCTGGAAGCTTCATCAGCACGATAAAACCTTGGTGTCCACAACCTTTTATCATGACCGAGACCCTCCTTTCTATTGATGACTCTTTTACCAATTGCCAGTCAGAAAACTTTTAAATCTACCTATGACCTGGAAGCTCCCCTGCCTCCCAACCACCCACCCCTGCTTCAAGTTGTCCCACCTTTCTGGACCAAACCAATGTGTATCTTTCATGTATTGATTGATGCGTCTCATGTCTCCCTAAAATGTATAAAGCCAAGTTGTACCCCCAACCCCCTTGGGCACTTGTCATCAGGACCTTCTGAGGCTGTCATAGGTGCATCTTTAACCTTGGCAAAATAAACTTTCTAAATTGATTGAGACCTGTCTGAGACGCTTTTTGGGTTCACACTACCACCTGATTGTTAAAAAACAGTTGGAGTGGATAGCATGTGGATTCTGTGTTAGGCAGCTGTGAGTCTTAGTGACAACTCTACCATCAAAAACCAGCCGGTGGCCAGGCAGGCTGTAATGTATAAAGTAGGGGCTTTTATGCCTATTCGTAATTCTTCCGGGATGCTTCTGAGTATTATATAAATTACGTCTGTAACATGTGAGTGAGTACCAGGAATGTAGTACCTGTTCAGTAAAGGTTGGTGTTTAGTTTCCCTCACACCATGAGATATTTGCACTGAGGTCTGAACTTTGAAAACCAGGCAAATGTAGTTGATGTTTTCATATTCCAGATAGTGTCGCTTTTAATTGACACAGGTAGTGTTCATTAGATCATGTTAATAAAAGAAATAGTTTTTTTCTAACAGTGTATTAAGCTATCCAAAACCCCTGCTTGGCTGATGTTTATGCTGATTCAGAATGAATTCATGTCATAATTTAAAACTCGTGAACTGAAGTGTTTTTCATTATACATTGGATTGAAGATCTCCCTTAAAACTGTGTGGTCTATATGAGGTTGTATTACTTTATTGATTAGGAAACTATATTTCAGGACTTTGAAAAACATTAATTTCTTGTATATTGCAATTAATCTAATTAGACAAATATTTAAATACTTTTGGAAACCTAATGTTTTATTTCCTTCCCTTCTAATTATTGTCTTTACACATCACAGCAGTATAATCTACTGTAGTCTTTTATTCAGGGTAACTTATTTTTAAATAATTAAAAAATAAATTTAAAGAGCTTTTAGTTGGTCACCTAAACTATTTTATTGTTTTAAGTACCAATAAATGAAACTTTATAATAGTCTTATTGCACAGTTATTAAATATAACATTTCATGATGCCTTTTAATATGTATAATGTTTGTTAATTGAACTTCATTTGGAAAGTGTTTGAAGATTGTAGTTTTAATTTCTGATGTGTGTTTTTCATAGTCCATCTTTTAGCAATTTATAAAGTGAACTATTTCTTTTGGAAGATGACTAAGACATTGCTGAAACTATATTGGCCTAGGTCCATTTTTCAAAATCATGATTTGTAAATTTACTTTGAAATTTAACTTTAATTGTTAAAGCAAATCTAACAGTGATTGCAAGATATAGGAAAGTCATAGCTGCAAGGTCTATATTTTCAATTTAGTATACATTTAAAATATTGCTTCTCAAAGCATATTTTAGAGGGTATGTGTTATATTAATGGTGAAATAAATATATAGGGAGTTGGGCATATAACTCTCTACGGAAAAACCTCCATTTCTTTCTTTTTTTTTTGTGGAGGTGCGTGGAGGAGACAGAGTCTTGCTCTGTTACCCGGGCTGGAGTGCAATGGAGTGATCTCGGCTCACTGCAACCTCAGCCTCCTGGGTTCAAGCAATTCTCGTGCCTCAGCCTCCTGAGTAGCTGGGATTACAGCCACCTACCACAATGCCCATGTAATTTTTATATTTTTAGTAGAGGCAGGGTTTTGCCATGTTGGCCAGGCTGGTCTCAAACTCCTGGCCTCCTGTGATCCACCCATCTCGGCTTCTCAAAGTGCTGGGATTACAGGTGTGAGCCACTGCACCTGGCCTTATTTCTTCTTTGTAGTAGAAAATATACTGCAGGAGTCATTAAAGGTGATTTCATCTCTGCTTTGAAAAGATCACTGCTCTGGTGGTATAAATGAGAGATTGTAGAGGAGAGAGGTTAAAGAAGGAGAGTCAGACTCATGACTTCATAGTAGAATATAGACTCGTGACTTTGTGTCCATAAACCTGTTTAGTAAGCAGAGAAGGATGCATTATCCACTTTGGTTTTCGGCTGAATAGTGAATGGGCATTGTGTCTTCTGAGAGATACATACAGCTAAGTCTCATTGTTCATGATAGTTATGTTCTATCAAGTCAAAACAAACACTGAAATAGCAAACACTGGACAATTGCTTGTAGGGGAAATACAAAGTTAGCTTCCTTTCAGCCCCTGGCCACAATATTTTTGCCACCCTATTAATAGATAATGGTATTGTATATGTGTTTCTGTTTAAGGACATGTCATTTAACACGTATTGTTGACTCATTAACTCTGAACTCATAGCCAACAGCATTATGACTTATGTCCGAATGAAGTTTATCTAAAACATGTGTCTTCTCTGTAAGACACATCACAGCCTTCTGTCCTTAGGAACACGAGACAACACTACAGCTTTATGCTAGGGAACCATTTTAAACAGTGAAGTCACCAACCAAAAGCACAAAGAGATGGAAAACACAGCATTAAATAGACCACGGAAAGAAGAGTTACAGTTTGAGAGCTGAAACAAGAAGGCAGACATTGCCTTATTCAACCTCCTCTGGGAATATGCATGTAGAGTGATTCACATTTTTTTGCACGTGTCTGTGAATGACCACAAAAGTGCTGTGGGGTTATAAAGAAACTTCAGCGAGTATACCAGTTCACAAATGAGAATCATCTGTAGTCAGACTAGAGTAAATTTTTAAGGCTTTCAAATTGTCAGCTGAACAGCTAAACCCTTTCTTCCGAAGAGCTTAGTCTGGTAGATATGAGTAGATTCAAATTCTCCTCCTACCTGGAAGGCCTAGTTTCTCTCTCTGGCACTCCTCTTACTTGGTGCTGACACTTGAAACCTCTTAGATGTCCCTCACTTCTTCTTGGTCACAGTCCCTACTTCCACTTGAACAAGTGAATCACCTTTGCCTCCTCCCTAGGATCCTGGTTAGCTTACACATTCTGTCATATGTCCTGAAATGGGAAGTGTCACAGTGTAGTGATGAAGAAAGTGGGCTCTGGTTTCAGATGGCCTAGGATTAAATCCTGCTCTATCACTTACTGTTTTTGTGCCCTTGGGCAGGCGGTCATTGTTTTCCCATCTGTACCAGGGGTATAATAATATTGTCCACTTGAGGCTGGGCACGGTGGCTCATGCCTGTAATCCCAGCACTTTGGGAGGCCGAGGCGGGTGGATCACGAGGTCAGGAGATCGAGACCATCCTGGCTAACACAGCGAAACCCTGTCTCTACTAAAAATACAAAAAAATTAGCTGGGCATGGTGGCGGGCACCTGTAGTCCCAGCTACTTGGGAGGCTGAGGCAGGAGAATGGCGTGAACCCGGAAGGCAGAGCTTGCAGTGAGCCGAGTTTGCGCCACTGCACTCCAGAGCCTGGGCGACAGAGCGAGACTCCGTCTCAAAAAAGAAAAAAAAAAATTGTCTACTTGAAATGTCAGTAATTGATAAGATAATATGTATTTAAGGTATTTAATATAGGTTGGCACATAAGCCCTGAAGTGTAAACTATTAATTCACTCAGTTACTTATATGTAACTTGTTTTTAGCCATCTTAAGAATTTGATTATGCACCACCAACAAAAACAAAATAAGGGGAGGAATTACAGTAAAAGATACTCATGTATGAAAAGATCAAGCTGAGGTAATATTAGAACAAACTAGGAGGTTTGGAAGATATAAACTCTCAATTTGGTCCTGAGTTCTGACCAGTCCCAATAAGGAAAGCCTGATTCTCACTATCTTTTAAATAAAGGATTTTTTTTTTTCAGGGAGCACACATCTATTTCTGGAACTGAATAATTATTTTTTCCTTGTTATAGGGCACTTTGATGTGCATATGCCTGTTGTGCTGATTTGTGATATGTTTGTGTATACATGTGTGTCTCATTACACTCAGAATCTTGGAGATTTGGCATCAGTTTACTTAACTTCCATCTCCAGGCCTACCTATGAGGCAATAACTCTGCCAAGGACTCCTGCTTTTGATGATGGGATTGCCAGGACACTTGACTCTACAAGAACTCTGCGTTTGCCCTTCCTCTGATTTTATCATGGGTCACTTATACATAACTCTAAGTGCAGAAAAAGGCAACAGGGGTTACATGAAAATGGTAATGGCAGACAGAGGCAGACGAAGGGACTGAGTTCAGTGTACGTTGTCCAAGGGGTCACGTGGACTTGGACATTGTGGCTGGGACCTTAAAGCCAAGGTCTCCAAGCTTTTGGTTCATGTCACTCTATTATTAAATATTTAAATGTATATACTCCATGTGTATGCACTTACTTACTTGTAGATTATATATACATAGTTCAGAGCTTATATAAGATATACACTACTGTTTGCATTGAGATATTAAATAGCTTATATAAGATGTACACTACTGTTTGCGTTGAGATATTAAAAGAAGGATGACTGTTCTAAAAGTAGATCATAGAGATATGTAACTCAATAACTTTAATAAATATTATTCAGTTGTACATTTAAAATGGGTAAATTGTATATTATATAAATTATCTTAATGAAGTCTTTTTAAAAAGGAAGATAAAATGAAGGCGAAATAAACAGTATATAAACATTTGAAAACTTAGAAAGTAGAAGGCTTTGGATCTCACCCAATTTGTTAATAATTAAATCCTTATTTTTTAGCAGAAGCAGTGTAATTAAACATGTCATCAACATTTTTAATCATTTCATTTCAGAAAGCTCACGCTGGGAGTGTCATTACCACAATTTCAGTATTTTCGTCTGTGTTTTGACTATTGTCTTCAGTCCATAGTTGCTTTGTAAGATTCTTTTTTAGTAAGACAAGATCACATCTTTAAATCTCTGTAGCTAGCTGTGCTGTACACATACATGTGCGTGCGTGTGCGCACACACACACACACATGCTCTACAGTCTCAATATGCACACACTGGATGATCCTGAGAGTGTGTGGCCTGGGGTCTGTGTTGCTGCACTGTGATCATTACATTCTTGCATCAGAGCAGCTCCAAATAGCTTGTGAGTCACTGATCTATGGATTATGTGAGGGGGCCACAGCCTCTTCCATTTCCTGGTGCTGCATTATTCATTAGCACTTTTACTATGTGAATTGCATGCAAATATTTTTTTGACTCGTTTGTATTTTTATTACTATAATTATTTGTCTGTCTCCTCCTCCAAGATATATGCTTCAGAAGGTCAGGAACTCAGTCTGTTTTGTTCACTGTTGCATTCTCAGCACTTTGACTAGCTCTTGGCACAAATTCTTGGCTCAATAAATATTGCCAAATAAGTAAATCAATTTGTGTATTAAATTTTAGTAACAACACATTTTCCTCAATTTTAAAATGAAAATAAATACACTCTGAAGTTCAGATATTTTCTCCCTGACCACACTGAGGTACCAACACTCAATTTTGGAGACCATTGCTGTAGTTGGGCGGTAGGTGAACAGCAGAGAAGGAAACGAAGGGTATCAGAGGGAAGGCAGAGAGCCCATAGAGAATGTGTTTCACTGAAAGGCCAGACTCACTTTTCTGGCTTTTGACATTTGGATCAGACACACCTTACCCGTCTTGCCATATAAAAGGAAAGCAATGAAGAGTTGAGTCAGAAAATGAAGCAGATAAATGTAAAACTTGGTTCAGAACAATGTAAAACATTTTTGCAATTTTGTGCAACAGGGCTGCTGGTGATGTTTGAGGGACTTGGAAGACATTTAAGAGTGGCACTGTGACCTGTGACTTGTTCACATTGACTGGGCTGGCGAAGACAGGAAGTATTCAAGGGAATTGCACCTATTCAGTTTGTTTTGAAGAACTGCTTTGTAATGTAACTGAAATCCAGTTGATTCAGTTTTTGTGTTTGCTTTTTGAATAATTTACATACAGTAAAATCTATCCTTGTTAGGTAGATGGCCGTTGGAGTTTGAGAGATACGTGCAGTCTTGTCACCACTGCCGCAATCATAATGTAGGTAGTTTCTGTCACCTCTTCAAAAGTTTCCCTGTCCCTGTTGCAGTCAATTCCTTCCCCTTCCCCTTAGCAAGCATTGGTCTTATTGCTATCCATATAGTTTTCCCTTTTCCAGAATGTCATTAAGAATGATATCATACAGTACGTTTGCTTTTTATGTACGAATTCTTTCACTTAGAGGAATTTATAAGCGTTATGCTATGTTGTTTTGTGTATTAGAAGTACATTTCTTTTTGTTGGTGAGTAGTATTCCATTATATGGACACATCATATTTAAAAAAATCCATTCACGAGTTAATGGAAAGATGGATTTTTAAAAGTTTTTGACAACTTTGAATAGTTTCTTTAAATGTTCATGTGCAAGTCTTGGTGTGGAGATCTCTTTTAATTTCTCTTAAACTCCTGTGAGATTGCTGGATCATATAAGAAACTGTCACATTTAATTAAACAAGAAATTTATACTTCAATTATATAAGAAACTTTCAAGCTGTTTTCCAAAGTGTCTGTGCCAGTTTACATTCTTATAATCAATGTATGAGAATTCCACTTTCTCCTCATCTTCACCAGCACTTTGCATTGTCAGGATTTTTGGTTTGTTTGCTTTTGTTTGCCTGCTTGCTTACTTTTAGCCATTCTAGGAGGCAGTTGGTTTAGTTTCAAATGTAATGGCATGGGTCTGGATTACTTTCCTTTTCTTTCTTTCTTTCTTTTTTTTTTTTTTTTTGAGACAGAGTCTTGCTCTGTCGCCCAGGCTAGAGTGCAGAGGCGTGATCTTGGCTCACTGCAAGCTCTGCCTCCTGGGTTCACGCCATTCTCCTGCCTCAGCCTCCCGAGTAGCTGGGACTACAGGTGCCCGCCACCACGCCTGGCTAATTTTTTGCATTTTCAGTAGAGATGGGGTTTTCACTGTGATAGCCAGGATGGTCTCAATCTCCTGACCTTGTGATGAACCCACCTCGGCCTCCCAAAGTGCTGAGATTACAGGTATGAGCCACCACGCCCGGCCCAAATTCATTCATTCATTCTTTCTTTTTTTTTTTTTTGAGACAGAGTTTCGCTCTTGTCACCCAAGCTGGAGTGCATTGGCACAATCTCGGCCACTGCAACCTCCACCTCCTGGGTTCCAGTGATTCTCCTGCCTCAGCCTCCTGAGTAGCTGGGATTACAGGCACCCGCCACCATGCCTGGCTAATTTTTTTTTTTTGTATTTTTAGTGGAGACGGGGTTTCACCACGTTGGCCAGGTTTGGTCTTGAACTCCCGACCTCAGGTGATCCACCCGCCTCGGCCTCCCAAAGTGCTGGGACTACAGGCATGAGCCACCGCGCCTGGCCACTTTCCTTTTCTTCTTTTTCAATCTTTATTTTGTTGTCCTTCTCATTTTCTTGGGAAAGTCTCCCCTTCTTGTTTTCTCCCTTGGCTGGCTTCCTTTGCATAGACTATGTGATTAACACCTCATTAAATACCGTCAGAACTTGTATTTCTGTATATTCATAGTATATGTTCCACACTGCCTTGCTATCCATGAATTCTTACCAGTAGATCATAAACTTCTTATGGACAGGTTTTGTGCCACTCTTATAAGAACTAGTAGATACTCAGGTAACATTTCTACATTGACTTTTTTTTTTTTTTTTTTTTTTTGAGGAGATAAGAGCAGAGTCAGCTCTGAGATGACTACTTTTTAAGTGATTCTTATTTTTAATCTTTTTGTATATTATTGGTAGTTTTTAGGACCTAAGGAAAGCATGTTTGCCGGATTTCCACTTCTGAATCAGGGATGGATTGATGGAATACTTTAATAACATTATTTTTAAACTATTAGCATAAGGGTTTTTTAATTGCCCCAACAATGTTCATTTGTCTTTCACACTTAGCACTTCGTGATATTTATAAAGGGCCCATTGAAGTATCTCGTGTTGACACACTGAGGTTGGTTAGTTTGGGTTTCAAATTCTGTCAGTTTTCAAGCTCTGTTCAAGTTCACTTTTAAGCATGAATCATGAGTTACACAAATCATATAGATTTATTCTTAAAATGTTGATTATTTTAAGTCAGCTTTTTCAGTAATTGCCTTATAAAGATTTGGGCAGAGTTTCAAATTCTTCTAATATTCAGGCTTTAGGTGTAAGAATAATTGATAGAATTTAGGGGTAAGAATAATTGATAGAATAATTGATGTTTTAGACAGATAATAGAGTGGACTTGTCTTTACAACTCCAGGTATCTGGAATCATATGTTTTCAATGATTGCCTTATGAAGATTATTGAAAACTGATATCTCAGTGTTAATTTTCAGTGTGTCTTGTATAAGCTCTCTCGTGGACAGAGCAGCTTTTATAAGGGTTAAATTTATCAGGCTCCCATATATGTGATTAGCCATTGCTGTAGACAGTTTTCCAGTATTTCATGTTAGGAAATACTCAACAAATACATTTTAATATAACCAAGGTTCTGAAGAAGACCTTACCTCTGAATATTTTCCACAGAGCCTATTATATTCCTGAGTTCACAGAAAGTTGTTTTATTACTTCAAGGACTCTCTGGGCTCAACTCTGTAGCTAAAGAATGTTATGTTATTCTCTAGGCTTGATAATTGTGTTCCAACTCTGATATTTAGCCATGATACTGTTGTTTCAGAGTTTGAAGTAAGGGAAGATACCTCTAAAAAAAAAAGTTCAACTCTAAAGCGTTTCACTGATCCATCTATATTGTAATTTTTTTTTCCAGTTGCCCCTTTTCTCTGAGCAGAATAAAATAACAGAGGCAGGGCACAGTGGTGAGGGTATTCAGGCACCATGCTTGTGGTTCCAGCTAGTGGACGTTATGTTCCTGTTGGGGACTTTTGAAATGTATATGATGGTTTTTCTGGTCACACTGACAGGGACATTGCTGACACATAGGAGATGGGGACTATGATAGCTGCCATCTTACAATGTACAGAACAGTCCCATATATCAAAGAATGTTTCCACCCCAAGTGCCAGAAGTACCCCCTGTTGAGCAACACTGAGATAGAGAGGCTTCAATTTCTGGCACTGTGAACTTGAACAGTTTGCATTTGCTTCATCTGTAAAGTTGGAAGTAAAATTACCTATTGTATAAGATCGTTTTAAGGATTTCTGATGATGTATGTAAAGCAGTGAACACAGGACCAGATACTTAGTAGGAACTAGTAGAGGAATTGTTTGACACCATTTTTAACCTCTAGTGGTTTCCCAGCCCACTCGCAGTAAAAGCTGATGTCCACAGAGTGGCCTACATGGACCTGTCCAATGTGATCTCCTGCTCCCCTTTGAGGTCATCTCCTGGTGGTCCCCGTCTCTGACTCTCTTCCAACCACACTGGCCTCCTTGCTCTTTCTCCATCTCCCCAGGTGGGCTGCCTACCCCCTATCCCCCTCTCCTGGCCTTCTGCACTTGCTCTTTCTGCTATGTGAGAGGCTCTTTGGCTACATGTATCCCCCTGCTGTTCTCCCTCACTTTCTTCCACAGTCTGCTTACCTCATCTGAGGGGTGTTTTCCTGATGCATGATAGAAAAATAGCTGCTTGGCTGTCCACAGCCACCCTTTGTTTCCGCTCGGTTGTTTCTCTTCCCTTTACCATCACAGACAGACAGAAATTATTGTCTGTCTCTTCCAAGTAGTATATAACTTTCATGTAAGCAAGTACTCTGCTTTGTTCACTGATATATCCCTAGTGGCTGGAATATCCCATCATTACTTAGGTGTCAATAGGTGTATCAGATGACTGGATTAGTATTTTAAAACAGCAATGGCAAAGAAGTTGTAATTGACTGGTAACACTTCGTTGTATTACCAGTCAATCACAACAGTGTTACCAGTCAGTTACAACAGTACTTCATATGCTATTTGTGTGTATGTATGTGAGACGAGAGTGTGTGTGCATAAAAAAAGTTATCCTTTCTACTAGTTACATAGTTTTAAATCCAGATGATGGAATTAATAATTTACAGGAAACTCTCCATCTAAACAATTTTGATAAGCTTTGCAAGATATACCACACATTAGGTTGTCCAAAAATTGGATTTCTCTACTCACTGCTCTTCCAATTATATGATTCTCTCATCTCTTTTAATTGAAGGAAGCATGATACTTGTATTCTTACATGAGACTACCTTAAGGGCATAATGATGTGATTATATTTGGGTATATGTTTTGAAATTGGTTGCAGATCTCTAGAGGTTATCAGTAAAACTACTTGTAGCATGTTAGAATTAGTGAGTTTTCCTGTCTGCTTGGAGGAGGTGTAATTGCTCTTTGGATAGACAATAGGTGTTTGCTGTTTCTGTTAATATGGGTAGGAGCTGGGGACATGCTTTGAATGATTATGTTATGAAAGAAACTACTGACTTGATGTTTTGGAAGCAAGAGAAAGATAAATGGTGTAATATACTTATTTGAAAGACAGGTATTTGAATTTAAATTTTCTTTCTTGCTCTTTGGTAGATGTGATGATTTCTTTAAAATATTTTTCTTTGTTTCTGAAAAATTTGTCTGGATTTCATGGCTTAAAAATATGCACCATTTGTGAAACATATTCTTTTTCACACCAGAAATGGCTTTGGAACATATGCATAATGTTTCTGTTGTTCTAAATTAGTGTTTCTTTTGGGCTAACCTTTCAATTACATTTACCATCCTAAAATAACTTCTTTACCTAAGTTGGACAAGATTTTGTACTGGAAATTAATACCTTTGCCTCCTACTATCCTTCTTCCAGTGATGTTCTAAAGATAGTTCAGGTGTTCTGTTTCTGCAGGTAATTATTAGACCAGGAAACCTTTAAATGTGGTGATAATGTTAGGCAGGACCTTTGAAGTTTAATGGTTGTGTTCTAATGTAGGAACTGTTTAAGAGATCCATCTGTGTGGTTTAATATAGGGCCAATAAACTCAATTATGTGAAGAAGTGAATTGCCTTCTCTTATATTTGGTATGTAATGGCTAAGACAATTTTTTTTATTGGATGGTGCTTAATTTCAAAACTTGGGTCTATAGCTGGATGGCAGATAATAACTATTCTTCTAAGATGATCAAGGAAGTGTGTGTGGGTGTGCATGCATTGGGAAATGAGGGGTAGCAGTCCAATCAATGAGTAATTACTGATTGAACACTGTAGCCAGAGAAGCATGTGCGTTTAGCGTGAGTGTTGCGTCTGTCTACCTCTGTGATCCAACCTCTTCTGCTCGACCTTCAGCCCAATTTTTTTTTTTAGTTATCTAATCTGTTACTTTCATTTCCTTCTTTCCCACTCTCTTCTGAACCTACTTTAGGCAGGTTTTCTTCCCCATTCTGCCATCAAAACAATGCATATCAAGATTGTCAGTAATCTTCATTTCACTAACTGGATACATTCAAGATTATTGTTACTGGATCTCCAAACAGCACTTGAGGCTGTGACCACTTCCTCTATAAAACACCCTTCCTTTGGCTTTTCGGTTTTGGGTTCTATTTGTCATAACACCATATATTTTTTTTCCCCTCTCTGGCTATGTCTTTCCAGTTTCCTTTGCAAGTTTATGCTGCTCTAAGAAACCACTAAGTGTTGGAGTTCTTTAAGGCTAATTGTCATAGTATAAGGCTTTTATATTTTTCTTGGCAATGTCATCCATTACCATGCCTCCAACTGTCATCTGAATTGCCAATCTCTTCAACATCTTTCTCTAGATGTGCCCTCTCTCTTTGCTTCACAATCGTGTGTCCAGCTGCCAATGTGGCTTTTCCAGTGGGACTTGTAAAACACAACAAAGTCAAGACTGATCTCAGGCTTTCCCTTGAAAACCTGTACTACTCAGTGAATTACCCTAGAACTCTCTAGTAGGGCTGGACTCAATATTGACATACCGTCTCTCATCCCCTTTAGTGAGTGCCGTTAATGCAGCTACATTGCTTTCTCAACACCTGTTGTCTTTACTGATAGAACAAGAAGATGAACAAATCAAAAGAACATAGATCTAAACAACACAGCCAACCACCTTTCACTAAATGGCATATATAGAACCCAGCAACTGCAGAATTAACCATGTGCTGGGCCACAAAGGAAGCCTCTAATTTCAGAGGACTGAAAACATACTGATTTGCTTTCTGACTTAATCCTCAGCAATTAGGCTAGAAGTCAATTACACAAACATAACTAGACAATCCCCATATAGAAATTAAGCACTATATTTCTAAAATCCAATATGTCATAGAATAAGATAGAAATCAGGAAATATATAGGAGCCAGACAGTCACCATGAAGTTCAATCGGTTGGTGACCTGGGACCACAGCAAAAAGTGCAAACGTCACTTCAGTGCCCCCTCGCAGGTATGCAGGAAGGTCATGTTGTCCCTGCTCTCCAAAGAGCTGAGCAGAAATAGGATGTCTGCTCCATGCCCATCTGCAAGGACCAGGAGGTCCAGGTGGTTTGAGGACACTACAGAGGTTAACAAATTGGCAAGTAGTCAAGGTGTACAGAAAGAAAGTCAAGGTGTATCCATCATTTCCCAATGCATGCACAACCACACACACTTCCTTGTGTCCCTTATTCAGAAAGAAATATGTCCTCTACATTGAGCAGGTGCAGTGTGAGAGGGCCAATGGCACCACCATCCCTGTGGGCCTTCACTTGAGCAAGGTGGCTCTCACCAGGCCAAAACTGGACAAGGATCAGAAAAAATTCTTGAATGCAAAGCCAAGTCTTGACAAGTTGGAAAAGAGACAGGCAAATATAAGGAAGAACTTATTGAGAAAATGCAGGAATGAATATAACTTGTTGTGCAACCATGGTTTAACTGGAGATTTTTGGCCTAGCATGTGTTTCTTTGGAGCTTATCAAAATGTCTCTGGAATATTTCATTTCCTATTTTGTTACCAGTGGTTCAGTGAATCTACTTTTGGAATTTCGATTAATAATTCTATGAGTGAAAATGGGAAATGCTTTAAAAAAAAAGAAATCAGGAAATATATTGAACTGAATGGTAACGAAAATGTGACATATTACAACTTGTGGAATGCAACTAATTCAGTGCTTGGGGGAAATTTATAGCATCAAATGCATAAATGAGCAAAAGGTATGGTCTGAAAATCAATATCTAATTTTCAATGTCAGTAGTTTAGAAAAAGAATAGTAAATGAAACCCAAAGGGTATAGGTGTAGCAAAAAGGAAATAGTCGAAAACCAAAATTAATAAGTAAAATCAACAGAGGAAAAATTAATTTTAGAAGGTATTAATAAACTTGCAGGATTGTTCAAGAAAAAAGTATATTACCAATATGAGCAATAAAAAGGGTTATTTTTAAACTAAACATGATATAGAAATGAAAAGCGTAGGATATTATGAACAACTCTAGTCCAATAAGCTAAATACTTTAACATGGACAAACTCCCCCCTCCCCACAACAGCAAACATAACAAAACTGACAAAAGAGGAAGTAGAAATTATGAATGAATTGATGTCTATTAAATAATTTAAATTTATTATTAAAAATATTCACATATATACACATGCATGCCAGAGAGCTTTACTGATGCATCCTTTTAAAAAATACCACCAATTTTACACAAACTTTCTAAGAAAATGGTAAAGGAAGTCATGCTTTCCAACTCTATGGTTTCTACCAAAACATCACAGGAATAGAAAATTATGACTACAGTCTTTCATGAACATAGGTGTAAAAATCCTAAGACACTTAGCAAGTAGAACTTAGTCTGATATATAAAAGTGTTATCCCAGTGGAATTTATTTCAGCAGTGAAAGGATGAGTAAATACTTGCAGATCAGTATAGTTTCTCACATTAACAGAAAAGGAGGAAATCATATGATCGCTTTGAAGGTTGCAGAAGAAGCAATTACAGTGAATGCTACTTACAATAGAAATTTTTATCAAACTAGAAATAGAAGAGAATTTTCTTAACTTGATGAGTATTTATCTTAGAAAGCCTGCAGAAAACATCATAATTAAATGATGAAATTTTTAAGATTCTTCTGAGAGTGTTTACAACTGAAGGGTGCCCCTTATCATTTCTATTAAGTAACAGAATAAACAAGTCATAAGGATTAGGAAAAAATATAAAACTAGTATTAGTCACAGATGATCAGGTTGTACAGATACAAAATCTGAAAATAGTTACCAAAAATATGTTAGAAGGAATAACAGAAGTCATCAAGATCAGTATTTACAGGTAAATTTTACTTTTATATGCTAGTAATAAAGAAAAATTAAAAATGTCTATACTGAAAATTTCAAAAGATAATTGAGATACATTTTAAAGTGAATTAAAGATTCTGTTTTCCATATCTTTACATTTTCTCCACTGTCTATTTTTTTTCTGTTACATCATCTATTTGTGCATCTGTAGACCACAAAATCAATGTCGTATTTATTGCAACTCTCTGATAATCTTGATTATATCTTGCCTGTTCTGGACCCTTTACATTTCAGAAACATGGAACCTTAATTAAATCTTAAATCAACTTAAATCAATTTAACCTTTCTTAAATCAACTTGTAAGAAAGATAAGAGCAGGTGATAATAAAATAGAAAAAACATAGATGAAAAAGATTGCCAAGATTTAGCAAACAAGAAATGATATTCTGTTTTATAAGCTTTTTTTTTTTTTTTTTTGAGAGACGGAGTCTCGCTCTGTTTCCCAGGTTGGAGTGTAGTGGCGCGATCTTGGCTCACTGCAACCTCCGCCTCCCTGGTTCAAGCAATTCTCCTGCCTCAGCCTCCTGAGTAGCTGGGACAGGCACTTGCCACCATGCCCAGCTAATTTTTGTATTTTTAGTAGAGACGGAATTTCACCGTGTTAGCCAGGATGGTCTTGATTTCCTGACCTCATGATCCGCCTGCCTCGGCCTCCCAAAGTGCTGGGATTACAGGTGTGAGCCACCGCGCCTGGCCTTTATAAGAGTTTTTAAAGAAACAACTTTGGCTTCATTAATTCTTTGTATTCTATGCCAGAAAAAATAATACTAAAAATAATAGGGATATATTCATAAACAGGACAGAGATTAAAACAGCAATATAATGAAATTTTATGTTGGTATGTTTACAATCCTAGATAAAAATCTATACTTTTCTAAAAAATATGGAACTTATTAAACTAATACAAGATGTAAAAAAACCTAAATGAGTTTAAAACCAATGAAAAATTCAATTCAATCACCAGTTAAATAACTATTTTCAAGAAAACCTTTATGCACAGGCAATTTTATAGGTAAGTTCTAGCAATTAAGTAAGAAATTCCACTCTTACACTAAGTCTTTCTTTGCTGAAAGTAGTATAACACATGACTCAATCTTAACAAAGAACAAAGGAAAAATTACAGGTTGATATTACATGTAAACTAGTATGGACAAATAATAATATGTTCGTAATCTGAATTCAGCAATGGTATTTTTAAAATATTACAATACAAATAAGAAATATTTGGTTATATCTCAGAATGAAAAAGATAGTTTAACATTAGAATATCAATGTAATTTACTACATTAAAAGATAAAAGGAGAAAAGAAACATGATTACTTAAACAGATGCAGGAAAAAAATCTTTTGGCAAAATTCAGCACTTGTCCATCTTAAGAGCTGTTAGTAAACTAAACCAAAAAAAAAAAAAAAAGAGAGATATGTTCTTAGCCTAAAATGTCTTAAGGACTATTATGAGGATGGTTAATATCACAACTACTGTTACGTATTGAATTGGAAGCCCAAAAAAATAAAATTAAGTGACTTGAAAAAGATGACACAAAACTGTCCTCATTTGAAAATAATTTGCTTGTCTACATAGAAAATCATAGATAATTAGAGTTTACAGACACATTATTGGAGTTAAAAATGATTTCAAGAAAATGGTTGGAATTAGAATCCACATATAAAAGTCAATTGCTTTTCTACATACTATCAGCTCATGAGGAAATTATAACACAATACTAATAACTACAAAATTATGAGATACCTAGGAATTAATTTATCAAAATATGGGCAAGACGCCTAGTAGGAAAATTTAAAAATATAACTAACTGGTCATTGAAGACTGAAGTTATATAGATACCATTGATCTAGTGATCATGCTTTTTAATATTTACCCAGATGAGTTGAAAACTTAGGTCCACACAAAATCCTGCACATGGATGTTTCTAGCAGCTTTATTTATAATTGTCAGAAAGTGGAAGCAGCCCAGAGGTTCTTCAGTAGTCAAATGGATAAACTATGGCACATCTAGACAATAGAATATTGTTCAGAGATAAAAAGAAATGTTATCAAGCTATGAAAAGGCATGGAGGAACCTTAAATACATATTCATGAGTGAAGTAAATTAGTCTGAAAAGGCTATGTAATATGTGATTCCAGCTCTTTGACATTCTGGGAAGGACAGAACTATAGAGACTATAATGCAATCACTGGCTACCAGAGGTTCAGGGGGAGGTAAGAGAGGGATGAATGGACAAAGCAGGGGATTTTTTATGACGTACAGAAACTACTCTGTATAATACTGTAAGGGTAAATACAGGACATTATATGTTTGTCAAAGCCCATAGAACTGTACAACACAAAAAGCCAACCTTAATTTACACTATAGATTTAGTTGTTAATCATGTGTAAATATTGGTTCAACAATTGTACTATAACAAATGTATCACACTAATACAAGATGTAAATAAAAGCGAAGAAATGTATGTTAAAAAGGATGGACAGAGGCGGTATATAGCAGAGGAAATCTCTATACTTTCTACACAGTGTCTTTGTAAATCTAAAACTGCTCTAAACATAGTTCATTACAAAAAAAGATATAAAAAGTATATTCATGGCTTGGGAGATGAAAATATCATGAAGCTGTCAAATGCCCTAATATTAATTTGTAAATTAATTGCCAATCAGAATGTCTGCTGCTTTTATTCAGAGGTACAGATACCCAGACAAATGGATTCTAAAATTTAAATAGAAGAGCAAAGAAAATAGGAACCAATTTGAAGGACTACAAGGTGGAATGCTTGCTCAGCTCAGTATCAACACTTACGGTAAACCTATAGCAATTAATTATTATATGGTATTGACACAGGTATAGATAACCAGGTATAGTCCTCACCTATGGAAACTCTGTACCTGATAGGGATGGCATAGCAAATCATTAAGGGCTGGGGTTGGTCTTTGCAGTAAAGGGTGCTTTAAAATTAGATTATCCAAATGGATAAACAAAGAAATATCACCCCCATCTAAAACCATTAACAATTCAGGGTAGAGTAAATGACTGGTTGTGAAACTTTAGAGCTTTCCTAGAAAAACATATGATAATATATTTATGACCTTGAGGATTTGATTTGATTTGATTTTGATTTTTCAACTGTTATTTTAGTTTCAGGGAGGTACATGTACAGATTTGTTACATGAGTAAATTGCATGTCATTGGGGTTTGATGTACAAATGATTTCAGGCAGTAAGCGTAGTACCTAACAGGTAGTTTTTTTTGAAAATCCCTGTCTCCCTCTACCCTCAAGTAGGCTGTGGTGTCTGTCATTCCCTTCCTTGTGTCTATATGTACTCAGTGTTTAGCTCCTATTTATAAGGGAGAACATGTAGAATTTGGTTTCCTGTTCCTTTGTTAATTCACTTAGGATAATGGCCTACAGCTCCCTCCACTATTATTGAATAGGGAGTCCTTTCTCCATTGCTTGTTATTGTCGAAGTTTGTTGAAGATCAGCAGGGTTATATAACCTGTTCCATCGGTCTATGTGTCTGTTTTTGTACCAATACCATGCTGTTACAGTTGCTGTAGCCTTGCAGTATAGTTTGAAGTTGGGTGGTGTGATACCTCTGGCTTTGTTCTTTTTGCTTAGAATTGCTTTGGTTATTTGGTCTCTTTTTTGGTTTCATAGGAATTTTAGAATAGTTTTTTTTCTAAATCTGTGAAAAATGAGTGGTAGTTAATAGGAATAGCATTGAATCTGTAAATTGCTTTGGGCAGTGTGATCATTTTTAACGATAGTGATTCCTCCAATTCAAGAGCATGGAATGCTTTTCCATTTGTGTCATCTCTGATTTCTTTTAGCAGTGTTTTGTAATTCTTGTTGTAGAGATCTTTCACCTCCCTGGTTAGTTCATTCCTAGGTATTTTCTTCTTTTTGTGGTTATTGTGAATGGGATTGTGTTCTTGATTTGGCACTCAACTTATACGTTACTGATTTATAGAAATGTTACTGACTTTTTTTTACTTGATTTTGTATCCTGAAAATTTACTTGTTGATCAATTCTAGGAGCCTTTGAGCAGGGACTATGGGGTTTTCTAGGTAAAGAATTGTATAATCTTTGAAGAGAGATAGTTTGACTTCCTCTCTTCCTATTTGGATGCCTTTTATTTCTTTCTCTTGCTTTATTGTTATGACTAGGACTTCCAGTACTACGCTGAATAGGAGTGGTGAGAGTGGGCATCTTTGCCTTGTTCTGGTTCTCAAGGAGAATGCTTCCAGGTTTTGCCTGTTCACTATGATGCTGGCTGTGGGTTTGCTGCTCTCTTTTTATTTATTATGTTCCTTTGATGCCTAGTTTGTTGAGGGTTTTTAACATGAAGGATTTTGGATTTTATCAAAAGCCTTTTCTGCATCTATTCAGATAATCATGTGGTTTTTGCTTTTAGTTCTATTTATGTGATGAATCACATTTATTGATTTGCATACTTTGAACCAAGCTTGCATCCCAGAAATAGTACTATATCATGGTGGCTTAGCTTTTTGATGTGCTGCTGGATTCAATTTGCTTGTATTTTGCTGGGAATTTTTACACCCATGTTCTTGACCTGAAGCTTTTGTTGTTGTTGTGTCTGTGCCAGGTATTGATATCAGAATGATGCTAGCCTCATAGAATGAGTTAGGGAGGAATCACTCCTCCTTGATTTTTTAAAAATAATTTCAATAGGATTGGTACCAGCCCTTCCTTATGCATCTGGTAGTATTTGGCTGTAAGTTTTTCTATTCCAGGGCTTTTCCTTTTTCGTAGGTTTTTAAATTTTTTTAATTTTTTATTAGTGATTCAATTTCAGAACTCACTGTTGGTCACATCAGAATTTCAATTTCTTCTTGGTTCAATCTTGGGAGGCTGTATGTTTCCATTTATCCATTTCTTATATGTTTTCTAGTTTGTGTGCATAAAGGCATCCATTAGTCTCGAGGGTTTTTTTTTTTTAATTTCTGTGGGGTCGTGGGTAACGTCTGCTTTGTTGTTTCTGATTGTGTTGATTTGGATCTTCTCTTTTTTTTTTTCTTCATTAGTCTCACTACCAATCTTATTCTTTCAAATAACAACTTTTGGTTTCATTGACCTTTTGTATGGGTTTTTGTGTCTCAATTTGATTCAGTTCAACTCCAACTTTTGTTATTTTTCTTCTGCTAACATTGGGTTTGATTTGCTCATTTTTCCACTTCCTCTAAGTGTGATGTTAGATTGTTAATTTGAGATCTTTCTAACTTCTTGATGTAGGCATTTAGCATTACCCACTTTCATCTTAAACTCCAACTGTGTCCCAGAGATTCTGATACGTTGTGTCTTGGTTTTCATTAGTTTCAAAGAATTTCTTGATTTCTGCCTTAATTTCATTATTTACCCAAAAATCATTTAAGAGCAGGTTGTTTAATTTCCATGTTATTGTGTGGTTTTGAGAGGTCTTTTTTGTTTTCGTTTTTGTTTTTATTGAGAGTGTGGTTAGTATATATTTTTTAACTTGTTGAGAATTGCTTTATGGCCAAACATATGATGGATCTTAGGGTATGTGCCACATGCAGATGAGAATGTATATTCTGTTACTGTTGGTTGGAGTATTCTGTAGAAGTCTGTTAGGTCCATTTGGTCAAGTGTTGAGTTTAGGTCTCAAATATCTTTGTTAGTTTTGAATACTAACAAAGTTTGACCTAACAATGTCAGTGGTTTGAAGTCTCCCCCTAGTATTGTGTGGATATCTAATTGTAGGCCTTTACAAGCTTGTTTCGTGAATCTGGCTGCTCCAGTGTTAGGCACATATAAATTTAGGATAGTTGATTCTTCTTGTTGAATTGAACCCTTTATCATTATGGGATGTCCTTCTTTGTCCTTCTTGATTATTGTTAGTGCACTCTCTTTTGTCTGGAAAAAAATAGGAACCCCTGCTTCTTTTGTTTTCTATTTGCTTAATAGATCTTTCTCAATCCCTTTACTTTGAAGCTATAGATGTTGTTGCAGTTGAGATGGGTCTCTTGAAGACAACATGCAGTTGGGTCTTTCTTCTTTATCCAACTTGCCACTCTGGGTCTTTTAAGTGGGGTATTTAGCTTATTTACATTCAAGGTTAATATTGATATATACAGGTTTGATCTTGTCATTGTGATGTTCACTGTTTGTTATATAGTCTTGACTGTGCAGTTGTTTTATAGTGTCAGTGTGCTATGTACTTCAGTGTATTTTTTTGATGGCCAGTAACAGTCTTTCATTTCCATGTTTAGCATTCCCATAAGGACCTCTTATAAGACTGGTCTAGTGGTAACACATTCCCCTAGCATTTCTTGTCTGAAAAGGATTTTATATCTCCTTCACTTTTGAAGCTTAGTTTGGCTGGATATGACATTCTTGGTTGGAATTATTATTTTTTAATATACTGAATATAGGCCCCCAATTATTTCTACTGAAAGTCCCATCTTTGCCTGATGGGATTCCCTTTGTATATGACCTGCCCCTTCTCTCTAGCTGCGTTTAAGAATTTTTCTTTTGCAGTGATTTCAAAGAATCTGAAGACTCTATACCTTGGTGAAAGTCATCTTGTATAGTATCTTGCAGGGGTTCTATGAATTTTCTGAGTTTGCAGGTTGACCTCTTTAGTGAGGTCTGGGAATTTTCATGGATAATATTCTTATATCCTCAAATATGTTTTCCCAGTTGCTTTCTAACTCTGTGTCTTTCAGGAATGCCAGTGAGTGATAGGTGTAGTCTTCTACATAATCCCATATTTCTTTGAGGTTTTGTTTATTTTTTAAAATTCTTCTTTCTTTATCTTTGTCTGCCTGCGTTGATTCAAATAAGTTGTTTTTGAATTCTGAGATTCTTTTCTCAGCTTTCTCTCTTCTGTTAGTAATGCTTCCAATTGCAATCCAATTTCTGTCATGAGTGATTCATTTCCAGAAGTTCAGTTAATTCTTTTGTAAAATGATTATGACATCTTTCAGCTCCTGGGCCATTTTACTGTTTTCCTTGGATTGAATTTCAGCCTTCTCCTATATCTTGACGAGTGAGCTTCCTTGCTGTCTGGATTCTGAATTCTATGTCTGTCATTTCAGCCATTTTAGTCTGGTTAAGCATCATTGCTGGAGAGCTAGTGTGGTCATTTGGAGGTCAGAAGATGCTCTGGCTTTTAGAGTTGCCAGAGATCTTGCACTAGTTCTTTCTCATCTGTATGGGCTGATGTTCCTTTACTCTTTTAAGTCACTGTCTTTTTGATGGGGCTTTTTGCTTTTATACTCTTTGATCCCCTTGAGGGTTTGACTGTGGTGCAAATTAGGCTTAGCCAACTGGCTTCATTTTTGGATGCTTTCAAGGAGGCAAGGCTCAGTTTAGCACTCCTGGCCTGCATGCCCTTATCACTGGGGGCTGGAAACAGGCCAGCAGCTTTGTTCTCTGGCCCCTCAAGGTTAAGCACCTCCTGTGCTGGAGGAGCTGAAGTGTTCACAGTCCACTAGCAGCAACACTCTGATGGGGGCTGCCAATAAAAGTGATCCAGTGGGGCGGTGGTGTGTCGTTATATGTGTGTGCACTGGTGAGGCAGTGGGAGGAGGCTGTGGGTGGGTACACCAGGCAGAAGAAGGCTGTGGGTGGGTGCACACCGGCAGAGGTCTTTCTGCAAAAGTACTCTGACAGGTAGGTGGGGTCTGCTGTTGAAAAACCTATGGCAGTGGCTGCTTGTAAATGCTTTGGCTGGGCAGCTGAGGCTGTGCTCTAAGTTGTATGGCCAGGCAGGGACCCTGGCAGAGGCCAGCAGACAGGTGGAACACTCAGATCAGATTGTTCCTGTCCCATAGCAAGACATCCTTGCTCTGTCGAGGTCCAACAGCTAACAAAGGCTAATGCTGCCTAGAGGAGTATGCCAAGCCTTGGGGGGTGGGCTTTCATGGCCATGCTCCATGGCAGATAGTCCCATGCCAACCCCCCTTGGCTTTGCACAGGCTGGAGTTCTGTCTCTGCTAATTCTCTGGGAAGATCTCCCTGCCACCTTAAATATCTGGGGGGGGTTGTGGGATATCCTGCAGCTGGGATCTCAAAGGTCTATGGTGAAAGTGGACCACTCCATGCCTATTTCATTCACCCCTTTCCTAGGAGCTGCTTGGGGCCAGGAATGAGTCTTACTGCTTGGCAACCCCATGTAGAGTTCCCAGCTTCTTACCTTTCAGCCCGGGTTCTACATCCTCCCTCTGCCCCCTCTCAATACCTTCTTTCTGAAGATCTGTTCAGAATGTGCCAGTCTAATTGATAGTCTTGTCTCTCTTAGTGGCAGAAGCTATTCCTGGCTGCATTTAGTCAGCCATCTTGGCTGGTCCCCACCTTGAGTATTTTAAAACCATATGCATCACACATATTCCAACCCCAAAACACAATACATTAAAAAATTGATACACTGAACTCACCAAATTTTCTTTTTAAATGACTCTTGGCACCATATAAAGTTTTTTTAAAAGCTACTTATTAGATCCCCTTTCATCATTTCAGATTGGCAAATATATAGTCTTGCAATTATAGGTGCAGGCAAGGATGTTGCACAATGGGAACTCATTAACTGCATCAGGAATATAAATTAATATACCTACTTTGGAGAATAGTTTGGCAATACCTAGCTAGTCAAGTTTAAAATATATGCAACCTACAAACCAATAATTCTACTCTGAGGTATGGTGTTTCTCATTGGGACCTTATTGGTAATTTGGACAGGATAAGTCTCTCTTGTGGAATATTTTGTATATCCCTAATTTGCACACACTGTGAGTTATGTTCCCTACCATGGCCATTATAACAACCAAATATTCTTCACCCATTACTAATCACTTCTAACTGGAAGTTTATACTTGGCTGAAAAACTGAGAGAGAAACTGACATGTACATCAGAAGACAAGTCTAAGTATCTTCTTTAAATCCTTTTGTAGTGGTATAATAGAGTTAAGCATCTTAAGTAACCATCTGTGGAACATTAATCAATATATTACAGGTCTTTCCATAATGCAATCCTATACAACTCTTAAAATGGCTTTAATGAAGCTACATTTATCATTGTGGGTAAAATTCGTGAAGGTAATGCTGATTGAAAAGCATGTAGTCATGTACGACTTATGTAAAGTTTATTAAAAATATGTTTATATATCCCTAAATAATACATAATAGAATATGTGGATGCAATAAATTCAATTTTAGGACAGTGGTTTCGTCTGCTAGGGAATGGTGGGAAAGTCTTCACAGAGATGTTCATAGGCAGTGTGATTGCACAGAAGTGCATATGAGAATGCATAGCCAATGCTAAGAATCTTTGGAGCTTATTGGCCCAGGGATCTGAAAATGATTATGGGCTGAGGTATATGAAAAATAGCAGGGTTAGAACACTAAAAGGCCTTTACAACTATTTAGAATAAAAAAAGTTTTTAAAAAGATTAGGTAAGATCTCAGTTAAGGCAGGTAGTATAGTGTTGAAGCCCACTTTGTATTTTTGTTGAAATTTTAAAATTTTGATTAATATTTCAGGGTTCAGGTCTCTAAGACCACTCTCAGCTTTGGTAATTCTCTAGGAGAACTCAACCTTTCCTCATACAGCTATGATTTACCCCAGGAATAGGAGGGAAAAAATAATAGTGACAAAGAGAAAAGTAGATGAGGAAATCTGGAAGAACCCAGGCATAAACTTCCAAGAGTTCTCTCTCTGTGGAGTCACACAGGACATGTTTAATTCCTGCATCAGTGAGTTTGACAACATGTGTGAAATGTTTTCCACCAGGAAAGTTCCTTAGGGAGCTTTTTATTTGGAGCTGGTCACAAAGGCACGTCTGCCTAACATGTGCTCAAATTCTAGACTCTCAGAAGGAAGGCAGATAATTAGCATAAACCAAGTTGTTTGCACACAGTTTGTGCATAGTGAGCCACTCTTATCACTTAGCGTGGTGGGGAATCTCCCAAAATCCAAGTTACTGATGCCAGGTAAGGGCCAACCTTGCAGGCAGACCTTTAAAAACATAGCAACCTCAGGCTAGCTAATTATGCTTTGCTTCACAATTTATTGTTTTTGTTGAATGGTACATTAACTTCGTCAGGGTTCACTTAAAAGTCACTTACACATTTTATTGAATTCATTCTCGTCATTTCAGGGCAAGATAGTAACTGTAAATATCTCATCAGAGATTGGAATTAAAGTGGATGTGTAAGTGTCTGAATGTTTCAGAAACCCTAGCTCCTTCCTCCCTTTCCTTTTCTCCAAACTTCTCCAAGCACACTATATGAATTTGGAATGATTGAAAAAGAGGTAAGCAGTTCTAGGGTCTTTTCAAATGACTGAGATTTCTAGGGGTCATACCCTGTCCCACTTCTAGTCATTAACCAGAGGAGATAGGATCTTACTTCTCTATTAATACATTATGTTTCCTTCCAAGAACATGGATGGTGGGGCTGAAAATTTCATCCGGTTCTTTTAGTTGATCTTAATTTTGAAGGGGTTTCTGTCCACGTGGTATAATTTTAAATAGTATGTCTAGTATATGAAATGATTCTCAGAAGGAAGGCAGATAATTAGCATAAACCAAGTTGTTTGCACACAGTTTGTGCATAGTGAGCCACTCTTATCACTTAGCGTGGTGGGGAATCTCCCAAAATCCAAGTTACTGATGCCAGGTAAGGGCCAACCTTGCAGGCAGACCTTTAAAAACATAGCAACCTCAGGCTAGCTAATTATGCTTTGCTTCACAATTTATTGTTTTTGTTGAATGGTACATTAACTTCGTCAGGGTTCACTTAAAAGTCACTTACACATTTTATTGAATTCATTCTCGTCATTTCAGGGCAAGATAGTAACTGTAAATATCTCATCAGAGATTGGAATTAAAGTGGATGTGTAAGTGTCTGAATGTTTCAGAAACCCTAGCTCCTTCCTCCCTTTCCTTTTCTCCAAACTTCTCCAAGCACACTATATGAATTTGGAATGATTGAAAAAGAGGTAAGCAGTTCTAGGGTCTTTTCAAATGACTGAGATTTCTAGGGGTCATACCCTGTCCCACTTCTAGTCATTAACCAGAGGAGATAGGATCTTACTTCTCTATTAATACATTATGTTTCCTTCCAAGAACATGGATGGTGGGGCTGAAAATTTCATCCGGTTCTTTTAGTTGATCTTAATTTTGAAGGGGTTTCTGTCCACGTGGTATAATTTTAAATAGTATGTCTAGTATATGAAATGATTCTCCACCTGTAATTAGATTACACATTTAGTAAAAAGTTGAAATGGTAGATAGGGAATCTGTGTTTTGGAAGAAAAGAGCCAAATTTATCTTAAAAGCAGGGAAATGGTTTGTTTATCCTCTGGAAATGATCTAGAGAAAGCTTTTTATGAAGGATAATCTCCTTTAGAAAAGAGGAGAGATTTGTTTTTGCCGCAAGCATAATTAAATGCACTAAGGTATATAAATTCTTTTCCCAGTTCTATTAACGTGCAGAATAATCTGTCTATATAATTACATTTGCCTTTATCTTTATCATAAGGTAGGCATACACCATCAGATTTTTTACTATTATTGACCCTATTTTTATTATTCTTTTTCCCTCATGTTAAAATGACGTGATATGAAATTTCCTTTCTACTGGTAAGAAAAACAAATCTTGATGGTTAATTAAAAAGATATCCAGTAATGACACATTCTGACTAGTGACTGCTTGCTAGTCTGTTATTTGGATTGATACTAGATTGTGAAAGCCAGACCTTTTTGTCACATTTATATTAAAAAAGAAGTTTGAGAAACAATCCGAGTCAGTGTTACTGAATAGCTCTAAAATGTTCTGTAAAATTATGCTGTTCCATTCTGAGAACCTCTTTCCTACCTTGCGGTTCTTATTCAGGTAACATTGCAGTATGAGCTCAATCAGAGATTTGGGGGCTGGTATTAAAAAGGTTTGTTTTCTTTCTCTGCTTGGCCAGTTGCTAGAGGCCAGCTGGGGAAGATGTCTGGCTTAAAACCATAATAAATGAAGCTTCCATTAGGCTCCTCGGCTTGGGGCCATTTCCTGTAAAGACCTTGCTCTGCCGTTAGTGGTTTGGAGAGGGAAAATGCATATTTTTGTTCAATAAATGAAAGCTGAAGATTACCAGGTAGGGTAGCATAGGTATCATGTTTTGTGAAGAGATCCTGCTCTTCAAGGGTTACATTTTAGCTTGTAGCCTTTTGAGTGTTTATGACAATAATCTATGAACTTGAGTCATGGTAGAAAATGGAACAAATATGTTTATTTTTAAATATCCTTCGAGAGGAAGCAAACAATATAATATTCAGATAGTTGAATTTGTCTCAGCAGCCTTTCCAAACATGACTCTTAGATTTATTATTTCTTTAAGTTTTGCTTTGTCTGGAAAATACATTGTTCATTGGAGAAGTAACATTTTCAGGCACAAAAGAGACCAAGCGTACATTACCTTTACGTACTTTAAGAACACTTTTTTTTTTTCTGGACACATCTTTTTATGTTTATATGTTTGTAATTCTTTATACATGGTTGTTTATTCTGTTGTTTTATTCTGTATTTTATGCTGTTGTTGCTTATTCTGGAAAATATATTGTTCTGGGAAATACACTGTTTATTGGAGAAGTGACATTTTCAGTTACAAAAGAGTCCAAGGGTGTATTAGCTTTACACACCTTAAGGATCCTTATTTTCTCTGGGCATATCTTTTTGTGTTTATATGTTTATAATTTTCTGCACGTGGTTGTGTACTACTCACATACTCGGAGAAACTTTGGTCAGCGTGCTTTGCAAAACTTAAATGAGTTCCGGTTCTGAATAAGTTAGAATAAAAACACTTTAACGTTTTTCTTCCACTGAACACAAATATGAAATATATGGTAAAGCTAGTTGAAGTCTCAGAAAAGTAAAGCTACAGCTTCGACAAACAGGAAAGCCATTCTCCTCATTCATCAGATTGGCTCCTGCAGTTTCCCAGTGCCAACTACTTACTGTCTCTATCCATAGATCCCCTGGAGCTGGGTCATGACAAAACTGGACCATTTATCCAGCGTGAATTTAATGCAGTCCCAGATCCAGATGTTAGCAGTGGATCTCAGAAGGAAAGAGAAAGAGATGACCTCTAGCTGTGGCCCAAGGAGAAAAGGGAAGTCCTGAAGCTAAGAGGGAGGGGGAAATCCCCTACCTTGTGTGCCTCCTTTATCTCACTTTTGTCATGCCCCGGCTCCCCAACAGTCTTGTGGTGGAGGCAGTGGCAGCAAAAGCAGCTGGTGGTAGGAAACTGCAGACGCAAAAATAATGGGTTAGGGAGGGGCATGTGCTTTCTCTTCGGTAAAATAGAGCTATTTGGTAGCTCTTAGTGGTGCCAATTGGGTTTTTTAATTTGTTTTGTTTTTTAAATCTCTCTGTGTCTTCCCCACAACCCTGGTATGATCATAGATGTAGGTTGCTCTCGATTGTTGAATGAAAAAGGGTGAGTTCTAGGATGCCAGAAAGTATCACAGGAGACAGCTGAGAAGGAAGGGCTTGGGAAATGATCAAATACATTGTGGTCTCATGGACTCATCCATAGCCTGAACATACGTGGATCTGATCCTTATTAGCGTACCAATGACTTTGAGAATGGAGTTAATGGGTAGAACTCCACTCAAGTCCCAGACTGACCTTACATCCTATACAAGCAGGGCATGTCTAAATGAACCTGCATAGCTATTGAAAACTAAACTGGTAATTGGAACCGTAGCCAACAGAAGGTGGGCTGAAATTTATGGCTAGAAGCTAACCAGATCAAGTGCTTCCTAAAACAATGATATCAGCATCTTTGTAGACTTAAATAAAGCAGAGAGTTTTATAACATTCAAAATGTCCAAGGTGTAATTTATATTGGTTTATGAAGAAATATAAAAATGTTAACTCACATGGGAAAAGGCAATTAACAGATGAAAATGAAAATATGACTTTAAAGGAGCTATTGTAGAATGCTCAAATGAATAATCATGAGTCTTGAAATAAAAGTTAAGATAGAAACTGTAAGCAAGGAAAGATGTGAAGTGGCACCAATGGAAACCAGAACTGAAAAATACAACAGCTGCCTGCCCCACCCATTCTCCACCCATAAAAAACAAACCTCACTGTATGGATTCAATAGCAGACTGGGGATGACAGAGGAAAGAGTCAGTAAAACTGAAGATAAATCAATAAAGGTTATCCAATCTGAAGAAAGAAAAAGAAGATTGAAAAATAATAGAGTCTCCTGGATTATGAACAATCACAAAAGGCATAATATTTGTATCACTGGAGTGCCAGAAGGAAAGGAGAAAGTGAGTAAGCCTCAACAAGTATACAAAGAAATGATGGCTGAAACATTGATAGATTCAAGAAGCTAAGCTAACCCCAAATAGGATGAATCCAAATAAACACACACCCAGGCACATCATAAACTGCTAAAAACTTAAAAAAATATTGAAGTCAGTCAGAGCAATGATAACTGATATATGGAAGAACAATGATTCAAATGGCTGAGATTTCTCATCAGAAATCATGGAGGCCAGGAGAAAATGGCACATCCGTTTTTCAAGTGTTGAAAGAAAAGTATAGAATTCAATATCTACCTAAAATATCCTTCAGAAATGAAGGTGAAAAATATATTCTCAGATTGGGAAAAACTGAGAGAATTTGGAGGCAGCAGACCTGCCACAAAATAACAAGAAGGCCTTCTTAAGCAGATGAGAAATGGTACAAGAAGGAAATATGGAATATCAAAATCAAGGAAATGCAAGTGAAAAATATAATAGCCTTTCTATTTTAATTGAATAGACTATCTTAAAATTTAATAGACCATTTATTTTCTCTTGAAATTAAGTATGGCTTATGGTTGAAATCAAAAGTTAAACATGGTCGGATACAAATGTTCACTGTATTTAGATGTAATATATAAGACAACTTATGTATTATTATATTATGGGAGAAGAGACCTATACGCTGGTATGGTAGACAGGATAATCTCCCTTCCCTAACCCCAGATACCCACATCCTTATCCCAGGATCCTGTGAATATGTCACATTATGTGGCACAAAGGACTTGTAGATGGGATCTAACAGACTTTAAGATAGAATAACCTTTGTTTTCCTGGTGGGCCCAATCAAGTAACATGAGCCCTTAAAAGTGGAAGAGGAAAACAAAATAGTGGGATGCATCAATGAGAGAGACTTAACTCACCGTTTCTGGCTTTGAAGATGGAGAAAGGGGTCAGGGAATGTGGGCGGCCTCTAAAAGCTAAGATCAGTCCTTAGCTGACTGCTCAGCTAAACATGGCTGTTGATGAAAATTTAAAAAAATGGAATTTTGCTGAGGCTGAGAAAGATAAAGAAATGGATTCTCAACTAGAGCCTCCAAAAAAAAAAAAAAATGCATTGTTGTCAGCGCTTTGATTTCAGCCTGACAAGACCCATCTCAGACTTTCTCAGAACTGAAAAGTAATAAATTTATCTTTTTAAGCCACTAATTTTTTAGTTATTTGTTATGGGAGCAATACAAAACAAATGCAGGTGATCTGGTTTCTCTGTTCCAATTGAAGTGGTAAAATATTAATTCTAAATAAAATGTGGGAAGTTAACTATACATACCGTAACCCCTAGAATAATCACTGAAAGTTTATACAGAGATACAGTCAAAATCATAATTGATAAATTAAAATGGAACACTATAACCTCAACAAATGAAGAAGGGCGGGAACAGAAAAAATGAAAAACAGAACAAGAAGGAAATGATAAAATGGCAGACCTAAATCCAGACCTATCAAGTACTCTGTTAAATATAAATGGTCTAAACAAACCAACTAAAAGCTAGAGATTGTCAGACTGGATTTAAAAAAATGTCCTAGCTATGGGCTTTCCATAAGAAACTCACTTCAAATATATTGTTATTGTAAGCTGAAAAGCAGAAAGGATGGAGGGAAATAAAACCCACACAAACACAAACCAAAAGTAAATTAGCATGGCTATGTTAAAATCAAACAAGATAGGCTTCAGAGCTAGAAAGTCATCAGGGATAAAGACAGACATTACATATTGATTGAAGGGTTAGTTCGGGAAGAAGCCATAACAATCATAAATGGGTGTGCAATAACAGAGCTTCAAAATACAGAAGCAAAAACTGATGTAACTGAAAGGAGAAGTAGAGAAATTCACAACTATAGTTGAAAAATTACTCCTGTCTCAGTAATAGAAGATCAGCAAGGACATAGAAGAACTGAACTATCAACCAACTGAATCTAATGGACATTTATACAATACTCCACTCAACCATAGTAGCATATACAGTCTTTTCAAATGCATATGGGACATTTACCAAGACAGACCACATTGGGGGTCATAAGTCAAACCTTAACAAATTTAAAAGAAAGTCATAAAGAGAATGACTTCTGGTCATAACTGAGTTAAACTGGAAATTAATAAAAAGATAGATAGAAAAATCTTCAGATACTTAGAAATTACCAATATACTTTTGAATAAACCGACCTAAAGAGAAAGTTTCAAGAAAAATAAAAAATAATGAAAGTGAGGCCGGGTGTGGTGGCTCACACCTGTAATCCCAGTGCTTCGGGAGGCCGAGGTGGGTGGATCACTTGAGGTCAGGAGTTCAAGACCAGCCTGACCAACATGATGAAACCCTGTCTCTGCTAAAAATACAAAATTGCCGACTGTGGTGGCATATGCCTGTAATCCCAGCTATCTGGGAGGCTGCGGCAGGAGAATTGCTTGAACCGGGGAGGTGGAGGTTGCAGTGAGCTGAGATCATGCCACTGCACTCCAGCCTGGGCTAAAAGAGCGAAACTCTGTCTCAAAAAAGAAAAAAAAAAAAAGTGAAAATAAAACATAATTTTACATAATACATGACCCAAAGAGGAAGTTTCAAGATAAATTAGAAAATATTTTAAACAGGAAAAAAATGAAAATGACATTTCACATCTTGTGGCATGCAGCTAATATGTAGCCTTAAACCTTATTTTTAAAATGAAGAAAATGCTCAAAGCCATAATCTAGGCCAGTGGTTGGCAAACTTTCTCTCTGTATGTTTGGACAGTAAATATTTTAGGCTTTCTGGGCCATATGGTATCTGCCACAACTATTAAACTCTACCATTGTGCAAAAGCAGTCATCGCCAATATGTAAACACATTAGTGTGGCAACATTCAATAAAACTTTATGTATAAAAACAGGTAGTTGTATTGATTTGGCCTGTAGATTACCACCCTCTGATTTAGCCACCACCTTAAGAAAATAAAAAAAGTAAGACCAAATTAAACCTAAAGCAAGAAGAGAGAAATAAATCATAAAGACAAGAGTAGAAATGCATGATATTGAAATAGTAAAACAATGAAAATTAAAAACCCAAATCTGGTTCTTTGAAAAATAATCCATAAAATTGATAAACCTCTAGCACTATACTTACTGGAGAAAGATTGGATGCTTTCTAAGACTGAGGGGGGAAAAAAAAGAATATGCATTCTCACTAATACTATTCACTATCTTATTTGAAGTCTTAGTCCAATAAGGCAAGAAAAAGAAAAGGCATAGCATATGGAGAGGAAGAAATAAAAATACCCAACGTGATTTTCTATGAAGAAGACCTAAAGGAATATAATAAAAGCAATACGTAAATTTAGGAAGTTACAGGATACAAAGCCAATATAAAAAAATTCAGTTGTATATGTTTATGCTGAAAATACACAATTGGAAACAAAAATGAAAAGCCATTTACAATAGCTTCAACAAAAATGAAATACAAATCAACCTAATAAAACATGTACTGGGTATGTGTGCTAAAACCAGAGAATGCTGATGAAAGAAACGAAGGAAGACCTAAATAAATGGAGAGACCTGCCATGTGCTTGTATTGGAGACTAAACATAGTAAATATGTCAGCACTCTCCAAACTGCTCTATTTATTGAAAACAATACCAATCAAAATGTTGCAGTATCTTTTTTATAGAGAGTAACTCATTCTAAAATTTATATAGAAATACAAAAATCTGGAATAGCTAAACAAATTTGGAGAGGTCACACTACCCAATTATAAGACTATCATGCTTCAGCAATCAAAATGGTATTGGAATAGTTACATAGATCAATGGAAATGAATAATGAGTCAAGGTTATATACCTACACAGATGTAGCATAGATTTTTGATGAAAGTACAAAAGCAATTCAGTGGAGGTATTACAGTCTTTTAAAACAATGACATTGGAAAAAATTATTCACATGTAAAAAATGAACCTTAAACTAAATATAACACTATACAAAAGTTAAATAAATTATAAATCTAAATATAAAACGTAAAACTATATTACTATTAGAAAACATGGGAGAAAACCTTTGTTAATTGGGATTAGACAAGGAGTTCTTACACATGACACCAAAAGTATATAACATAAAATTTTTAAAAATGGCTGTTAGACTATATCAAAATTAAAAACTTTTACTGTGCAAAAGACACTACTAAGAATGAGAAGACAAGCTACAAAGTAGGGGAAATATTTGTGAACTCTGTGTTCCACAAAGCACTAATACCCAAAATATTTAAAGAACTCTCATAACTCAACAATAAGAAAACCCAATTTCTAAAAATTGTGTAAAAGTCTTGAATAGACAGCTTATCAAAGTAGATAAAAAGACAGGAAGTGCATAGAAAGGTTTTCAACATCACACGTTATTAGGAAAATGAAAATTAAAAACCCAGATGTTGATAATACTGGGTTTTTCAGTATTATCAACTGAAAGGGCTTGGCCCCAGAGGGCCGGCCTTACTCCAGGCCACGGTCTTCCTACACCTCGGTGCCCAGCAGTCTGTCCACTGCAGGGATCTTTCCCAAGAGCAGCAGTAGCTCATACACATACCTATTAGAATGGCTATGCACATACCTATTAGAATGGCTAAAATTAAAAGTCCTGATAGTACTAAGTCCTCAGTAGGATATAGACAACTGGAATTCTCATAATTGTTGGCGGGAATGCAAATTGGTCTGTTAAAGTCTGGCAAAGAGTTATCAGGTTCTTTATAAACATTCACTTATCATATGACCCAGCAATCTCACTCTTTGGCATTTATCCCAGAGAAATGAGAACATATATTCGTACACAAAAAACCTGTACACAAATGATTATAGCAACTTTATGTGTAAGAATTCCAAATTGGAAACAACCCAAATGTCCTTCAAGGGGTAAATAGATTAATTGTGGTACATCCACACAATGGACTACAACTGTCAGCAACAAAAAGTTCAACTACTGACATGTGCAGCAACTGGATGAATCTCAAAGGTAACGTGCTGAGTGAAAGAAGCCTGTCTCTGAAAGTTATATACTGCGTGATTCCGTTTAGAAAACATTCCCCGAAAGACAAAATGATAGTGATAGAGAATAGAACGGTGGTTTGCAGAGGAAGGAAGTGGGGGCCTGGGAGCGCGTGATCCTTTGGGGATAGACAGACCCCTCTGTGTCCCGATTGTGATGGTGTAAACACAAATCTGTAAATGTGTTAACATTATAGAACTGTGCACCAAAAGTGAGAAAAAAGCCAATTTTGTTTTAGAATGATTTCAAAAATAAAGTTGAAAAAGTCATCTCTTAACAAAACAAAGATGGTGAAACTGTTGCTTCCAGTGTCCAGGGGTTAGGTATATCCCTGCTTTCTACTTGAATTTCTCTTGACTATATTATAATGTACCAGTAATACGTGCATTCCTACCAGCTTCACCCCCTCAAATAAAGGAGAGAAACTCTCTCCTGGCACAGGACAGTGTAGTGCATGGAGAAGATAAACATTTTTCCACTTAGACACATTCTTTAGAGATGCAACTTTGTTTACACCAACTCCTTTTCTCATTTTCTTGGAGATGTTTTTGGTTTGCTTAGATACACAGATTACAAACCTCTTCATTTCATAAGAGGCTGATTCCCATTCCCAGTCTCCCTTCAAAATAGGAGATTTCCCTCAAAGGGGAATGTAAGCCTCTCCCCTAGGATTCCTAAGCTTTGATCTGCATGGTAACACCAGGGAGATTTGTTGGAAGGCAGATTCTTGGGATTCACGTTCATTTCCTGTGGTGGAGCCCAGGACTGTCTACTTTTATTTATATTTATTTATTTTGAAACTTTTTTCTCTTTATTTTTCTTTTCTTTTCCTTTTTTTTTTTTTTTTTTTTTTCTGAGACAGTCTTACTCCATCACCCAGGCTGGAGTGCAGTGGCGCAATCTCAGCTCACTGCAACTTCCGCCTCCTCGGTTCAAGCAATTCTTGTGCCTCAGCCTGTCAGTTCCTGGCATTACAGGTATGAGCCACCATACCTGGCTAATTATTTCTATTTTTAGTAGAGATGGGATTCTGCCATGTTGGCCAGGCTGGTCTCGAACTCCTGACCTCAAGCCATCCACCCGCCTTGGCCTCCCAAAGTGCTGGGATTACAGGTATGAGCCACCACATCTGGCCGGGTGTTTTTAAAGACACAATCTTGATGAGTATCTTTGGGGTGCTGTAGGGAACCTCTTTGAGAAATTCTATAGAGCCAGGAATTTAAACTTGTAATATATCTGTCTGTCTGTCTCCATCTCGATAGCTCTCATTACTTGTGTTGAAACACATATGGCTCCATCTAACTGTTTTAAGCATTGTACAGTATCCCACTGTGTGAGCGCATCTGAAGCTGCTCCCACAGAAACCACAGTGCTGCTTCTCTGGGCTATGTTCAGGTATACTTTATTTCACACATGTGCTGAGTCTTCAGCAGCAGCCACTGCATGACATATGGGTCATTGCCAAACTTCAATCTCATTGTTTTTGCTGAGAAGGTACTGGCCACCTTCTCCATTTTTACGTTTTCCATATATATTACTTTCTTTACAACAGGCTTTTCAGTTATTTAAATATTTTCTTTTTCTTTCAGCTTTAGATTTTTAGTTCATCAAAATGCTTCTTCTGTCAAAAATTCTATCTGTACAAAAAAATAGCCGGGCATGGTGGCGTGTGTCTGTAGTCCCAGCTATTTGGGAGGCTGAACTGGGAGGGTCGCTTGAGCCCAGGAGTTCGAGGCCGCAGTGAGCTGTGATCGTGCCATTGCACTCCAGCCTGGGCAACTGGAGTGAGACCCTGACTCAAAAAAAAAAAAAAAAAAAAATTCTGTCTGGTTGTAATTAGTGTGGAATTTGTATAAATTCTTTTTCTCAGATGTCTCCATTGCATTGTTTTAATTTCCACATACATGATAAATTTTTTCAAGACTGCTCTGTGTCCTGAGTTTCTCATAGTACCTGTCACATTGTGGGTCCGCTGGTTGTATTAGCTGGTTTGACACTTCCCATTTCTTACAGATTCCTCCCGGGTCTCCATAGAGTGCTACCCTACTCTCCTTCATTAAATGCTAATTGAAGGAAAATATTGCTATATGAAAATAGAAGCAATGCCTTTTATCGTATTTGCAAGTCAAGTTACGAGATGTGTATTGAATGTACTTGTGTATTGCTAACGTGAAATTCAAGTTTCTGTTTAGGATAACGTTTTTAAAAGCTGCAAAAAAGTTGTAAAATATTTTAAACATTTAAAGCCAAAATGACCCAATACAAAGTAATTGAAACAATTTTAAAAGTCGCTAACATTGTATTAAACATTTACTCCATACCTAGCACTGTTCTAGATACCAAAGCATTTTCTGTGTATGAGTCCATTCAGTCCTCACCGCAGCCTCCCGAGGTACTTACTGTTAAACTCATCTGTAACATGGGAATAACAATGAGACACAGAACTCTTACATAACTTGATTAAGATATCCAAACAAGAAATGATGAGAATAATGATAGAGACAGCTTTCTGTGTCTGAGCACTTTAAAGCATCAGACACTGTGCTTTCTACTTTGTGTCATCGTATCTGTAAACTAGGTAATCTCCTCCCCACTGGGTGGGTGAGGCAATGGAGGCTTAGTGAAGTGACTTGCACCTGGTCCTACCTCTAAGTAGAACAGAGTAAATCAGAATTGTAACCCATGGAGTCTGTTTTGAGAGGCCAAGCTCTTAATCTTTACATTGTCTGCAGAAGATACCAAGTTCATCCTGGGAGAAGCTCTTGTCATGCGCTGGTCATTAGGCAACGGCTATAGAGACAAAGTCCTGACTTTCAGCAGGCAAATGGCTGCACACACCGTGATCTCTGGCTCTCCGGACCGTTCTTCACAATGATAAACTGTCCTCTCCTTGAAGGAGCTGGGGTGGGGCACAACAGCCAGGGTCCTTGATTTTAGAAAATGTGATTTGTGGAAGCTCTTGGCCTCTTTTGGCCTCAGCCAAATGTGGCAAAATACAAACAGGCCAGGTCTCAGTGTCTGCCCATCCTGTTCTTTTTCAAACTGAAAGGATTTATTATGAGGCATGGGACACATAAAATAAGGGTTATTTCTGCAAATTTGATTTTGATTTGATCCCTGATGAGTTCAACCTGTTATATCCCAAATCACCACTTTCCTCCACAGCATTTACCCTACTCTGTAATTACGTATTTACTGTCTGTGTGAAGCATCCTTATCCCTCATAACCAACTGCTAGTGAGCCACACTTTCATTCACATTCTCAGGCTACATCTCAGAAGCTTGCTTTGTTTAAGGGCTTCATTATGGGAATTTTGTCATTTCTTCTGAATAAGAACAAAACTCACATTTTTATAAATGTTTTTTGCTCTAATCACCTGTATGTGAATATAAATTTGAAAGATACTAGATGGAATCCTAGTCGATAGGGCCATGTTTTTGTTCTTGAAAACGTACACTTAATTCTGGGAAGGAAGTTGACATGGTTAAAGCAGGGATCAGCAAGCCACAGTCTGCTGGGTTTGCAAAGTTTTATTACAACACAGCCACATTCTTTCATTTAGGTATTGTGTCTGTCTCCTTTGATGTCGCGCAGCAGAGTTGAGTAGTAGCGACAGACACCATCTGGCCCACCAAGTCTAAAATATTTAATAACTGGCCCTGCACTGAGACTGTTTGTTGACCTCCGGTTTAGAGAAGTAGAAAGTCCCCACCCCTTGATCATACTGAAGAACAGCTGCTGTTGGTGTTCTCGTGAATGTCTTTAGCTCCGCTTCCTCTGGGAAAGAAATAAGACAGTTATCTCTTCATGAAGCATTTTTTTTTTTGGTGCCAACCTTATCATCTCATTCTTCGTTTTAATGTTTCTACAGTTGCTCTGATAAAATTCTTTTAAAAAGTTCTTTAAAAATGATTTTCCCAATATTTATACAAGTTACCAATCAAATGTTGCAGTCTTAATCATTTACTGGAAACTGTAAGATTTTTGAGTCGTGTTTCCCACTTTGATGTGCCTTACTGCCACCAAGAAGGTTCATGTTTTTTTGTTGTTGTTGTTGTTGTTTTCTGTTTTATAGGAGTCATTGCAGTTGTTTTCAGTAGAGGTGTACTTCTGAGAAGTGGCTTCTTGGGTCTTCATGCAGCCATGGATCTGGATAAACCATCTGTTTGGGGCTCATTAAAACAGCGGACCAGGCCATTGTTGATCAACTTGAGCAAGAAGAAGGTGAAAAAGAACCCAAGTAAGCCCCCAGATCTAAGGGCAAGGCATCACTTGGACCGCCGTCTCAGCCTCTCTGTGCCTGATCTCCTGGAGGCTGAGGCCTTGGCCCCAGAGGGCCGGGCTTACTCCGGGCCACAGTTTTCCTACACCTCGGTGCCCAGCAGTCTGTCCACTGCAGGGATCTTTCCCAAGAGCAGCAGTAGCTCCTTGAAACAGTCTGAAGAAGAATTGGATTGGAGCCAGGAAGAAGCCAGTCACCTCCATGTGGTGGAAACAGACTCAGAGGAGGCCTATGCCTCTCCTGCTGAGCAGAGACGGGTGTCCAGCAATGGCATCTTTGATCTTCAGAAAACTTCCCTTGGAGGGGATGCACCAGAAGAGCCAGAGGTGAGAATAGGGCTGGGCTCTCATTTTTTTTTGTCTCTCTCTCTCTCTCTCTTTCCCTCTCTTTCTCCCTCTCTCCCCGTCTCCCTCTCTCTTCCCCCCTCCCTCTCTCTCTCCCCCTCCCCCCTCTTTCTCTCTCTCTCCCTCCGTCTCCCTCCCTCCCTCTCCCTCTCTCCCTCTCCCTCTCCCTCTCTCCTTCTCTCCCTCCCTTTCTCCCTCCCCCTCCCCCTTCCCCTTCCCCTCCCCTTGGAAAATTTGGTTAGGAGTTATTTTCGTGGTTAGCTCAGATGGGGAGAATGTTGTTTACAAGAATTTAAATTAATGCAGTATTGATTGCACCCAGTGTTCCCATTAGTTTTAGGGTTGACCTCTGTGTGTTTTAAAGCTATTACAAATAACTCTTCCAGAATACTTTAGGACATTAAAAGCCATACTGGATGAATTCTCTTTTATCTGTCTCCTGGCAAAGAAATTAAGTACCTAACTTTTCCTGGAATTTTTTTTTAAGTGTATGTTTGTGTCTCTCACTACACCATTGCCCAGTCATACCTGTAGAAAAACCATGCATATTATTACTCCTAAGAAGCATATGAATGTATGTCCCCCTTTGACTGCCTTAGGATTTGAACTTCCTTCTATTTTATACCTGTGTGTGCACTCACCTGTGAACAAGCATTCTTTTAAAAAGTTAACAAAACTTTAGTATTTCAATACAATTAATTAACCAAATATAATGATGACACAAATATTTTATTTCAAGGGTGAATATAATTTAAATTCAATCCCCAGGTTACCAAATCATGATTTAAGTGACTGATGTAATTAGTTGTCTTTAAAAAGTCTTTCGTTACTGACACTGAAGTAGGTTTCCATGTTGAAGTAAGGGGTTAATTTTTCTGTGTTCCAGGTTAGTGTTACAATTGCCTAGAAAACTGGTTGTTTAACTTGGATTTTTAGTTTCACTTTTAGAAACAAAACTCATTGCTTATTCCATGTATCAGGGTTTCACCAGGGAAGGGATCATGGATGTTTGGAGGATATCATGGCCATATTCGTTAGCAAGCATTACTATATTAAGACACCATTACCCATAAATGATTTTAACTATTTTTTTATTTGGCATTACATTTTATAAAACCCATTTTGTAAACCTTTTTTGACTTTTTAGTTATTTATGAATTTGAAATACATGTTTCTTTTAAACAAAATGCAAATGAAGTAGATTATTAAATCAGGTCAGTATAAGGAAGGTAACCTGTTGAATTATATAATAAAGTTAATCTTCGTCTTTTTTTTTCCTGACCAGAAAATGAAAGTGGGCTTCTTGGCTTTGATATGCTAACATTTTCATACTCAGAAGGAATTTTTTTGAAGCGACTGCTGTTAAACCATTTAGAACTTTTATTGTCATGGCCGGGCACGGTGGCTCGTTCCTGTAATCCCAGTACTTTGGGAGACCGAGGTGGGTGGATCACGAGTTCAGGAGATTGAGACCATCCTAGCTAACATGGTGAAACCCCATCTCTACTAAAAATACAAAAAAATTAGCCGGGCGTGGTGGCGGGCACCTGTAGTCCCAGCTACTTGGGAGGCTGAGGCAGGAGAATGGCATGAACGCGGGAGGTAGAACCTGCAGTGAGCTAAGATCGCACCACTGCACTCCAGCCTGGGTGACAGAGTGAGACTCTGTCTCAAAAAAAAAAAAAAAAGAACTTTTATTGTCTTTGTTGATTAAACAGAAATATTTGAATGCTACTCTAGGCCAGGCAGTGTGAAAGTTGCTATTGGAAATAGAGATGGGTAAGAAAGTGCCTCTGCCCTCCAACTGTGATTTTTTGGGAGATCTTACAAGCAGAGCATAAGAGGCTACTGGATATCAGAGCTGTTGTTGCAAAATGTTTCAGCCTGGTCTGGCAGCTCACTGGAAGGAGGGGATCAGTGTGTGGAAAATGAGGGCATGTTATCTGTGAAGCAGTGTCCAAGTTGGCACAGAGGATAGTGTGCTTGCCAGGTGAGGAAAGCTGGTGATCACAGGCCTGAAGTGTGGATGGGTGCTGTTGGGGGTGATGAGTGTTTTGCTCTACCTGGATTGGAGGCACTGGGAGCTTTGTGGTGTGATGTGTGTCTGGAAGGGTGTGGGCTGGTCCATGATAGTAGATGTGGGGTTGTTGGGTTGGCTATTTTATCTTCTCCAGGCTAAATGCAGAAAGCTTAGAATAGGCAGATTCCTTCCAGAATAGGTTATTCTGGATCATTTGGTTTTTCCCTTTTAACGCAACCATTTTTTTAACCTTTTTTCTCAAAAATGAATCCTTTGCTCCTCTTTTTCTGACCTAGAAAGTACAAAACAAAGACCAAGACTGATTCTACCGTTCAGCGTTGAGGTTCTCTCTACTTGAGTGCCGTTGCTTTGCTGGGTGGCATGCTTGCAGAGGACGGAGGGACGGGAGTGCGGCTGATCAGACCCCTAGGATCCCTTGCAGTCTAGTTCTGCCCACCCAGCTCCCTCCTCACCGGCTCCTCCCCTCAGTCCTGCCTGTTTGAGTTGGGCCTGTCCCACTACCCAGTCTGAGTTCCAAAACTGAAGAACCTGGAGTCTGATGTTTAAGGCCCTGTCCCACTACCAGTTTATCACATGGTACAGAAGAGGGGCTTCCTTACTTATCTTCTCCACTAGGCTGTGTTGATTTGGAGGATTGGCATGGCTGGGGAGACACCTTTGTCTTTGTTTTCTAAGCGTCTAGCTTCATGCCTTGCGCATAGCACATAACGTATGCTCAGCTGATATTTGTTTAATACAAAAACGATGATAGCAACCTGAATGATAGTGCATTCAGGTTACTTGGGTATTTGTGTTTTTCCTGTGAGTTTTCTTTAGTTTATGATTTAATTAAAATCATATGTGGTTTTTGAAAAAATACTCAATTTTATTTTATATGATAATTTAAATTAGAGGTTTAGGCAGGTGTAAACTTTTTGGCTGAAATTTGATATTGATTTTAACTCTGAATTTATCATTTTTGCTTTTTTTTTTTTTTTTAAACAAAGAGGGAATTCCTGCAGAATTCATGTCACCTGAGAGTTTGGGAATTGGTTCCTCTGTGTTTTAGATATGGCTTATCTGTTTCTTCCTAGTTAATAGCTGGTGGCTTTCTATACCTTGTGTGGAATGAGGAAGAAATGAAGAAGAAGGAAGGAGTTGGCATGTGGCAAGCCTGGTGTACAGCAAGGACAATCAGATTTTTGTCCAGTGTTCTCAGTTTAACTTACTTTGTTTTTAGCTTTCCAGAGGGGTCAGGCAAGCACTGAGCATCTGTGGCCTGAGGGATCCCTAGGGGTTTGCCTCTTCTGTTGTGTACCAACGCTGCTCTGGTGCCAGTTGAGATAAGTGGGGAGGTTACTCTGAGCAGGGTGGTCAGGAAAGGCTTGAAGAGAACTCCTTTTGAGAATTAGTAAGACTCAGATACGTAGAGAGTAAGCCTGTGGCAGTGGACCCCAAATATCAGCAATGCCTGAATTCTGCAGTCACCTCCAGGCCCACCAGCATCAGCAAAGAAAGTGAATTGTTAGTCTACTGTTACGGGGAAATGGAATGATGGGGCAAAAGAGGAAAGTAAGGATGAGGGGCAAGGAAGAAGGAATGTGAAAAACAGGACAGGCAGAGCCTAAAATATTGCAAATGCCAAATCCGGCTGTAAAACCAAAAGGTGAGAACATACGCTTAGAAGAAAGGATACATCCGTGGAAGAGGATTTAGCCAGACTCTCTCTTGAGCTCCGGATCCACACCCTACTGGATGTCTCATAGGAACCTGGTTTCAACTTGTTTTGACAGAATTCAGTCTCCCTGAAGAACCACCTCAAACATAGACCATGATTTCTTGGCAATATCACCATTATTCACCTAGCTGTTCAAGCCAAACACCTGTGAATAATGGTAGTCTCTTACTTTCCCTGCTTTTCATGTTTGTGGGGTCTTTTGTCATCTCACATGTTTCCTCCTCTCTTACCTATCATATTAGTCCATTTTCATGCTACTGATAGACATAACGAGACTGGGCAAATTACAAAAGAAAGAGGTTTCATATGGACGACTTACAGTTCCACATGGCTGGGGAGGCCTCACAATCATGGCAGAAGGCAAGGAGGAGCAAGTCATGTCTTACATGGATGGCAGCCAGCAAAGGGAGAGAGCATGGACAAGGAAACTCCCTGTATTAGGGTTCTCTAGAGGGGCAGTACTAATGGAATATATATATATATACACACACACACACACACACACATACTATATATATATATATAGTTCTGTCTAGAGGGACAGAACTAATGGAATATATATATATATATATGTTTATTAAATATTATCTCACATGATCACATGGTCCCACAGTAGGCCATCTACAGGCTGAGGAGCAAGCAGTCCAGGTTCCAAAACTGAAGAATTTGGATTCGGATGTTTGAGGGCAGGAAGCATCCAGCATAGGAGAAAGGTGTAGGCTGGGAGGCTAGGCCAGTCTGTTTTCACATTTTTCTGCCTGCTTATATTCTAGCCACACTGGCAGCTGATTAGGTGATGCCCACCCAGATTAAGGGTGGGTCTGCCTTTCCCAGCCCACTGACTCAAACGTTAATCTCTTTTAGCAACACCCTCACAGACACACCCAGGATCAATATTTTATATCCTTCAGTCTAATCGAGTTGACACTCAGCATTAACTATCACACTCCCCGTCATAAAACCATCAGATCTCATGAGACCCATTCACTATCACAAGAACAGCATGGGAAAGAGTCTCCCCGTGGTTCAGTCATCTCCCATGGGTCCCTCCTACAACATGTGGGAATTATGGGAGCTACAAGATGAGATTTGGGTGGGGACACGGAGCAAACTTACTTCATATTCATTCTGTTCTACTGAAATCCTTCCCATACTTCAAGGCCTAGTGGAAACCTTCCTTCTCTGTGGTGCTTTTTCCAACTCTTCGGTGAGTATAATCAGCCTGCCTTCATTTTCATAGCATGTCACTTTTACTCTGACTGAGCACTAACCTCAATCTGTTCTGTGGAGAAATCTGTAGAGAGAAGAAGGGATTACAACAGGAAGAGGAGGTAGAAAGGGGAAGACAAATTGGTCCTGGGCAAGGGCATCACTGAGTAAGTTCTTGAGAAAGTCAGCGTGCTCTAAGACATGTACTAACTGTCCAGTGGTCATCTAGCTCAGAGGACTGACTCATGATAACCAGATGGTCACGAGTCTGAGCTACAAATGACAATCACAACTAATTTGCCATGAGAATTAAATACTTTGAAGACTCTAGGCCAGATGTGGTGGCTCATGCCTGTAATCCCAGCACTTTGGGAGGCTAACATGGGTGGATCACTTGAGGTCAGAAGGTCAAGACCAGCCTTGCCAACGTGGTAAAATCCTGTCTCTACTAAAAATATAAAAATTAGCTAGGCATGGTGGCACATGCCTGTGGTCCCAGCTACTGAGGAGGCTGAGGCGTGAGAATCGCTCGAACCCAGGAGGCAGAGGTTGCAGTGGGCTGTGATTGTGCCCATGCAGTCCAGCAAGGGTGACAGGGCAAGATGCCATCTCAAAAAAAATAATAAAAATTAAAGACTCTAATGTTCTTTGGATGTAAACAGCTCATTCTTCATTTTTGTCAAATCACACAGAAAGTCAAATCATAATCAATGTCTACTTCATTAACCTGTGAGGAGAAATTATTATCTCAGGGCCTGGAAACACTTGAAATGCATTTCCTCCCCACAGTCAGCCTTTAGGAGAAGTCACATAAGAATCGGGAAAATTGGTGCAGGGATTGGCACACTGCAGGGAGAATGCATGGGCTCCATGCTGAATGGCATTTCATACACCATCCATCTCACAATGGGTACTGAGCCACAAATTAGAACTTGACATACTCACACTTTGTCTGCTAGGGCCACCTTTATCCATCTCTGTGAGTCCACTTAGTCCAGGAAGCCTGGATTTTAAAGTCCCTCCTTCTGAACAAGTCCAAACTTTTATTGAGGCTTCCTGGCATGACCTCTCCCTTTTTCTGATTGACACATTATTTCATTAATTGTATGTTATCACTTCATTAATTGTAAGGCTGATATCTTATCATGGTGGCCTGGCATCCATATTGTGTCCTTTAGGTGACTTTGTATGTCTGGGTGCTGACGGATAAAGAGTCATTGCTTGGATTGAATTGTGTCCCCCAGACCAAGTTCTTATGTTGAATCTCTAACCTTTACATGACTGTATTGAAGATATGGCCTTTAGGAGGCGATTAAGGATAAGTGAGGTCAGAAGCATGGAGCCCTGATCCAATGGAACTGGTGTCCTTATACAAGAGAAAGAGACACCAGAGGTCTCTCATTCCCCACCATGTGAGGACACAGTGAGAATGGAGTCATCTGCAAGGCAGGAAGTGGGTTTCTGTTGTTTAAGCCACCTAGTAAGTGGTATTTTGTTATAGTCGCATGAGCTGACTAACTCTGTGATCTTAACAGTTTTAGCCTCAGAGGACGATCTCATTGCTCTTGTCACCAAGACTTGTGGCAAAAGAGGAGGTAAGAGCACCATAGTCTACTGCCACATACCAATACCTCCACACACATACACACACATGCGGATATATATATATATGTATGGGAGTGTATATATATACCTTTTTATAGGTGTGTGTGTATACACACATAGCTGTTTAGAAGTCAGTCTCTCTTGTTAGAGTTTAAGGTCTTGAAGAGTAGAAATGTCATTTTTCTTCTTCTCCCGGCCTTTCTGCAAACCTTGCTTATATGGTATGCATGTATATTGATTCATATTATCACTGCAATTGACTTTCCAGCCACTGCCAAAGGCTTGGAAAGCCATAAGAACTTTAGTTGTGCTGGGGAAGGGTGATACATGGAGGCCCTACGTGGGTAGGGCCCTAAAGAAAGGAGTTTCTAAGTGTCAGACGAAATGTGAAGAAGCTAAAGTTAAGGGAACTCGGAGGGAGAGGAGCTTATCTTTTTATTTTTTTCTTCTTATGTAGTTTTTTTCTCCTCATTTTCTCCTCTAGTCAGCACTCTCCTAGTACTTACTTTACAAGACGCTTTTAACATGCATTGTAAAATCAGCTAAGTATTTAGAAAATGCATACGGTCTATTCTGGTTCTTGCCGTAGGTATTGATGGTGAAATTGGGGTTAGACACAGACACTGAAAAAAAGGACCAGCAATACCAACCAGTCTCTACTCAGTGCTAGATAATCAGTTGAGATGAGTGGGGAGGTTACTCTGAGCAGGGTGGTCAGGAAAGGCTTGAAGAGAACTCCTTTTGAGAATTAGTAAGACTTAGATAGGCAGAGAGTAATACAGATTAGTTAAGTTTGTCTGTGGGGCTAGAAAAATATGAAGGTCTTAGCCCAGTACCTGCCAGCCACAAGCACCTAACAAGTGCTTACTGCCATGATTTTGGTTGTATTCATTAGTGTTTATAATTATTTTTAACATTGCTTATTTTTCAGAATGACATGGAGGTTTGGGGAATTTTAGTGACTTGCTTAATGTCATCCAGCTAGTAAGTGTCAGAGACAGGATCTAACTCCAGGATTGTCTGAATCCTGAGACTGTGCGCAGAACTGTGGGTATAACATGAGTTTGGAAGTACAATTCTGCAAATGGGAGAGCTCAGATCTGGAGATAAAAAAAGTTGATCACAAAAGGAAGACATTTATTTTTCTGTGTCCACTGTGTCCTTTTAAACACAAGGATAATTATCAAGATTGAATGGGCTCATTGTTATGGTCAATAACTAAGAATTATGAAAGAAAGGATCATTCCCCCTTTCCCATAATCCATGTAATTCCACAATGGGGTATGTCCTTCCCTGACATTTCATTTGGCAGTTGGAGTTGTGAATAACTAGCTTTGGCATGCACTTACGTGGGTGGGTTGAGTGATTTAGAGAAGTTCCCCATTGAGATATTTCCAGAAATGGCTTGGCAACTGCATAGCTTCAGGTTAGTGATCACAGAGAAGGAGAGTGAGAAACCACAGAGGAGAGGAAACGACCTCCAGGTTGCAAAATTAAACAAGTGCGTCAGTTTCTCTACACTTCAATGACGTCATTTTTACTATTTTTGTGTGATCTCGAAAGTCGTACCTCAATATGTGATGGTGTGTCAGAGAGGCAGGTGTGTCAGCTACATCCCAGGGTCCATCATGGGCTCGGTCTTGCTGTTCTTCTTCCTTCCCTTCGCACCTGTTGAACGCCTGCTTTGTGCTGATGCAGATCCAGCCACTAGGGACACAGTAGTCAACAAAATAGAAAAAAGTCACCTTCCTCATGGAGTTTCCACTGGGAAAGGTGGCAAGCTATAGATATAATCAGAACATAAAGTGTCATGGAGAGAAAGAAAGCAGAGTAGGTGCTGGGGGGGAGGTGTTATCATTTTGTACAGAGTGGTCAGGAAGGACCTTTTCCGAGAAGATAACCTTCACACAAAGATATGGAGGAGGTGAGGAAGTGGGTTGTGTGCATAGCTAGAGAAAAGCCTTCCAGAAAAAGAGAACAGCAAGCATAAAGGCCCCAGGGTAGCAGGAGTGTCCCTGATGTTTCAGGAAGAGCAAGGAAGCAGTGAGGCTGGAGAGGAGGCAGTGAGGCGGCAATGGGAGGAGATGGCAGAGAAGTTAACAGAAGCCACATCATGTAGGGCGTTCCTATCTTGCCAGGCAACTCTAGCTGCTTAGTGCACTGAATGAGCGGGATGCACAGGAACCCCATGGGCTCAATGCTGCATCACTCATAGGGCAGAAGGAATCGTTGGCACACGGGCAGTGCTTGCTGTGTCTGCTGTAGACACTGGGTATAGCAGTAAGTCCAAGCTTTGCCTTGGACAAAAGATATGGAGAAATGGCGCACAGGCTGATGGGCTGTGGGCAGAGGGAAAATGGCACTGTCCCGAGGCTTCGTCAGCCAGTCTCTGACTTTGTCCTGGTCACTTTCGGTGGGGAATGTTGGAGGGAGCTAAGAAAGGGACTCAGATTGCTCACCACCTTCATCAAGTTCTTTTGATCCCCTCTTCCCAAACACATAGGCTGTTTTATGACTATTACTAATATAATTCATAATAATAAATAGAACAGCAACACCAATCTAATGCTACTTACTGAGGGTTTATGTGTAAGGAACTCTGCTAATTTCTACATAAATATTATCAGACCACATCTATTTGGTTTCCTCTATATACAAAGAGTCCTCGCACAGTGTCTGTCTGAGAAAAGGCTTTCAGTAAATACCCTCTGAGTGATTTAATTATTCTAACAACCTATAAGAATCTGTTTTGATCCATTGAGAGATGTTCCCATGTCTTGAATTTTAGGTATATTTTTCAAGGACAGAAAGCTAGGAAGTAGCAGAGGTGGGACTCAAATCCAGGTCTTCTGGACTCCAGAGCCTTGTTCACTACCATGTACAGCTGCCTCCCGGTCAGGTGAGGTGTGCTGTTTTGGGATTCTCCTGACGCAGGGGTGGTACAGTGAAAAGAGCAGCGTACCCAGGTCACTCAGGGGAAGCCCAACCTAGAGTGCTCTCCAGGGCCGAACTCTCCAGCTTTCCTGTGATGGCCATTTAGCCTCCTGGCTCTGCTTTCCTCTTTGCCAATTGGGGAGACTAATGACAGCCTGTGGACTTGTTTTAAGAAGTTACAAGGAGCATAAATTTTACATTAGGAAGTGCTCGGCGATGTACAAGCAACCATTTTTTAAAGTATCTCCTGTTAATAAACATGCAAAAAACTTACGGCAGGTCAGTGGACAGATATTACTAAATATGCAGAGTTTTAGAGCATTTCAACAGGGGTTGATAAACTTTTTTTTTAGAAAGGGCCAGAGCTTTGTGGGCCACAGGCCTCTGTCACAACTACTCAAGGTGAGGTCACATGACATTGGCCATAGACAACACAAGAACAAGTAGACAGCGGTGTATTTCAATCAAACTTTATTTGTAAAAGCAAGCGGCGGGCTGGATTTGTCTCATGGGATGTAATTTACTGACTGTTTTATACCATCATATGCTTGAGCAAGGTATATGGACACACACACACACACGATTCATATTTTGCTATTAGATTAGACAGTCAGTACAGCAGGGAAATCACTTTTAGAGACCAGTCTTGGAGATGAGAGAGAATTAATTTATACACCTTGATTGTATGATCCATAACCTCCTGAAAAGTGGTACAAAAAAAGAACAGACTTGGCCGTTTAGTAGGCTTGATTGTCTTCTGAATACACCTTCCAGTTTTGACCTCTCGTTGCCATGTAGCTCACTTTTCATTCTATCACTGTGTCCAGTTGCTGCTTCATGCTTACTGGAGCCGTCTGATTCCTTTTGCTTATTTTGTAACTTCCTTTGTCCTCTATGTATTTGTATTTGTGTTTGTGACTCCTATATTCTTAAATATACATATTCTAGATAGACAAGATACAGGTTATAGATTAAATATGCAATATGTATACATTTATGTACTTTAATGGGGCAGTTTTTAAAGAGAATACTATTGATTTGTTCAGCCAAATTTTTACTCTTATTTAGCTTTTCTGGATGTGGGTTTATGTTTTCTTCCTCTGAAATGTAAACAAACAGTGACTGCTTACCTAATTTTTAATTTGGCTTCCTGTGTGTGCCTCATAGTAAGACCCTTCAGACAGCCACATGGGAGATGGTATTTGTACAGGATCACATTTAGTGTATATTGAAAGGAAAATGTTTATTCACAACAGTTTCTTGCCCTCAATCTCAAAGTCCTTGGTGACTAGAGAAGATTTTCTTTTTAAAATAATTGATCTGCCATTCCAGTATCTCCCCATATCCTGCCGAATTTTAATATATTTGCATTCTTATGGAAGGAAAATCCACATCTAAAGGGAATGCAAAGTATGTATTACCTTCCCATAAATTTCAGTTTAGCAAGGCAGAATGGAAATATCAATGCAAACTTGCTTTTATTTAAAAAAACACAAATGAAAAACACTTACCTGAAAGGCAGCAGTGAGAGCTATGCAAGGGAAGACTAATCTTGTAATAGTGCTCATTCCAAGATGTTAATGCTATGTTTCTGAATGCTAGTATGTAATTAGACAGTTTTGTCATATTGAGACTTATTAGCTTTGACAATATTTAAAATTATTTCTCTTCCTGAGTATGTACTTGTACAAAATTTGTTTGAGATGTTAAAATGATGCTTATTAGGTAAACAATCAATAGATAGTACATCCCTAGGATGGAATACTACTCAGCAATAAAAAAGAATGACGCGGATGACAACCTTTATGGATTTCGAAGGCATTAAGTTGGGTAAAAGATTCCAGTCTCAAACATTTAAATACTGTATGATTCCAATGATATGATATTCTAGAAAAGATAAAACTATATGATGAAAATATACAATTACTTGCCATGGTTCTAGAGTTGGAAGATTTGACCACAGATGGGGGTCAAAGTGGAATAGCACAGAGGCATTTTTTTGGGTGGTAGAACTGTTCTATTATTATGATTGTGGTGGGGGTTATACAAATATATACAGGTGTTTAAAACTATGGTAGTGTACACATGGAAAATGTCAATTTTACAGTGTGTTAATTTTTTTAAGTAAATTTTTTTTTAAAAAGGCCAAGCACAGTAGCTCATATCTGTAATTCTAGTGCTTTGTGGGAGGCCAAGGTGGGAAGATCACTTAAGGCCAGGAGATGGAGACCAGCCTGGGCTGGTGTGTGACAATTATGGTGGCTGTGAGAAGGCATCTCTACAAAAATAAATTTTGTAAGAAAATTTATAAAATAAATAAAACTATTTTATTATAAAATATTTTATAACATAAAATAATATATAATACTACAACATATATCTATTTAAAAATTTTTATATTCTAAAATATTTATAAAATAAAACAAAACTTAGCCAAGTGTGATGGTGTGCACTTGTAATCTCAGCTACTCAGGAGGCCGAGGCAGGAGGATGGCTTAAAGTTCCAGGAGGTCGAGGCTGCAGTGAGCTATGAACATGTCAGTGCACTCCAGCCTGGGTGACAGAGGGAGACCTTGTCTCAAAAACAAACAAACAAACAAAAACAAAAAACAAAGGCAATCCACAGTGCTTGGTTACATTTATTGGGAACTTTCTTTTTTTTGTTTTATTTTTGAGACGGAGTCTCACTCTGTTGCCCAGCCTGGAGTACAGTGATATGATCTTGGCTCACTGCAACCTCCACATCCTGGGTTCAGGTGACTCTCCTGCCTCAGCCTCCCGAGAAACTGGGATGACAGGTGCACGCCACCACACCCGGCTAATTTTTGTATTTTTATTAGAGATTGGGGGGGGGGGGTTGCCATGTTGGCCAGGCTGGTCTCGAACTCCTGACCTCAGGTGATCCGCCCACCTCGGCCTCCCAAAGTGCTGGGATTACAGGCATGAGCCACTACACTCAGCCTAGGGAACATTTTTTAAAAATCTAGTAATAGTGGTATTCTGGGGTATTCCTGATGAAATAAATATTAATTCTGCTCTTTTTAATGAGAAAGTAAGTTACTGATGTAGTTTCTAGTTTTATAAAGCAGGTGAAAATAATGCAACTTCTACTCAACGAATAATACCACAGGCACTATGCAAGAGTGTGGGGGAATATCCAAAGTTATGTGTCCCCCAGCGGCTGTAACTCCATCCTCCTGTGCATATGGAACATTTTGCTGTTCTTTATGGTAATCACTTTCCTATCTTGGTGTTTATATATGGTGTGTGACAGTTACGGTGGCTGTGGGAACCATAACTTTAAGTTCTGTGACTTTTCTGTGAGTAAAACCAGCCATAATGTTGAATTAATGTCATTCCTCACATTGAATTTCCTTGTTGTTATAAGTGGAAGACTTATCACATATTTGAATAAAAGCTCCGTTTTTATTTTTGATAGCATGTAAATGATGGTGGTTAGGTGGATTAATTTTGTCATTTAATTAACATCATCATTCAGTACAGTGAGGCCAACTTGGGAGAATATATATGGTCCAGTCTGAGGGGTGATACGGTTTAATCATACCTCTGTCCACTCCTCCACTTGAAAGTAGAAGATACAAGACTATCATTATCCTTGGCTAATGACATAACACTTTAATCAAAAGTGTTATTATCCACTTTAGTGGATCCCAATAGTTTTGTGGAATTATCTTCAAAATGGGATTGGTTAGGTAGAGCATTGATTCAATTAATAGAACTGGAGACCATAGCATGTGATTTTTCAGGCTTCAGAGCATCAGCACCATTCACTCTTGGCTATGCATGTGAAGGCATGGTTATTGATGCCGGAAATCAGGCAGAATGATTGCATTTGATTGCATTATTGGGAAATGATAGTGTATGGTATAAAACACATACAAATAAATCTATTGATATTGGGAAAGTCAGTAAGTTGAATAAGGTTCTGATTATTGTCATAAAGTGGACTTCAGAGAGTACTGCCCAACTCACCTGGGGGTCCTTTTATACCTAACACATGCAGGAGATACCAAGGACTAAGGGAGAGGTTGTTTGACAAAGGACCTGTGGCCTCTTTTCTTGTCCGTCATCAAGCCACATTGAGAGTTAGGGCTGTCTTCCTGCCTAGGCAGTGGTGGTACTTCCTGGGTCAGAGGCATATAGTGGCTGCAGTGCCAGGGCCCTAGAAAAAGCTTGTGTCTGAAATCACTCTTGATCCTGCACGAATTAACCTGAACTGAACACAGTGTATTCACAGTCTAGGGACATTAAACCTGGGACTGATGGGGAAAGAGGCAAGGGTAAGAACCGCAGATTACAAGAACCTTAGGGCCTCTTTGTCCTAGCCCCATGAGGCTCCATGCCTTCTTGTACTCAGGGCTCGTTTCTGCCCAGTTGCAGCCTTTCTCAATGTCACTGCATGCAGAGGCAGTGGGCCAGAAAGCCCGCCCTTGTTTGCAGCTCCTCACCATTTCTCGTGGGTGCTGAAGATTTGCCCCCTGGTCTGGATGTTTTGTTGCTTCTTGAAGCTGCACTGGACAGAGCGAATGTGTGTCTCGGAAGGTAGCCTGCCATCAAGCTGGATGTCTGAGTCATGTCCAGGTGGTCACCGGTGGTCACTGTGCATGGAAAGGACAAATGTCATCAGTGCCCCTACCCACAGTGGCTCATGGTTTCCTAAGCATTGTCTCCGGGGCTGCCTCTCATCTCCAAATTGGCCCATAGCAGTGAAGTTATCCAGTCGTCTTTGGAGGGGAAATTCTGTGTTTTTCATTGACGCAATCAGTCCTGGCTAATGTGCCAAACAGGAATATCCTCAAATTGCCGGGAGGCCATTTGCCCATGTCCCCCCTCCACTCTGCCTCTCATTGCAGGCAGCTGTCCTCACATTCAGCCCAGAAACTCTGTTAAAGTTCCAGAAACAGATAAAATCTCCTTTGTGCCTATAAAAGCTGACACAACTGAGGAATCTGTGCCCCATACTAACTACTGCAATGTGCATGTGTCATTGCCCTGTGGACTCATTTCCTGGGTACGAGAAGCATTTTAAAATTGGGAAACACAGGGGCCGGGCACGGTGGCTCACACCTGTAATCCCAGCACTTTGGGAGGGTGAGGCAGGCAGATCACGAGGTTGGGAGTCCGAGACCAGCCTGGCCAAGAGACCAGCCTGGCCAATATGGTGAAACCCTATCTCTACTAAAAGTACAAAAATTATCCAGGCGTTGTTACAGGTGCTTGTAATCCCAGCTACTCGGGAGGCTGAGGCAGGAGAATCACTTGAACTCAGGAGGCGGAGGTTGCAGTGAGCCGAGATCGTGCCATTGCACTCCAGCCTGGGCAACAGAGTGAGACTCTGTCTAAAAAAAAAAAAACAACAAACAAAAACTGGGAAACATAGACACCTCTCATTCTGAGGTCATCTGTTCAGAATTTGCATTTCCCGGTTTTGGTTTGGCGATTGATCAGTTGCTAGCCCCATGAAGGTATGGCTTGAGGAAGGTCTCTCAGATCACACTTTGAAACGTTTCCTTCCGAACGGACATGCTCAATTCTCTGGATCCTGAGCTGCTCGTTTCACATCGGAGGCTGAGGGCCAGACTGGCCCACTTGGGAGGGATCTGGCACAGTGGCTCTGCTGCCCCACTGCTTTCTCTGGGAACAAAGCTATTTGCATGCTAAACATGTGGGTGAACTAGGGATGCCATGTGGCCCAGCAGGGGCGTGCAGTTCCTCTTATCCAGTGACTTAGGCGGCAGAGGACACAGCTAGGTTGACACCACTGAATCCACGTCTCCTTGCCAACAAACAGGAAGGCGGCCCTCACTGAAGCTGCATATGCAAATATCAGATTTCCAAAGGGAAAGACCTGATAGAGGGTATCTTCCTGAGTTGGTATGAATTTGCTTTTGTAAAGCAGATTTTTTTTTTCTTTTTCTTTGCAGAAGCTATGTGGAAGCAGTGACCTGAATGCTTCTATGACATCTCAGCATTTTGAAGAACAATCTGTGAGTGGCATTCCTTAAAAAGAAACATTAAATGTTGTAGATATTTCTCATCAAATGTTTGGGTTTGTATTTTTTTTGCCTCTTTTATTGCTGAAAAAAAAAAATGCCAAACCGTATCCACTTACAAAACCAGGCCTTGCAAATTTTGGCTGGAGGAGATTAATTCAGTGTCTATTGATTTGTCAGACTGGGAGAGATTCTTCTAAAAATACAGAGTAACTATGAAATTGAGTGAGATAGTAAGGCAGATAAAGCCATTTTGAAGTGCTTTGAAACTTTCAAAAGAAGGATGTCAAGGGTGGCTTAGCCACAAGATCGATTAATTGAATGTCCAATAAGTGAATGATAAATGATTTTATTTGCCCTTTCCCTTTAAGGACAGTCAAAAGTTTGAAATGACTCAAAAATTTAATTGGGCTCATGTAATACATATTCAAAAACAGACTTGAATTCTACAATATGGCCCGCAGGAGTTGATGCATTTCTGGAGGAGGAAGTGACTGAGTTGCGGGGAGGTGAGACTGTGAGGATTAGAGTAAGAGACACTAAGAGTGGGTGCCAGAGAATGAAAGAGAAGGGTGGAAAAGCCGGGAGAGCACTGGACAGAGACAATGTCCTTTGGGGACCCAGGGAAGAGCATGTGTCATTTGGACATATGGGCTTGCGGGGGCATCAGCTGAGTGCCCAGAACTGAAATTTTACTACACATGGAGGTCTACAGAGGTGATGGGGGTTGGTGGGAAGGGTGGAGGACAGGACGGGGCATCTTACATCTGAACTTGGAAGCGGGGACACATGTTCTTGGGAGCCAGGCCTGCAGCTGCACTTCTTCCTCCTGTTGCCTCTCTTGGGGCTCTACCCTGAGTTTTATAACAAGGGATCCTGCAGTAATTTAATGAGGGTATTTCAGAGGTTTGTTATCTAATTCTTGGAAGGCTAACCTTGCAAAGATGTAATCATATTTACTTCTGAATTCTGATAAAATCCCACTGGGGAGAAATGTAAGGGACTTTTTAATAAAGCAGGGTAACCAAGTTGTCATAGTGAGGAGGAGTTGGGGATGACAGTTGATCATCATAGTGGCCTTTCTTTTTTCCCTCCAAAATCAAGAAGTATTTCTGAAATTCTCTTGCTTGGGCCCAAGACATACTGTCTTAACTGCCTTCTCCATCTGTGCAGGTACCGGGGGAAGCCAGTGATGGCTTGAGTAACCTCCCCAGCCCTTTTGCATACCTCCTCACCATACACCTGAAGGAAGGCCGGAACCTGGTTGTCCGAGATCGCTGTGGTAAGACCTGGGTCTGTTATGGTGGGTGTAGCCTGGAAACTTCTTTCTCTCTGTCCTTGTATCAATATTGTCAGTCAGGCTTTGACATCACAGCATGGTTTAGGATAGACAGTAGCTCAGATCTAAGTCTCTCCAGGTATAAGACATTTGCAGTGAATCATTTAAACACACTAAACCTTACTATTCTTCTTTATTATTAGGTTAATGATACGAATCATCACGTGAAGTTGTTTTAGAATGGAATGAGATAACTCTGATAGCTTTACGCCTGGCATATAGCAACTGTTCAAGAAAATGTTTCCTCAATCCTACTTTAATTATTCATGAGAAAAATGTGAGCCCATCCTTAGTATAAGGTCATCAGATGTACACATTGACAGAAATGCCTTTGAAACTATCTCCCTTCTGCTTTGAAATCTCACTGGACTCCCTCTAATAGCTAGTGTCTGCCTGTGATTGTTTTATTTATCTTTTACAAGTGTCTACCTAGCCATAAATACATACCTGTATATTTTTAAATGTACAGGTCTTCAAAATTGACCATGCTTTTCCATGTACATATATTGCCTTTCTTTTAAATACTACATATTATTTAATGTATAATTATGTACATTATATATAATGTATAATGTTTTGTTTATTTCTCTGCTGATGGTAGTTGTTTTTTTCCTTCTGTCTTTGCACTATAAATGATGCTGTAATAAACATATTGTATATGCTTCTGTGCACAGATAAGGCTAAACCTTGTATTAAAATGGCATGTGTTTAAGAGCAGACAGTGGAGCTAGACTACCTGGGCTCAGATCTTGGCTTCTCCATTCATGGCTGTTGGATCTGAGAAATGTTGCTTGACCACTTGATGCCTTGGGTTGTTTATTTGTAAAACAAGGATAGTAAGATTAACCTACCTTACAGGCTGTTGGGAAGATGGCAGGCATTAACTTATATAATGTCCAGTTTTCAACTGAGTGTTTTCTTCTAAATTTTTATAATTCTTCATAATTTTCAGCATTGACATTAGTTATATATTGCAAATATTTTTCTCCCAGTCTGTTGCTTATCCTTAATTGTATGGCCTCTTTTGTCCTTTAGAAGTTTTTCATTTCATTGTAGGCAAATGTATCTGTTTTTTTCTTTATGGTATTTATTTATTTATTTGGTTCAGTAGCTGAGGCCTTTTTATTCTAAAGAGTTCTTTTTCTTGCTTCGGTTCTTAGACGGTTTCTCCTGTTGCTTCCTGTCTATTCTGTTTTGGAACATCTTTTCAATAAAGGAAGGGTCTATTGACTCTTTGGTCTGTCTTCTATGTCTCTTAGGTTTTCTTTTTCATTTTTCCCATGACTTTTTCCTCTCGGGAAGAATTCTTCAGCTTGATCTTCAGCTTGCTCATTTTCTTGTCAGTTGTTTACATTGTACTGTTCTGTTTACCAATTGTTATGTTTTTCATTTTTATAACCTATTTTGTTTGACAATCCCATCCCTTTTTGAGAATATTAAGTATTCATTTAAAATATCCTGCTTGCTGCTCTATTTCTTGGATATCAGTTTAATGTATTGACTGTCTCCCATTTAGGACATTATTTTTTTTACATGTTTGATTCTCTGGAGCGGTTTGCTTATCATTTTATTTGTGTTTTTCTCTTCCCCATCTGTGGATGTTATTTTTGCTTACTATGTCCTGCAATTTGGTGATGATGAGGAGAGCTGGGGCATGCTGCAGGACAGGGTGAGCCGGTAGTTCAGGCTAGGTTCTTCCCATTCGTCCGGGTTATCACCTTCCACTTAAAGCTTTTCTCTGTGCATACACCTGTGCTATCTGCTTCTGCTTATTTTCAGGTGCCTTTGCTGGGCATTGCTCAGCCTCAAGGCATAGGACAGTGCTGGCCCATCCAGCTCTCTTTTTGTGCTGAACCCACCAGTCACACTGAGCTGCACTGGCCATCTTACCTGCTGCCTCCAAGCCTGGAGCATTCGTGGTTCACCTGCCATACACCCTTCCACTCTCCTACCCTCCCACTCCACCACTACCCAGAAACATCTTTGCTGTGACTCTTTACTGCTCATGTCTCTGGATATGGATTCTTCCATGAACTGATCTCATGTGGCTTTCATCTTTCAGAACTGTATGAAGTATGTCCTTTTTTTTCTTAATCAAAATTTCTCTTCTCTCTTTCTCTTGCTCATGTTTTCTCAGACGTAGCATTTTAAAATAGTGAAAAAATTATTGCCTACTTGTTGGTAAATAGTTTTTTTTAATCAAAGTCATAATTTCTTACCTATCAAGTGTATCCCTTCTCATTTCTATTATTATTATAAATGTATCTATTTTTACAACTGCATCTCTTGTGTTCTTTTTTAATGGCTTGGGGCAGATAGCATTTTATGCCTGAAATAATATCTGAAAGATGTAATCATAAACCAGTGTAGGGGTGCCTCCCACAAATATCCTGATTCTTGCCCTGATCCGGCACAGTGTCCAGTGGTTACTTTTGTCAAAAATGACTATCAAATTCATTTTGTAACCATTTCTCTGGCGAGTAGAAGAGTGTTCTAGAGAGTGTGTATTTTACATTACTAGGAAGAAAATGTTCTCAAGCTACATTTCCTGTTTTACATTTATGGAATTTCTTCAAAAAAAAAAATTTTGTTTTTTGAGACGGAGTCTAGCTCTGTCGCCCAGGCTGGAGTGCAGTGGCACAATCTTAGCTCACTGCAACCTCCGCCTCCTGGGTTCAAGCGATTCTCCTGCCTCAGCCTCCCGAATAGCTGGGATTACAGGCACGTACCACCATGTCCAGCTAATTTTTGTATTTTTAGTAGAGACAGAGTTTCGCCAGGCTGGTCTCAAACTCCTGACCTTGTGATCTGCCCACCTTGGCCCCCCAAAGTGCTAGGATTACAGGTGTGAGCCACCACGCCCGGCCAATAGTTTTTAAGTTTAGGGATATATACAGGCCCTGGACCTCTTCTGTTGGCCAGCTACTCCTTTTCTAGCTTTCTCCATTTTTTTCTAGTTCTTTCTCCCTCACTGCTGTCAGGCAATACTATACTTCTCTATGAAACTGATGCAGTTACAGCAGATTCCGAGTAGATGGTCAGTACACTGATTAGATGATGAAGCCCTTGCACACATCGGAAAATGATACAATAGGGCTTATGTGCACTTGCTCCATATCTTGCTGTTTCAAGACCAAAGTCTGCTCTAACCCCAGCCATTGTCATCTCTCTCTGCAGAGTTTCATCACAGCCAAAACATCATGTGAGAATTTGGCTTTTATTTTGTGCAAACCTAATATAATCCAAATGTAAATACCTAATAAGGAGTCTAGGTCATAAACTGTGCTGTTTCAGTCCCCATTTCTTTTGAAACCAGTAGTAATTGTTCTTGGTTTTTTTTTTTTCTTTCATTTTGGGGATGCTTTATTGTTATCTGTTAAGAAAATACCCCACTCTTTCAACATTTTTTATTTCACTTTTATACCTTGGGGATGCCTTCCTATGCTCTGACTGTGTTAATTTCTGTTTGATTATCACAAGTATTAAGATGAAGGTATGATCTTGAGCCTGCTCAGGGCAAGACAGCATTTGAGTGTCCACTGTGGGTTCAAGAAGGGGTCCTCATTACTAATACATGTGCTCCCTCACTCCTGCCTCCTTTGCCTAGGAACAACGTCACTTATCAATACAGCATTATTTTCTACAAAACCCAACCCAGACTCAGAAGTTTTATCTAACACAATCCTTTGGACCAATAGTTCTCAAAATTGAATGAGCCTCAGAAGAATCTTAGGAACTAATGAAAATGCACATCTCTGAGCCCCGCACACAGACTCTCTGATTCAGTGTGTCTGGGGTGGGGCCTGGGAATTTGCATTTCTAACAAGTTCCCAGGTAAGGCTGATGCTGCTGGCGCAGGAACCACACTTTGAGAACCTTTGCTCTAGGCAGTCCCTGTCACAGGTGGGTGTCGGCACATGAGAAGAAACCCATGCTTCTCCTTAGAGGTAGAGTTTCAACTCTTGATTATGTTAGCCAGACATTGTATTTTCCTGGGGCTTTTTCTCACTACCTGTTTGCTGTCTGTCATTGGTCTCAGCTTTACTTAATTTGTATTCTTGGAATATAATTTAATTTAGTATTAACCCAATTAAAACAGGTTTAAGAAACTGTGTGATATGCTAAAGTACTAACTATAAAATGTTTTTGGCTTATCTATGCATTTACAATATTTAGTCTTTATAACGTGTTCTCCAATTCTGTAGATACTAAACCAATAGGTTATTGTTGCAATAGGAAGTATCTTTCAATACAGACTCAGATGGCATTTGTCCTATGCAGTCTTTTATGTTTTTCACAGGCATAAGCTCTGTCTCACCTCAATCTTATAAGATTTTACCTTTATATCAATCTTACAAGATTTTACCTTTATAAAACATACACCTTTATCCTTAATTGGGTAAATGACTGATCTGCTCTATTACAATCTTAGTGCTGTATTAGGAGGGAGAATAGTTTATTAATCTTTTTTTTTTTTTTTTTTTTTTTTTGAGATGGAGTCTCGCTCTGTCGCCCAGGCTGGAGTGCGGTGGCACAGACTCGGCTCACTGCAAGCTCCACCTCCTGGGTTCACGCCATTCTCCTGTCTCAGCCTCCCAAGTAGTTGGGACTACAGGCACCCGCCACCACGCCCAGCTAATTTTTGTATTTTTAGTAGAGACAGGGTTTCACCGTGTTAGCCAGGATGGTCTCGATCTCCTGACCTTGTGATCCACCCGCCTCGGCCTCCCAAAGTGCTGGGATTACAGGTGTGAGCCACTGCGCCTGGCCCTAGTTTATTAATCTTTGTATGCCCTCCTGTGCTATAACCGATGGTTTATACACAGAATATTTGTAATAAATTTTAGTTCTTCGTTGAAGAAATCCAACTTCAGTGCTGGACTTAAGGAGCATTGAGGCCTGTTATACAAGGGAAAGTACCTTTGCAGAATGAACAGGATTTAGACACTTACTCCCTTATTCAACAAGCATGTCTTGGGTTTCCTCAATGAAATGGGCACTACACTGGTGTTCTTCTGGGGCTTGGTGATGAAAGTCAGCAAAAAGGATTTATATGATTTCAGAGATGAAGACGACTTTCATACAGGTCACCTGGTCCAGCTGCTGATTTAATGGAAGCTTTAATTCAGGAAATGGAAGCACAAAAATTGAATGACTTATCGAGGGTCACTTTGGGAGGCAAGATTCAGAGCAGACTGGGTGGCTCAGTGGGACAAGAAGAGGATTTGGATTTGGTCTACTACTTGGCTTTGTGACCTCCTTGTACAACTTACATAACCTCTCTAAAATGGGTGTGATGTACCTTGCCTCATAATGTGATTGTAAGGACTGAAAAAAGTAAAACAATATGGATGAGGTTGGGGGACAAAATGTTAAGTAAAATAAGTCAGGCACAAAAAGACAAATATCCCATATTCTGACTCACGTGTGAGCTAGAAAGTTGATCTGTGGAGACAGAGAGGAGAATGCTTACTACCAGAGGCTGGGAAGGGTGGGAATGGGGAAAATGAAGAAGGGTTGGTTAAGGGGTACAAAAATACAGTAGAAAGAATAAGTTATAGTGTTCAATGGCTCAGTAGGGTGACTATACTTAATAATAATTTATTATATATTTCAAAATAGAAGAGAAGATTTGGAATATTCCCAACACAAAGAAATGATGTGTTTGAGGTGATGATTTGATCATTACACATTGTATGCATGTATCAAAATATTACGTGTACCCCATAAATATGTACTATTATTATTAATAAAGATGTATAGATGACATAGTGGCCTACATTTAGAAAATAGGCAATAGATATGTTGTTATAGTAATTAATGAATAATCATAATGCAGGTTGGCCATGTTCTTGACTCCCAGTACAGAACTCATTGCTGTGTTCCATGTCAGCTCCCCCGTCATTGAATTAGATCCTTGGTCCTTAACCTGTGTCAGTTTGCCAATTTCTCTGTGCTCTCTCTGTGATCTGTCTTTAGCACAGGGTTTTTAAAATACAGCTAATCAATAAACAATGCAGGAGGTTAGGGGTGCCAACCCCTCATGCAGTCAGAAATCCACATATAACTTTCGAATTCCCCAAAACACAACTACTAGTGGCCTACTGTTGACCAGAAGCCTTACTGATAACATAAACAGCCCATTGGCATATATTTTGTATATGTATTATATACTGTATTCTTATAATAAGGTAAGCTAGAGAAAAAGTGTTAAGAAAATCATAAAAGAGAGAAAGTAGATTTACTATTCGTTAAGTGAAAGTGGATCATCATAAAAGCCTGCACCCTCATTGTCTTCACATCCAGTTGGCTGAGGAGGAGGTGAAAGACCAGGGTTTGGTCTTGCTGTCTCAGGAGATGCAGAGGAGGACAAAAATTCTGTATAAGTGAACCCTTGCAGTTGTTCAAATGCATGTTTTCAAGAGTCACTTGTATTTTATTTTCCTATGTGGAATCATGTATTTAATTTTAAGTAAAAAACACAGATCTAATTAATCACATATTTTTCATTATGACAGAGGCTCCTTCAGAGTTATTCAAATGTGTTGCAACCTTGACCATGGAGGAGCAGCAGCTTTAGGGCCTTTAATTCCAATTGCACAGTCCCTGTTTTTGAATTTTTTTTTTTTTAGGGAGAAAAGCTATTTTGATGAATCACTCTCTGCTAAGGAAGGAGTTCTGCATTTTCTTCGGATTGTTACATAATCATTACTGTCTATGTTACTTTCTGTCTAGAACATGGATTAGTAGACTTTTTATGGCTTTATGGGCTATAAGTGAAAATTAACTCTTGACATAGTGAGAAAGCAGCCATAGACAATAAACAAATGAACATAGCTGTTTTCCAATATAAATTTATTTACAAAAACAGGCAGTGGTCTGGATTTAACTGATGGGCCAAAGTTTGTTGACCTCTGCCTAGAATATCATGGTCTGATTTTTGGATTTTTGCTTTGAAAAACTGCTTTAAAAACATCTACAACAAAGATGGTATAATCCAATTAGGCAGTCATCAAGAGTTGAGGCTAATGCTTTCAGCGGAAGCATCTTGGAAATACGACATGAAATCATGCAGAAAAATCTGGAGATGTTGGGTAATAAAAAGTCATTTTCTTGCTATTTAACTGAGCAGTGGAGTGGAAGAATATGGTGTCTCCCTTAGGAAAAGACAGCTCACAAACCCCAAGAAAGGATGTTAGAAAGTGCTTAGAGGGTATGTGATTGAGCATAGGAAGTTTTTGGTGACTTTGCCCACGAGGAAACACATGCAGAAAAGGTCTCAGATACCAGAGTTCCCTGTCTCTGCTGTGATGCCATCAGCGAGAGGCTGGGAAATAGGCTTCACTGGCATAAAGAGCTGTGAGGTTTTATCTAAATCACTCCCTTCCCTGGTTCAAACACAGAGCTGGTATGTTAAGCAGGTTATCAAGGTGGGATTTGGAGATTTTTCTGGGAGTTTTGGTGAAGATTGCTGAACTACACCATTGTTAATTGTTCTTTAGAAAGACTCACAAGGAAGTCTGGCTTCAGAACAATGGGCAGGTTTAGCAATGGTGTTGGGAAAGGGGTAATATTGTATAGTTGCAACCAGGACACCTCAGGGTCTTTAGCTGTGGCCTCTCAGTGTGTGTATGTGTGCATACTTAAAAAAACAAAAACCTATGGGTAATGAAAAATGAAGTTGGTGGGAGACTAAGAACCCCCCCCCGTCTTAAGCATGCTTAATACCCATGAATAATCATGGGCACAGAAGACTATCATGGGAGGCTGAGAAGTTTGGATCAGGTAGCTCTGGAAGTGTGGCCACATTTAGAAGATTGTTCCTTGCAGGTGGTTTTCCAGTTCTTCAAGAATTTCCTTTGAATCTTTGGCATGTGGGCCTTCAGCCTCGACAAGAGGAGGTCTGGTATTGGGGAGCTCAGGAGTAAACTAAGCAGCCCTGTTATTATTACTGTTATTATTTGTTGTTGGATGACTTTGGCTGCTGTAGTGGTCTTTCTACGAACGAGTCTTGCTCAGATGCTGTCAATGGTCCAGGCATGGCACTGAGCTCACCTTCGTTAGCAATCCGCATAGGAAGAATGGCCGCCATCTTCCTGAATCTCTGCTGTCTCAGCCATTGCCTGTGTGTTGTGTTCATCTGACCCTCCCTGTCCCCTCTTCTATTTCTCTCATCTTTCTTTGCTCTTTCTACTCTCCTTTTCTTCATCCTAACGTTTTCCTTTTATTTCCTTATATTCCCCATTTCCTTTCCATTATTTTCCGGGATGTTATACAAGATGTATTGTTTTCGACCAAATAGGACTTACACTTGTTTTAAGTTCTCGATCTGAGTAGCTCTTGGCTGTCTTAAACTTTGAGATTGGTAAAGCAGAAGAAATATGTGAGCAGTCGCCTTTAATTCCAACTGCTTCATGATTTGGTTGATGCATGGAGGAAATTGAACCCTGGGTCCATTTCCCATGGGAAGGAATGTGGCCGAGGAGGAGGTGTTCTGGCGTCTTAGAGCTGGTGCTATGCTCCAGGCCTGGCTTGAACTTCAGCCTTGCGATATGGGCAGGTCTCTCGTCCTGTGCAAAATGCTCAGCTCATACCCTGCTGGCTCGTAGGGCACTAATACATGGAAAACAATAGCCCTCGCTTTAAAACCCTATGCTTTTCTGTAATGTTAGGCAGCTGTAGTAGTTTACCACTGTGGGCTGAGGGAATACTGTGTTGCTGGTGCCCTCTTGTGGCCACTCTATAGCGTTGCAAAAGGGAAAGAAAAGTTAATTGAAGTTCGCTGTCACATTACTAGGGCCGTGAAAATCACTTCAGCTGTAGGTTGAGGTTTGATGGTCTTTTTTGATGCGAGTTTTAGTGGATGAAAATAAATGAACACTCATTCAGAAAACTGCTCTCTTTCTCAATTTCCAGCACAGGTAGATATCTGACGTTCGTTTCTAGAGCAATGGCAGCTTTATATGCAGATAATGGAAAAAAATGTGCTACATAAGTCATGTTCATATTTAAAAGTAGTTCAGAGAAAAAATGTAAGGATCTCTCGATACTGTGAGAATTATGCTATGTAATCGGTGTTACATAGCATAATTTTTAATATTATTAAATAATTGTTATCTTATTGTTTATTATATTATTATTCAATTATTGTTGTTTAATAAATTACTAAATTGTTACCAAAAAGTTAAAATGACTGATTTAAGTCCTGGTTTTCTTTTGCTATTTAGCAGGCTAATTTTTATGATGTTGCTAGAACTCTGTATTGTATACTGAGCAGCGGTGTAGCTTCCCAACAGGTGTGTTCTGAATGGGATGTACTGAAGTATTCATTCTGGCAGCCCTCTGGGCACCTCTGTTAGGCTTGGGCCACCATAAACCCTGCCGTGCCCTACAGACATCATTTTGTTTTGTGCCATGATGTGACGTGCTGAAGAGTGCTGGATGGTGGGTGAGGGTCATGCGTGGTCTTTGGACATGGACCACCGGAGTTTGGATTCTAGCTCAGACACTGTCTAGCCATGAGCCTGCTAGGCTTGCGGTAGGATTAACCTGGTGTGTGTGCTTGTGGAGACTTGGTGGTGGTGGTGGGGCGGGGCCGTGGCGTGGGTGGAGCTGAAACAGTCATATGCAATAAACATTAGCTGTTACTATTGCCGTGTGAATTGTCATAGTTATTCTTGGTATAGTTATTCTAGTTTGGGTTTTGTTTTTGCATTTCGCCTGTGGGAACAGGAATGACTTTGTGATTTTCCCATCCTTTTTATTGTGGGCTTATCTTCCCAGTTTCCTCATCAATTTTTGTACCTTTTGTGTATCTTTTTGCTCTTTTACTTCTTTTGAGATAAAAGTTCCTCCCCCTGCCACCACCACCACCTCTAACCTGGGTGGTGTGAGGGTTGTGAAAGGTGTTTTCTGAGGTCAGGTCTTATTTTCTGTGAAACAGGAGAAATGAGAGACTCTTTTAAAAGGCACCTTATTTGAATAAAGACTCTGTCGTGGATTGAGGTTTAATTTTCCCCATCATAAATTTGACCTAGAAAATGCCCCTTCATGAGTAAAACTGGTGTTGACGAAGGCACACCACTAGGCCTTACCGAAATTCTGAACCTACTCTACTCCATCGCTCCGATTTTTTTTTTTTTTTTTTTTTTTGAGACGGAGTCTTGGTCTGTTGCCAGGCTGGAGTACAGTGGCGCGATCTCGGCTCACTGCAACCTCTGCCTCTCTGGTTCAAGTGATTCTCCTGCATCAGCCTCCCGAGTAGCTGGGATTACAGGCATGCGCCACCATGCCCAGCTAATTTTTGTATTTTTAGTAGTGATGGGGGTTTCACCATGTTGGCCAGGATGGTCTCGATCTCCTGACCTTGTGATCTGCCTGCCTCAGCCTCCCAAAGTGCTGGGATTACAGGCATGAGCCACCGTGGCTGGCCCGCCCCGATTTTTAAAATCTATTTTTCTTTCTAAAATGAAAGAGAATCTGGCTTTTAAATGTTTGGTTACCTGGTGTTTTCTCTCTACACATTTTTCTCTGTATTATAAAAACTTTATTTTGGAGAAGAAATTAAAAGCTTAGGGCACCATGCTTTGTTCAGTCAACATTCTGAATTAAGTTTGTTCAAAATTTGTAATATTAGGAATAATGCCACAACAAAAGTTCTTATACCTAAATCTGTGTGTACAGGTTACTTTTTCATATATTTGCAAGTGAGTTATTTATTCAGGTGGATTGCATTTTTTGTGTTATATGATCTGAGCATTTCAAGATTCTCATTACAAAATTGCCAATTTACTCTTGAGAAAGACCTATTTTGTTGACCTACTGGTGTGTGAAAATGGGCCACTTTTTGTTTCTCACCTACCTTGTTATGTGGAATATTGTTGTTACTTTTTTTTTTTTTTTTTTTTGAGACTGAGTCTCGCTCTGTCTCCCAGGCTGGAGCGCAGTGGCATGATCTCAGCTTCCTACAACTTCTGCCTCCCGGGTTCAAGCAATTCTCCTGCCTCAGCCTCCTGAGTAGCTGGGATTACAGGCATGGGCCACCACGCCTGGCTAATTTTTGTGTTTTTAGTAGAGATGGCGTTTCACCCTGTTAGCCAGGCTGGTCTCGAACTCTTGACCTCAGGTGATCCCCCCTCCGCCCACCTCGGCCTCCCAAAGTGCTGGGATTACAGGCATTAGCCACCGTGCCTAGCCATATCTTTGTTAATTTGATAGAAGGAAAGTGTTGTCTTGTTTTTTTCTTTAAATTGTTTTCATCAATTTGGACCTTTAAATATGTTTGGTTAATGAGATATTTGCTTCTCTGCATAGTCTGTTCCTGCATCACTGTTGTTCATTCTGTCTCCTGGGCATGTTCACATGCATTTTTAAAATTTGTCACTTGCCTTTAGATTTTGTTTATAAAGTGTTTGTTGCAAAAATATTTTTAATCTTACGATTCTTTTCTGGAAAGTGTCATTTTTTATCTAGAAAGCTTCTTGAGAGACACACACATTCACCTACATTTCTTCTCTTTTCTATCTAGTTTTACATTGTTTCATTTATTTCTTTGATCTCTGTCAAGTTTACTTAGTTTCTGGCCCAGAGGAGGAACTGAGTTTTACTTGAACCAAATGGCTATCTATCTAACTAGGACTAAATATTTCTTTTCGTAATGATGTGACGGTCACTTTTTAAGTATACATTAAATTGCAGCACATATTGGAAGCTGCTTCAACAGTTTCGCTTTGATGCCTATTGATATTGTTCTCTTGTTCGGCATCAGCTCCACACCAGAGTTTTATTGTATTGAAAATTCAGTCCTTTTTATTTTGCAACATTTGGGATTTGCTTCTCATTGCAGTACCTTCTCTGAACACCAGATGGCATGAGATCATTGGCCACATCTGGGCCAGTGTATCAGAAAAATTGTCGTTCAAGAGCAAATGTGAACCTTTCAAAGATGCAGACACCCATTCTGTAACACAGGAGTGGTTTTCCTTCACTCTTTGAGTTTCGGTAGCTTGCGGATGTCCTGCAGTAAGTGATTAGAGCTGAGTTTTAAAATGGGTTTCTGTTTATTCCTTTGCCACTTGGTACAGATCATCACCGGACATGTTTGTCCCAACAGTCTTTAATGTATTCCCACAACTGAACCATTTCCTCTGAAGATTTTTGTTGTATGGTTTTGTTTTGGGACTCTGTGCAGACTTGTGGATTGCTCAGAATGTCTTGATGCTTTGCTGCTTTATTGAGTCGGTTTATCTGTTTTCTGTGGAACCCCATCTCAATTCCTATGGAGCAAAATTGGGATGTTTTCTATTCCTGCTGCGTGTAAGAAAATTGCCTTACACCCAACCAAACATCATTGGCTTGAATTAAATGTAGCATGTCTTCTATTTGCTTGATTGGGGCTTCTCTTGAGGGGGTGGTTTTTATCAAGTGTTTCTTTCTTTTCTTTTTCTTTTTTTTTTTTTTTTGAGATGGGAGTCTTGCTCTGTCACCCAGGCTGGAGTGCAGTGGCGTGATCTTGGCTCACTGCAAGCTCTGCCTCCTGGGTTCATACCATTCTCCTGCCTCAGCCTCATGAGTAGCTGGGACTACAGGTGCCCGCCACCACGCCTGGCTAATTTTTTGTATTTTTAGTAGAGACGGGGTTTCACTGTGTTAGCCAGGATTGTCTTGATCTCCTGACCTCGTGATCCACCCGCCTTGGCCTCCCAAAGTGCTGGGATTCCAGGTGTGAGCCACCGCGCCCGGCCTATCAAGTGTTTATTTCTATACCACAATGATACTTGCTGTGTTTCAAGTCACTCTTTTAATGTATTTGTTTCATTGTCTGTAAAGTTGGTAAGAGATATTCTGCCTGTGCGCACGTTGACGTGTGTTGCGTATTCCCACATGTCCGTGATTTACTCATGGCTGAGTTTTGATTTCAGTGACAGTTAGTCCTATCACACCATCATTCCTTGCCGAGTTTGAGGCAGGGAGTGTGGCCTGTCATGGTGAAGGGTGTTATTCTTGAGACTCTCTCTATGTAACAAATTGCCTTGAATCTCAGTAGCAACCATGTGTTCGTGAATTCTGGGAGTGTAAGTTTGGACAAAGCCCAATGGAGATGGCCTGTTTTTGCTGCATGCTGTCTGGGGCTTCACCTGGGAAGAGTTGAAGGTTGGGAGGACTTGGCTATTGGGGTCCTATCTTTGGAAGACTTGAAGGCTTGTTGATTCCCATATTGTGTGTGTGGAATCAGGTGTCTGGAAGATGAAGATGGTTCCACATGAGGCCTCCCCATGCAGCATGTCTTCCTCATGACATGGCAGCTTCAGAGTCACTAAGCTTTTTATGTGGAAGCTGAGGGCTCCAGGCACAAGGGTCCCAGCACAAGGCAGAAGCTGCGTCATCTTTTATGATGCAGCCTTGGAAGGAACACTGCACCACAGTGGTTGAAGCAGTCACCCAATTCAAGAGGAGTGGGGACAGATACCCTACTTTTTTATTAAGTACCACAGAATTTGGGGGCTATTTTGTAAAATTACTGTAGTTCTGAAGCCTTCAGAGTGAAAACAGTCTGGGTTCAAGGCTCAGCTCTGAACTTTCTAACTTTCCTCATCCTTTAAAAAAATTTTTTATTACATATATTTAAGGCACAACATGATGTTTTGATATACATAATGTATTAGTAGTCTGTTCTTGCATTGCTATAAATACCTGAGACTGGATAATTTATAAAGATAAAGAGCCTTCATTGGCTCATGGTTCCACAGGCTGTACAGGAAGGATGATGCTGGCTTCTGAGGAGCTTACAATCATGGCTTCCAGGGAGCAAGCATGTCACATGGTCAGAGCAGGAGCAAGAGAGACAGAGCAGGGAGGTGCCACACACTTTTAAACAATCGGATCTCTTGAGAATTCGCTCACTGTCATGAAGACAGTACCAACAGGGATGATGCAGAGCCATTCATGAGAAATCCACCACCATGACCGGATGACCTCCCACCGGGCCCCACCTCCAACATTAGGGATTACGTCTCAATATGAGGTGTGGATGGGGATACACATCCAAACCATATCACATAGTGAAATGCTTCCTACAGTGAAGCCAATTAACATATCCATCATCACATAGTTACTTCTTTGTGTGTGGTAAGAGCACTTAAAATCTATTCTCTTAATACATTTTTAATATACAATACCCTTCCATTAACTAGAGTCCTTATCGTATGGTAGGTCTCCAGACTCACTCATCTTACATAACTGCACCTCAGTGCCATTGACCTACTTCACCCTATTTCTTTGCTCCCCTTCACTTGGAGAAAAGTCTTCTACTTTTTGTTTGTGTGTATTTGATTTCTTTTTAGATGCCACATATGAAAGACCACATGGCGTGTTTTTTCTATGCCTGGCTTATTTCACGTAGCGTAATGTCCTCCAGGTTTATTCATGTCATTGCAAATGGCAGGATCTCCTTTTATAAGGCTGAAAAGTATTCCTCATCCTTAAAGAAGCAGTGTAAAGCATGTCTATCTCCTTTTGTAGGATTAAAGGAGATCATTCCCATGTTAATGTTATTCTTGAATTTTGGTCCTGTTCTATTTTTTTCTATAAAGGCTGGTGTCCATTTTCTTAGACTTAGATTTGTGCTTAAATAGTGGCTTGGGTGGGGGATTATTTTTAGTAATTTTTAATAAGGAGAATGCAAGAGTATCAATAATCATGTATGCTTTGGTAATAATGGATTTCTGGAACACAGATTACTAATATGCATATAGGTCTTGTAGATTTCACCCTTTATAGAGATTCTAAGCAACTGTATTCATTGATTCTCTGGCTTACTCCTTTCTTATTTTTTTTTCTCCTCTAAACCCTTCTAGTCTCTTTTTATTGTAGTATTCTAGCTGCTGCCTCTCCTCTCCCTTTTTTCTATGTTGTCATTGCCTTCTTCTAACTTTACATGGGGCCCTCATTTTTTGGTGTTACAGGGACAACCATGTATGAGGTTTCTAAGCCAAAGTTCACACCCTTATTGGGGTGACCAAGAATAGAGATGCAGGCATATGGGAGTGTTTGTTTGTTTGTTTGTTTGTTTGTTTTGAAACAGGGTCTCACTCTGTTGCCCAGGCTGGAGTGCAGTGGTACAATCTTGGCTCACTGCAACCTCTGCCTCCCAGGCTCAAGCAGTCCTCCCACTTCAGCCCCCCAAGTAGCTGGGACAAAAGCTGCGCACCACCTTGCCTGGCTAATTTCTGTATTTTTTGTAGAGGTGGGATTTTGCCATGTTGCCCAGGCTTGTCTTGAATTCTGAGCTCAAGCAATCCGCCTGCCTCGGCCTCCCAAAGCGCTGGGATCACAGGCATGAGTCACCATGCCCAGCCCAGGCATATGTTTTTAATGACCACTTTGCCAAAAGCCAATTAGTTCAATCATCTATTCAACCAAATGACCAATTCACTGAAATTACTGAATTCATCATGTTAATATACTGACAGTGTTTTTCTTCTTCTATTTATAAAGTTATAGCTATTGATATTCATAAAAATATTGGATGGGGACTTTTAAAAATAGCTTTTGAAGGTCTCTGGCTCATCTTAGTTGATGGGTTATAAAGACAAAGCCAAAAAAGCATTTTAAACAATATTTAATTTGTGTCAAGCCAAAACAATAAATGATAGAAGAGACTGAATATGTCATAATTTAAGCTGCAGATCCACAAAGGGGAAGTGTAAGGACAGAAAAAGACAAGATGTTAGGGGAAGAGGTGGGGGAGGGACTGAGAGTAGGAGAAGGCAGGGGAGGCATGTGGAGGTCTGGGATGGTATGGGGTGGGGCTGAGGAAGTTCAGGGGGGCTGTGGTGCAGGGAAGAATCCGAAGACCCAGGAAGACCTCCTTCCCCAGTTCCCTAGACCTGCCTTATGTCTCATTGTTTATCCTCTATGAGTTGCTATAAACTTTATAAATAGTTAAACGAGTTTTAGTAACATTGAAAATTTCAGGTCATTGATTTCGCTGTATATTGGTCATTGGAAATTCTTCCAGTAAATTGGACTTTGGTAAATTGCTTGGAGCTATTACATCTCAGGGTCTGTCCATGGGCAGACCTTGCCCAAGGAGCCAATGAAATGTTATACATGGCAGGTCCATTTAGAGGAAGGAAGTCAATTGTATTTGGGAGAGAAGTTCAGGAATAGTTCAATCAGAGTGTGCTAAATGGCAAAACACGGACAGGAAAGCCAGTAGAAGACTGGGGAAGAAACTGTTCTGTGGTTGGTATCAAAAACAGCTGTGAGAAGCATGCGGCCCTTATCTGCAAAAGAAAGATGGGCCGTGATAAGCCTGGGAATGTGCATGTTCTGTTTATTTTGGTGGATAAAACCACTGGCTTGGAATTCTGCTGCTTTGAATCTACCACTATCTGAAGTAATATAGATTTTTCTCTGCACGGGAGAAGTTCCTTCTTTCTCAGATGGCCGAGGAAAAATGTCCTGTAAATTTCCGTAATGTCCATTAGGGTTTCTGAAGAGGTCAATTAAAAGAGCGGCACTAGAGCTGAGTGGCTCAGCTCTACTGTAAGAGGCCAGCAGCACCTGTTCAAAACTTAGAAACAACGTTTTTATTTTTATTTTTTCTGGTGTCAAAGTCAGAACTTACAGATTCCATCTAAAAGAAGCTCAGGGATGATTCTTTTCCCAACAAAAAGAGAAGATCCTAAATATGTGTGTATATTCAGAAGACTATAAATGTATGTGTGTAAATAGAATAGTCACTGATTACTCTTACCCTATTAGATAAAAAATTTAAAATATATACGTTTTATATGTTTCCAAATACTAGTTTTGTCATTGGGGTTTTATATATGTAGCTCAGTGTCCCTAAAGAGCTAGTAAATAATTGTTGACTTGAATTTGAAATCTTAAGCTCTCCCAAAGAAAGTTATCAGATATTTGAAAATGTGAACTTAGTGTAAAAATATGGGGATAATTTCCTTTCATGAGCAAACAACTACTTTGGGAAATACATTTGATTAGAAAATTTTTCAAGCTAAAGACAACATTTCTTTTGGATATATTGCATGGCTAAATTTTATAACTTGGCAAACCTGCTTTGCTGATAGCAAATAAGTAAGCTTTTCCTACAAATAATGCTTTTGTATTCAACACAGTGGATTTTTAGTCCAAATTAGGAAAGCTAGTTTTTAAAAAATGTTACATGGTAAGTTTATACATATATATGCACAGACATACACATAAAGTGAACATTAAACTGAATCGCAGAAATATATTTATGGGCCGGGTGTGGTTTTATATTTAAATTACATGCCTGTAATCCCAGCACTTTGGGATGCTGAGGCAGGCAGATTGCGAGGTCAGGAATCCGAGACCAGCCCGGCCAACGTGGTGAAACCTCGGCTCTACTAAAAATACAAAAATTAGCCGGGCCTGGTGGTGGGCATCTGTAATCCCAGCTACTTGGGAGTCTGAGGCAGGAGAATTGCTTGAACCCAGAAGGTGGAGTAGGTTGCAGTGAGCCGAGATCATGCCACTGTACTCCAGCCTGAGCCACAGAGCAAGTCTCCGTCTTGGAGCAAGGCGTATAAGAATTCTGATGTCTTATTAATTGAAGAAAGCAGGTAAATAATACTGTATAAAGACTGATCCCTTTATGTGATAAGTGTACATTTAAGCATATAAATTCGAAGTACATATCAGCTTATTAAGCTTTTCTAGACGGGAATATTTTTTCTTTTTTAAAAACTTTTTTTTAAAAACCATTGCCATGAGTTATATCAAAAAAAAAAGCAAAGAGAAGTTGTTTGTAATTAGAGCTGCATTATAGGTTCATTTTATTTGCATATTAACAATTGTTCTTGAGCTGTTCAATGTGATATTGACTGTTTCTATTCACCATTTGTATTGGTACCAGCCATGTTCTTCAATAGCACTCTCAAGGTGGTAAGAGTTCCTAAAAATGATAAGTAAAATGAAGTGGAGAACAAAGTCTTCAAGTTCTATAGTTCTTGGTGACTCTTTCCTGATGATAGATGTGAGTTGCCATGGGTCCTTACTGAGCTGCCTGTTATTTTTATTAATTGTATCTCCAAAGTGGTCTGAGATCCTCAGTGAATACAACAGTAGGTAAGGAAGCAGCCAGTCCTTATGAGGACTTAGTGATTTTTAGTTTTTATACAGCTCTTTCTTTCTAGGACAGCTCAGATTATTTTATAGAAATGTTTCCAAATCACACAGAATCCCTGCGAGAAGTAAGTAAGATAAGGAATTTTCTATCAAACCTAAGAGACGATGATATAAATTTCACACCTTTAGAGGTGGCAATAGAAGAAATACTATAGAAACAAATTAGTGTACATTAACTTGGAAAATCAAAGTAAAATAAATGAATATTTAATTACTGCTGCATGCATTGTCATACACTCTTCCCCTTTATAACTTCAGTAGTGATACTAAAAATAGCATTCGTGAGGCATTCTCAGCAAATGACCGAAGCCTGCTATCATTGAAGTATACTGGATTATTCAGTTCTCAAAATGATCCCTTGAAGTTGATAGTTTTCTATCTCACAAGTGAAGATATTACGGCATAAGGAAGCTGAGTAAATGGCCCAAAGTTATATAGTTAGTAAAAGGAAGGTCTGAGACTTTAATTCACCATGTACATCTAACTTCAAAATTTATTCATTCATTCATCACATAAGTATAATCCATCTACCGGGCATATTAGGCACCTCTGGGCATTAATCTTACCTTCCAAAGGAGCTTTGATTTGGAGAAATTTAATAATATACTCATAGGTGGTCCAAATAATGTTTTCTATATTTAAATACATTTGTAAAATATGGAGTAGAAAACTTTAAGGTGTTTTTTGATTTTGTTTGTTTAGAGAGACAGGGTCTTGCTCTGTTAGCCAGGTTATAGTGCAGTGGCATAATCCTAGCTCATGGTAAACTCTAAATCTTGGGCTCTAGCAATTCTCCTGCTTCAGCTTTCTGAGTAGCTGGGACCACAGGCACATGCAACCACAACCAGCTAATTTTTTGAAACTTTTTTTTTTTTTTCGGTGGAGATGGGGGGTCTCACTGCATCACTCAGGCTGGTCTCACACTCCTGGCCTCAAGTGATCCTCCTGCCTTGACCTCTCAAAGTGCTGAGATTATAGGCGTGAGCCACTGTATCCAGCCTGTTATTTGTCTGTACTGCATTTCTTAACATAGTTTAATATTTTACTCTATATTATGAAAGTTCTAAGCTAGGAAATAGTAAGCAGATTTTCTAAATGGTTTGGATCACGTACCCTTTCCCATCCGTGGAGTGCCCCTCCCATGAAGTTCTATGGAAGTACTTTTTAGGCGACTTTCCGAAACCTTGAGTAGGTCCTTCTTGTGGTCTGGTCCCAGCTTTCTCCTCAGTCCTCAACTCTCTGTTGCTATATTTTCTCAGCTACCAGGTTTCCTAGCTTTACCCTCTTTCTTCTTTCTTCTAAATTATAAGCTGCTGTCAGATTTATATTTCTAAACCTTGGCTCTGAACACTTTACCCTGCTGCTCGTGAGTGAACCTGAATTTCCTTCCCTCTTCGTATTAAAGTAATTCCAGATGAGCCAAAGGCTTAAGTGGTGTAAAAAAAAAAAAAAAAGGAATATAAAATCAGTGGAAGAAAACATAGCTGAATTAATTTAAAATTTTGTACGACATTGCTTCTAAACAGGATGTTAACCTACAAAGCCATAAATACAACTTAGGTAAATTTGATGAAATAAAAATGAAAATCACTTATTGTCAGAAATAACGTAAGTCTAAACAAATTCTGACAAGACTTATAGTCAATGGCTGATTGATTTCCATAATAAAGGGGCTCATTTAATTCCATAAGCAAAAGACAAAACCATGGGCCCTTCATATTCATTTCTCCAGCAGTTTCATTGTTAAAATTTTCCTCTGCATATAATCACTTACGGACTCCAAAGATAATTATAGAAGGATTGCCTATTTGTACTAGTTAATAAAATTGGAAAAGATATTAATATCCATTATTTAGTAACTAGTTACATAAACTAACACAATGCAATGAAAATATATTCAGTTAGTTTTTTAAAAAACAGTTGATCTACATTGCTGGTATGAGCAGAGCTCCAAGGAATGTTAATTGTGAAAGCGTGAGTCCACTAAAAACAATTCTATTTTTTTCCTGTAAAATGCCCAAGAAACTATTTATGATGGGTATATTAGGCAAATGAGAATCCGCGAAGAGTACTAGAGGAGAGATTTTACTTTTCATCCCTTTCAGAGTTGTGTGCATGTATTACTTTTCTTAAAAATTAAAAAAAGGAGAAGAGGAAAATCACCTGTCTTTATTACAGATTATAAACTAAACTCCTTATTTTGCTTTTATAGGCTACTTGGGCCTCTGACTCGTCTGTTTTTTACAACTTTATTTCTCATTATGTGTTCTTCCCTTAATCTCTGGATAGATTGAAATGCATGCTCGGCACCACACCGCTCTAGTCATTTTGAGTCTCCTTCCCTCCTTCGCTGTTGGAGCAGATGCCTCCTGCTGGAATGACCTTCTCTGCCTGTTCTGATCCACCCATGTTTCAACTCCCATCTTCTTTATTGCAGCCTCCACTGGTACTCCAGCTGGAACTAATCTTTCCCACCTATGAGCCATCTTCATTCCCAGGTTCACTTCTGTGGGGACACTTCCTTCTTGGACTTTGTGTTATATTTCTGGGTTGCCTGCTGCCCCTTAGGTGAAGAAGAGCAGGATCTGGGATGGATGCACCATGTAACCTCCTGGAGTGCTCAGCATGGAGCCACACTCGGAAATGGCCGGAAGCTGTTTGTGGCACATTAGCATGCCTGACAGATGCAGCATCGAGGCAGACATGATGACCCGTAGTGTCAGTGGGCAGGAGTAGAAACAAGGGCTGTCACATGGTCGTTAGGAAGGGAAGTGGGTGCAACATTTTTAGAGGACTGATGACTGGCTGTTAGTTTTGCTTAGCGCATATATATATATATATATGTATGTATGTGCATATATATGTATGTGTATATATATGTGCATATGTGTGTATGTGTGTATATATATGCATATATATGTATATATGTACTGCTGTGTGTTTGGAATGGAGCAGGACACTCGGGCCATGAATGCTTAACATGTTGATAGTCTACGTCTGAGGCTGAGGGACTCCTTCAGGTCCCCATGGCAGAATTGGTGACGGCCCCAGAATGGAGGCACCGTCTCTGGACTCCTGGCTTCATTCTCCTCGCCGAGTACCACACTACTACAAGAGCCTCATTGTTTCTGAAGCTCCCAGTGAACAAGGTTAAAGTCCACCCATTCAGGTGTCATCTCATCATTTGTATAATCTGGGAGTTGCATTCCTGAGTGGCCGACCCCTTTTCAGAAGCTGCCTAGTTGAGATGTCACTTCCCTGACAGTGAGGCACTTAGGCTCAGAGAGAAAATCACAATGTGCTCCCCCTTCTCTCAAATTTTCCCTAACAATTAATGCGGCACTAACTTGACACCCTCTTTCCTTGTTTGGCTTTGTAAACCCCGGTCCCTTTTTCTATTAATTCCAGACATTAATATTTTCTTTCACGCAACTGCCGCCATTCACCCGTGAAACAGTTTGAACATTATGTAGCTGTCAAGATGCCTGGGGATTACCCAGTATGCCTTGCCTGTGAGAAACTGACACCACTGAGGCCTAGTTTTGAGATGTTTATTTTGAGAGTACGCTGACAAGCATGAAGGCCTGATCCCAGAGTGGCAATTTCATTTAATTAAAGGCCTCTTTTTATTATAGTTTTCCCCCACTTTTTTATATATATATATCAGAATGATTGTTAAAGTCTGCCTCGCCAGAGGTGTTCTCTTCTGCTGTAGGAGGGAGGGGGTGGGCGACTGTACTCTCACTAGTGAGCATTTCACTGAATGGCTGTGAATGCATTCATTTTTACTGTTCTTCTCAGAACTGCCCCGAACACGGTGTGTGTGTGTGTGTGTGTGCGCATACATGCGCGTGTGCATGCCCAAGTTTAAAATAAAGACTGATGGGCTTCTACTCCTATGTTCTCAAACTTAAAATGTGAGATTTGACTATGTATATGTATCTATTTGCAGCTTATTTAATTTTTATTTAAAGTTAGTACGCTTGCAGTACTGGAAGGCTGACTTCTCAAAATCATGCCTTACTTAATCTAGTAAGGCTTTTAAACCATGGCTGCTATTTTAGTTTGTAGTGATGTTAATGTCATTTCAAATAGCTGGGAAATGTAGTGCATTCCATTTTCAGTAATTTTTAGTACTGGAGCTAAATAGAAATATTAAAAGGAGCTGAAAAAGTTTAAGATTGAAGTAATGCATGATGGATATTAATGATTTGATAAATGTTATGATACAGTAGCCTAATTAATTTTTGATATAATAGTCCTAGACTATATTGGCTTGACATTGCTATCAGCAATTCATTTCAGTAAATATTCTGGGGGCCTATCTTGGGTACTGTCCAAGGCACAGGGGAGATACCAGTGAACAGACCGGGCTGTTGGTCTTTGTATGCTTATTCACTGTGCCGTGTTTCAAAATTAACTATAGTATAGTAACTCCCCAAATTAGATTTTCTTTCTTTGTAGTGTTATCAGCTGGCCTTCGTTTATCTCCTCATTGATTGCTCATTCATTTGTGCCTACTTCTTCCACCGTTCACTAGGTAGTAATGGACAAGTGTATTCCAAGCATTGTATCATGCGACGCACATGCATGTAACACACGCACAATACATAATTCATGTATTATGTTTGCAGGCTTTTTTTTTTTTTTTTTTTACTTCCATTGATCTGAAAAGTGTGGAGGAGGGTCTGCCATCAGCCCTTCTTTTTGCTTTGGGCAGAGTGACTGGAGGGACATTATTCATTTCTTTTGGCGTCTGTTTCAGAGCTCCCAGGGAGGAGCCGGGCGGGTCAGCGGTGTCAGCACTGAGGCCAGCTGAGGGCCTGGCTGATGTGGAGTTCAGCTGCCCTGGCTGAGACAATGTTGGCTGCTTTAGTGCAGGTGCGGGGACGCAGCAAAGAATGGCAACTTTGTCAATTTAATCTCTACGCCTCCAGTTTCACTTGTAGCCCCATCGTGCCATCTTTTGAGCCAGTGATTCCAGAGATTTTATTTATTATGATTATATTTTCAAGTATAGGATTCTGTTGAATCAGCCATCTGGCTAAATGTTTGAAACTGATTTCTTTCACTTTTCACTGACTTGCTGCAGTTCCTAGGAGGGGGTGGGCTTCTCCCTAAGACTACTGACCCTGTTAGCTTGTGCTGGTAGATTTTACTTCTTGAATTTTTGCGAGTAGTATAGGAGTGACCTACCCACAATGAAAGAAAATAAAAATTACTCAGAGAGCCCATTTATATTCTACCACTAAAGGGAAAAAATCGTTCATTTACCCCAAATTCTTTCATATCTCCCTGTCTTCCATCTCCGAGCCCTTTAATCTCTGTGCAGGGAGACATTAGCCTGGGGAGTGGGGAAAGGATCTTTATTTAATGAAAGTCCCAGGCTTTTACATGTATTTTAAAATTCTGTCTTGTTTTCTGTTTCTTTTAAAGGCACAAGTGATCCTTATGTGAAATTTAAGCTGAATGGGAAGACGCTGTACAAAAGTAAAGTCATATATAAGAACTTGAACCCAGTATGGGATGAGATAGTTGTATTGCCAATCCAAAGCCTTGATCAAAAGCTACGTGTGAAGGTAATCACAGATGGCTTTCAAATATGCTCCTTTATTAAAAACATTTCTCAGCAGTTTCTCATGTCCTCTTAGATGTGAACTTGCCAAAATTAATTCTTTTATTAGGACAGATTAAAAATAATAACATAGAAAAAATTCCTTATACTGTTTGTTCAAACTGTATGTTTCTCTTCAATCAATGAGATACACTCCAGTGAAAATAATATCTACATTGATTGCGTTTCAATCTACCAAATGTGGAAGAATTATTACTGGTACTGCAGTGGCGACAAGTACTAAAGCCTTTCTCATTAGGAATATCTTTATACTTAATAGAGCTTCAAGCTACCAGTTGTAAGCATCAATTGCTACAACATCTGGGTTAAAACTGCATGAGTTGAGTGCAGGATGAGATTGCTATAGAAAATTTAGCAAATTTCTATTTAATTGGCAGATCTGCTCACTGTGGAAAATACTAAATTTTAATGACAGACTATTTAAACTACAGAGAGTGGTCCATTGTGCATAACATTTCAATGGATATAAATACTGCCTTAAAAGAAATCGTTGCTGTTATTTTGGTCATAGTAGGCAAAATGGGCAAGACTGAATAATTTTGTTCTCTGCATTGGCTTGACTAAATTTCTCTTTAACTATACTATGCAAAGTATTTCAAGATCTGAAAGACTGATTTCAAAATTTCCAACCTATTGCATTTGTTAATAATTTGAAAAACTCGGTTGGTTTACCATAATAATGTGTTAATTGACCTCTGTCCTCTTTGTAGGTATATGATCGAGATTTAACCACATCTGATTTCATGGGTTCTGCATTTGTCATTCTCAGTGATCTTGAGCTTAACAGGTACCGTATTTTTACATTTTAATTGTTATTGATGAGTTTTAGAGGGAACTTACGATAATGTTAAATGGTGCTTGTTGAGGTCAAATGACAAAAACAACATATCTGAACAAATGAAAGAGAGCTTTAAAGTGTTATAACTCTCAGTGTATTTTTAAGGCTTTTTGCTTTCCAGGTGCCAAATATATTAGTCAGATGTTAAGTATTTTATAATGCATTCTAAAGTGTGTATTGGATTTCATACTTTGATTTGTTAATATTCAGTTTCATTAACATAACTTAAAATTAAAACAAGTGTTTACATTTTATTTGAGTGGTAGGGGAGGGGGATCAGTTAACCAACTGTTGAATTAAACAATGCCAAACAGTTTCTCTATTCTGAATATAACTGTTTTATTTTCCCTAAATTTTGTGCTTTCTTAACATCGTGTCTAATCCTTATTCAGAGGTAGGAGACTTTTACCATAAGCTCCTGATGCGTGTAGGTCAATACAGTCCTGTCAATAAGTGGTAGCATTATTTGTTGCTTTTTGCTTGTAGAACAACTGAACATATTTTAAAACTGGAAGATCCAAACAGTTTAGAAGATGACATGGGAGTGATCGTCTTAAATTTGAACCTAGTGGTAAAACAGGGTGATTTCAAGAGACACGTAAGCGGGACCTTCTATTCTTTTGAAACCACTCATTTTGTCGTTTTGAAATGGCTCATTGCAATTGTCCCTTGATAGCTAGCAGATGACTGATGTTTTTGCAATTATTTTAGGGGGGTGAAACATTTTATGGAGTCTTAAAATATCTGTTTTTTAATACAATGCTCTTCTTTGAGGAACCGGAAAGGAAATTTGTTAAGGAATTATTTCTTTTGTGTTATTAAGATGATCAGGCATACATTTGCAGCATTTTGGTTTCTTCTTTCTTCTTTTACTTTTAGCTACCAAGTTTTCCATTGGGAGTTCTTTTGGGAAGATAGAAATTTTAATGTTCTCTAGTCTAGTACCTGCAAATTTCTAGTTGATACAGTACCTATCAAAGATGTCTGTAACATCAGTGAAGCATTAGACTTTGTCACAATGTGATTGGGACTCTTCTTTTGAGCAAAAATGTGGATACAAATCATAATCTTATTTTATTTGGGTTTATATTTTATAATTCTAAGGCTATATTAGAACAAAAGCATCTTTGATGATGACTTATTTGAAAAGTATTTTTAAAGCCAATTGAAGTACCTGCTTTTTAAGATGTATTATAATTTAGCATGTTTATAATCCAATATAAAAATATAAAGCCTATTTATAATTAGGTCTCCAGTAATGCTTCTTGAATTGAGGCAGTGGGGTGGGTGAGGAGAATATTTTTCTTTTGACATCACTTATGCTTCTAGTTGTAGCTTTTTATGATGAAAACCGTGATTGATTTACTAGTAAACTCAGAGAAGATAGCTTAAAGCAGTAGGAAAACTGTAGTGTGACTTTTCAATTACCTTTTCAAAGATTCAACTAAATATCTGCTATTTTTAATTTGAATTCCTTTTATTACTTCTTTTTAAAAAGTGGCACTGTTGACACTTGCGACCTCAATAAAAGAGATATTTTAATGTTAAAATGTCTTAAATTAATGTTGAAAATAAAAGTATTTTTTCGCATCCCACCTAAAGAAGGAGGGATTTTCTTTAGCTGCTTCTTGATCTTGACAGCATTGCTGCTGCATCCGTGACTCTGGGTTCAGTGTCAGTGATACGGTAGGTGACCGGTGACTTGAGCTGGGGGCTAGGTTATAGCATGCAATGTAAATAGTTATTTGTCACGTGGTTGACAACTTGCCAGCTGATATCGTCAAAAAATTTCTTATATATTCAAGTGGGGCTTGTAAAGGTAGTTGATTTCTCCATGAAAATAGCTGCATATTCAAATGACTGCCTTTGTGAAGTTTTCTATAGCATATTAGATTATGTTTAGCAGTAATATTGGCACTTAAAAGATATTTAATATTGTCAGAATTTGGAGTTTTAACATAATGCCATTTTAGTTTCAATTTATTTCAAATTGCAGAACAGTTAATACTAGACACAGCTTGAAGCTGTTTTTGTAAAAGATCCCAAAGAGACTATGTTTTCAGGGCTCAAGAATAGCTATGTTTCCTCTTAGTGTAGGCCTGGTTTCCTCTGACTCCCCACCTCCCATGTTGAAGACTTTGTCAGAATGTCTGTCCGCTCACTCATGTGCTTCCTTATTTTCTTTTGTCTTTGTCTGGCAGAAGCCTAGTGTACACTATATTGATTATGTATACACACATAAATATATTTTTATCCCCATATATACACACACACACATATTTATCTTATATATACACAAATATATATTTATCTCCATATATACACATATTTATCTCCATATATACACATATATTTATCTCCATATATATACTCACATACATATATATTTATCTCTCTCTATATATACACATATATATTTATATATACACACACATATATATCTCCATATATATATACACACACATGCATATATATTTATCTCCATATCCATATTTATTCAAGTTGGGTTTGTAAAGGTAGTTGATTTCTCCATGAAAATAGCTGCATATTCAAATAGCTATCTTTGTGAATTTTTATATCCATATTTATGGATATGGAGATATAGATGTATGTGTGTGTATATATATGGATACATGTATATATACACATATATATATGGATCCATATACATATATACACATATACACATATATGAATACCTATATACATATACATATGGAGATAAACGTGTGTATATATAACATATATATATATAATGGAAATATAGACAACTGCCTACTCTTATCTCTTCTGATTGGTAGTTTTTTTCCATTTATATATTTCATCAAAGAAAATTAATTGAGGAATAATTTATTCTGGGCCGTGTGTGGTTATTCAGCTAACAGTGCATATTGGGAGCCTTGGGGTAAAATAGATTATCAGAATCTTTGTTCTTTTCATTGAGTTTGAGTTAATATTTAAAGAGATTTTTATATTGGGATTTTAAGTGGGAATAACTAGCACTTGGGACTGGAAATCAGTAGATTATTTGAGTGAGATAATTTGTTTATAAATTTCCATTTTAATTTAAACTCTGATGGAGAGATTTCAGTTTAAATTCTCAGTTTTTTACCCCTTTTTCTTCCAGTTATCTTTGAGGTAGCCTTTGTCGCTTTAGAACCAAGCTGAAAAAATCTCAGTATGTACAAAATGTTTATGAATTTACTCTTGTGTCCAGGGACTTAAATGTATATGAGAATGGTGCAGGCAGAAGGGAAGACACTGGCTGCAAGGGTGACAAACATACTCTGTTCTTTTTTTGTGGCAAAAAACAGGAAAAAAATAGTAGCTAAAATTAGGAGTTCTGTTCTCAGACTGCCTGGGTCTGAATCCTAGATCCACCAGTGGTCTGGTTAATTCAAAGAATTATTTAACCTCTCTGAGCTATAATTTCCTCATATGTGAAACAAGGATAAAAAGAGTGTCTGTTTTATAGGGTTGTGAAGATTGAAATTATCAAATATGGTGCTTGGAATTGGGTAGAGACACTCAATATATGGTAGTTGGTAGCATTGTAGGAAGTGAATAGTAATAGTCATTTTCCATTAATTTATTTACATGCTTTATCTTGTGTAATTGTTAAAAAAATATCAAATGCGTTCCTGTGTGTCAAAAGGCCTAAATATCCCTGTGTACCTAAAAGATGGTAATTAATTTTGGTGGTTGGTTTGGGTGAAAATATCTGTCACTATTTCAGGAAAATACAAAAAAAAAAAAAACCCTGATATTAATATCCAGGTAATAGTACCTATAACTCTGTCATAGGCTGAATGTTGAACTCCCAATATCACTGGGGGACATGTAATTAATGAAGAATATTTTTCAGTCATTTCTGTACCAACATTTCTAGTTGCTGGTCAATGCAATGTAAGTGGATTTCCCCTGAAGATTATTATTTTCTGGTTTCTAATGTATTGGGAAGACATATTGGCAAAGTGGATCGGTCATTTACCTAAAGGTATTTTTTTCTTAAGAAAAATAGTAAATGTGGTCTGCTCAATTAGATTTATAATTGAGTTGTAAACCTCCCAAATTTATCCAAGTTGTAACAACCAGTTAGCTTGTTAACCAGCCACAGTGGAGCTTTGCAGTACTGAATGGTGACAGGAGTGATGAGAGGGTTTTGCTTGGAGAGAATTTGTAGACCAAATTCAGCAGCCTTAGCATGACAGAGGAGAGATCAAAAGAGAACAGTGGTGAAGTTTCTTGCTATTTAGAAATTTTTTTCCTTTTCCTTAGATACTGCATTAGCACATTTTCTTAATTATGCAATAATTATTCATATTTTGTCTAGTGTTTTGAATACTGAGATTTACTCGAAGTAAATGGAATTATTTTTTTCTAGCATCTAAAACTATGGAAACCTAAACATCAACTATCAGTGGTCATGAATTTCTTAAACATTTTTATAATATCTGAGTATTTCAAGCAGAAGAAACCTTTCTGCTTTTTTAGAGAGAATAATACAGTGTTTTAAGATAATTTTTAAAAATGTACTTCTAAAGATTGAACAGTATTTTTATGTCATGGCTTTTTCATACTGAATACTTAGAGAAAATGATGTAACACAACCACATACATGTGACTCTTTGTTGTTGTTTCTATTTTCTTGCTCAAATATGCTTTCTCTATAACCTCAGAACTTGGATATTAATTATCTGAATGTAACCTGGACCATCTAACATAATATAATTACATTGATAATGATTCTATCTTCCTCTGTTTTATTTTGCCATTTTCACCATTCCGCGGACACAAATCTTTAGCGTTGGTCAAATCGGAAGCGATTAAGTGCCAGCAAGGTAAATATACTTTTTTTTTCCTTTAGATCATTTGGTTAAAAATTTTGTCTTTGTAGCAAACAAAAGGGACTACATGATAGATATTACGCAATCTTTACATCAAACAGAATTCTTTTCCTCTTACTGCTGTTATGAATAAGAAAACAACCTTCCTTTAAAAATTTTATTTAATAAGGGTATTGCCAGATGTTTGAGCTGACTCTTGTTTTAGTGGTGGCATTTTATATGTACCGGCCATGTTAGAGTGTTACACTTCATTAAGCTTAGCTTGGATTATTTAGAGTTTAGCATGGTTAGATTTAGTCCATCTAGGAAGTTATTTGCCATGAGATGGAAACTAGCATTGGTGTTGTAGGGGCAATGTAAAGGTTGAAAGAAATATGCGGTACACTTTTTAAGTCTCTTTAATATCTTTTGAAAAAGCCATTTATAAATTTTTGGTAAAATTTCCTTTAAAGCTTTCTCATGAATTGCTGGTTATTTAGTTTTTACATTGATAGTATCTTTTTAAGCAATTATACATTTCTGTCTGATTTATAAAAGGTGCAAGAATGCATTATTAATTTATGAAGTTATTAAAGTAGCCAGTTGTAACATAAATGACTAAATGTGAAAATTAGTGTAAAAATAAACACAGCAAAAAAGTATTTATAACTTAATTTATAAATTAAGGAGAAATTATACTTTGTAAGGAGAAATAACAACAAAATAATTCCTATGAAATGATGCAATATTTGAGACTGTTCCTTCAGTTTCTGAATTGTGGTGGTGGTGGTGTGTGTGATCGGAAGATGTACAGATGATCTCGGTGAATGCCTGTATTTGCACACCCACATATATGTGCACACAAATACGCCAGCTCTGATTTCTAATGTCACTGTACCTCAGTTACTTATTTCTCTACATAATAAGGAGTTTGAAACTGGGGCCACTGCCAGCTCAAAGACTGGAGTTTGGATGCGGATGAGAGACTGAGAGAGCGAAAGAGAGAAACAGAGAATTTTAAACTGACTTTTACTAGTCACTTAAGAAGAAAGCAAACTTTCAAATCTTGCTTTTGAAAATACGAAGGAAACAGAGTTCTGACTCATACTTACTAAAAGATATACCCTTTGCATTATGAACACTTTAAAATAATTCTCATAAGGTGTCTTGTTACCGTATGAGTTCACTTGGTTCCCAAGACTCTGATTCTTTTTAGTAATAAAATTAATATTCAAGAAATAATAACACGGAGCCATCTCAAAAATTCCTTCAACATTTGCCTTATTCCTTTATAGTCACTAGAGGGTAGAAGAACATCATTTCTCGCCACAGGACAAAGCCCAGCTCTCACTCTCCCATATTAAGAGTTTCTGTAACCACCCAAAGCAGTAAAGTTTCCCAGAATGCTTTAGGCAAGCCTGACAAAGCAGTATTTTCTCGTTTATTGATTCTGCTGCTGCACTAAAACACTGGTACTGTACATCAATAACCATCTTTAGTTAGGGAGCTTTGGTCCGTGGAAGAGCACTGGCAGTTTGTGGAAGAACATAAAGGCTAGAAAGAAAGATTGTGAGCTTGGGGAATATTGGAGTCTAGGGAGGACAGGAGAGGTTGTGGAAGAATGGCCAAACGAATGAGGGGGAATAGAAAAAATGTTGACGGCCTGGGTAAAGTTATCAAAAATATGAAGGAAACAGAAGATCCCGGAGAGCAGTATTTATATGTATACTTCAGAGTTGTGTCTTAGAACTGAGCTGTTTGTCTTTTTTTGCTTTTTTCCCATCATGGTAGTTTCTCGAATTTGACTTCAGTGCACTGGGCTCAGGGATATAATACGCGCCCATCCCGAGTATACATGTTTAATAAAATCCTAGATAAATAAAGTTCACTTTATTAATTTTTGAAAGCTACTTATGCTCTTATTCAAGGCACACAAGTTATATTTTGCTGGGAAATTTCAATTATGTTGACTTTTTGCTTCTGAGAATGTACAGTTTTAAAGAGAAAAGTCAGGTAGTGTCTAATTTGGCTTATGGAAATTAGTCACATGGAGACTTTATAGACGCTTGATCAACAACCTGTAAAAGTAGTTAAAATACCCTGGTCGGCCTATCTTTTGGTATTTTTAAATTATCAGGTTCTATTTTAGGATTTCCACATTGTATTTAATATTATGTAATAATTTAACATAAAGAAGATTACTTAGCTCTGAGTATTAAAATTTTTACTAGTCCTAAGGAATGTATTACCTAAAAATATCATTAGCTTTTTCACCTGAATCTTTTTCTTATAATAACTTTATTCAGATAATTGCTTCTTAATGCCATAAATCTATAATTTTGCATCATCCAAAAGGTTCCTGAATGGCCTTTGTAGATTCTTTTTTTCAACTGTTTTCTTACCATTCGGCCCTGGATTTCAATATAGTAAATACAATGAGATTGCCTTTAAAAATGGGCCTTCAAATAAGAATTGGGAATTTCATTTAATAGGGTTGAATTCGACACCTAGTTCTCTTTATGTATTTACTATATACAATCTTTGGTGTGACCAGATTTGTTTCCAAGCCTTATTTCCCTCTTTTCTAATTTTTATAACAATTCGAGAGCTAAAAAATATTAACAGTGGTTATTTACCTTATATCAAATAGTCTAATATAAAGACAAAAAAGCAATGATAAAAAATGGCTTTGACAAATTACTGATTGTGTTCAGAAACTGCACATATTCTGTCTCTCTCTCTCACACACACACACACACACACACATTCACACACACACACACACACACATACACTCCCCACACCCCCTGCTATTATTTGGGTGTGTATAGGTGTTATGTCTGACTACAATGGCTATTTAGTTATGGATTATCTTTACTTTAGATGAATTTTTACCGAGATAAGTACATACTCTTACGTAGCCTCTCTTTTGACCCTCTGTTGTATGTATTAATATGTCTGCTGTCTAAAGTAAGAAACATGACTTATACTAGTGTAATTTTTTTCTGTATGAAATTAATTGACTTCTAGTGCCAATTGTTGGCCTGTTTGTTTTTATATTCTTTTATTTTGGTTCCTCTCTGTTATTGCAAAGGCTGACCTCTGCAAGATACATTCTCTAGGCACTCCTATCAGCTGGCCTCCACCTGGCTACATACACTGAGAAGACAGTCATAGCATTTGGAGGGAATCAATCTCCCTTCCCCTCTCCCTCTCCTCTCTCACTCTCCATCCCCCTTCTTTCTCTCCCTCTCCGTTCCCCCTTCCCTCTCCATCCCCTCTCCCTCTCCCCCTCCCCATCTTCCTCCCCCTCTCCCTCTCCTCTCTCCCTCTCCATCACCCCCTCTCCATCACCCTCCCCTCTCTCCCTCTCCATCCACCTCTTCCCCCTCCCCCTCTCCCTCTTCCCCCTCCCCCTCTTCCCACTGCCTCTCCATCCTATCACCCTCCATCCCCCTCCCCCTCCCCCTGTCCCCTCTCCCTCTCTTCCCTTTCCCCTTTCCCCTTCCCCCTTCCCTCTCCCCTTCCCCCTTCCCCTCTCCCCCTCCCTCTCTCCCACTTTGCTCACTCCCCCTCCCTCTCCCCCTTTCCCCTCTCCCCTTCCCCTCCCCCTCTTCCCCCTCCTCCTCATCCCCCTCCTTCTCCATCCCCCTCCCCATCCCCGCTCCCCTCTCCCTCTCTCCCCTTTATCCCCTCCCCCTCCCCTTCCCCCTTTCCCTCTTCCCCCTCCCCCTCTTCCCTCTCTCCCCTTCCCCCTCTCCCCGTCCCCCTCTCCCCATCCCCCTCCCCCTCTTCCCTCTCCCTCTCCATCCCCCATCCCCTCTCCCTCTCCATCCCCATCCCCCATCGCCTCTCCCCTCTCCCCCATTCCCCTCCCTCTCCATCCTCCTCCCCATCCCCTCTCCCCTCTCCCCCTCTTCCCCCCCTCTTCCCCCTCCCCCTCTTCCCCCTCCCCCTCTTCCCCCTCCCTTCCCTTCTCCCCCTCTCCCCCCTTCTCCCCTCCCCCCTTCCCCTCCCCCACTCTCCTCCCCCACTCCCCTCCCCATCTCCCCCTCCCCATCTCCCCCTCCCCATCTCCCCCTCCCCATCTCCCCCTCCTCCTCTTCCCCTCCTCCTCTTCCCCTCCCCCTCTCCCCCTCCCCACTCCGCTTCCCCATCTCCCCCTCCTCCTCTCCCCCCCACTCTCCCTCCCCCCTCCCCGCCTCTCCCCCACCCCCTCCCCTCCCCCTCTCCCCCTCCCCCTCTCCCCCTCCCCTATCTCCCTCCTCCCCTCCATTTCTCTCCTCTCCTTTCTCCTCTCTCTCTGTCTTCCTCTCTCTCTCAAATGAACTGCTCCATGACCAGAGCCCAGGTGAGAACCAGGAGACATTTTCTGATTGTCTGTAGTCATATATCTTTGGGTTGAAAAGGAGCTACTCAAAGATGCCACTTCTGTCATCTTCTAGGTGAATGCCCTCTCTCACTGTACCACTTTCTCTAATTGAACTCACATGTCTTATTTCTGTGTTGGCCCAGGAAGTAGTACAAGTAAAACCCTCTTGCAGGAGGAAATATGGTCCATTTGAGGACTTAAAGGAAGTGTGTTTTACCTGGAATTATTCCCAAATTAATACAGTTTTTTTGTTTGTTGTACTGTTTTTTTGTTTTCATGCATTCTTCACTGAATTCAAATGCCCACTCCTAGTAACATCTGTTACCTTTTTATTTTCTTGGTTAAACTCAAAGGATTGGAGAACTGAATACTCAAAACAGCCACATTTATCTATGTGCTTATTGTACACCTACCTCTATCTGCTTGTCTGTTTTCCATCTATGATCTAATTTAGCTCATCTATCTAATTTATCTACCTGTCTCTATCTGTCTTCTATCTCTATTTCATCTATCAATCAATCAATCTAAATGTCGCACTGCACTGACCCACTGCTGAATGTCGTAACCCTGATGCTTCTGATGCCTTATTATGAAGTCTAGGTCAGTATTAACCTGGACAGAATGACTTCTAGAGGCTTTCCTCCTTCCTGGAAGCTGTAGCCTTGTTTAGGTGAAGCTATCAATTTATCAGAACTTTCAAAGCTTGTATGTACTCCACACCAGAGGGACAGAGGGACTGTCTTCCTTAACATCTCATCAAATCTCTCCTCTCAGTGATGTTTGACTCAGTTTTGCCCCAAAACCTCTCACTGAGCACATACACTTGTGGTAGAACCTGTCCTTGGATACAGGGTGAATTAGACTCAGTCATCAGAATTGATGAGCAGGTAGAAGAAATGAGAATTAGTGATGGAGGTATTCAAAGGGTGCAGTGAGACCATTATCCTGGCCTTTCAGGTGGGTGGAGTGGGTTGGATGCTGGTCTCTGTGTTGGGCTCAGGAAAGCCCTCAGATAAAAAAACACTGGAGGCTGAGGTGGGCGGATCACGAGGTCAGGAGATCGAGACCATCCTGGTTAACATGGTGAAACCCCATCTCTACTAAAAATACAAAAAATTAGCCGGGCGTGGTGGCATGCGCCTGTAGTCCCAGCTACTCTGGAGGCTGAGGCAGGAGAATGGTGTGAACCTGGGAGGCGGAGCTTGCAGTGAGCCGAGATCGCAGCACTGCACTCCAGCCTGGGCAACACAGCGGGACTCTGTCTCAAAAAAAAAAAAAAAAAAAAAAAAAAAAAAAAAAAAGACTGGAATGAATCTCATCAATTGAGAAAGAGGATGAAATGAATGGAAACATTTCAGGATAAAATAGTGTGGCATATGGTAAAATCTCCAAACTATTTATTGTAGGGCTCTAAACAGCTTGCTTTTCGGTGTGTCCCCTGGACCAGCCGCAGCTGGTAGTGGTTAGAAATCCAACTTCCTGGCTCCCATCTTAGACTTCTTCAATCAGAAACTCTGGAAATGAGGTGCAGCCATCTTTGAACAAGCCCTTCAGGTGACTGTCAAGCACCTTCAAGTTTGAGAAGCCCTGGGAAGGACTAGAGTATAAAGAAGGATGCTGGGAATTGTAGGAGAAAAAGCAGGAGATGTAAGGAAGGGCAAGCCTTGGAGGCCATGGCTCTGGCTCCTAACCATAAGGTGATGGAGGTAGGCTGGGATTAAGGTGAGGCAAGAGAGGTGCTCTGGGTGCAAAACATAAAAGGGCATCCGGGGCTGGGCACGGTGGCTCACGCCTGTAATCCCAGCACTTTGGGAGGCCGAGTCAGGTGGATCACTTGAGGTCAGGAGTTCGAGACCACTCCTCGCCAACATGGTGAAACCCTGTCTCTACTAAAAATACAAAAAATACTCCTGTAGTCCAAGCTACTTGGGAGGCTGAGGCAGGAGAATTGCTTGAACCTGGGAGGCAGAGGTCGCAGTGAGCCGAGATCACATCACTGCAACCCAGCCTGAGTGACAGAGCGAGACTCCGTCTCAAAATAAAATAAAATAAAATAAAATAAAATAAAATAAAATAAAATAAAAGGCATCCAGGCTGATGCACCAGCCCTGCACTTGCAGAACCTGGAGCATGAGCCGTGTACCTCACTGCTTCACACTACTCCCAGCCCTGGGTAGGGGTGCTTATAAAGTATTTTAAGTAAGAAATATAGAACAATAGAGAAGTGAAGGGTAGCAGGATTATACAAGTAAATCAAGAAATACAAGACAATTAATACTATTGCACATGAGCCCAACATATAACTTGAGCTTCCTACAGGTCAGGGCAAAAAGAAAATCTTGTTGAATCACATGGCCTTTGTTGTTGTGTTGTTTTATCTCTTCATTTTTTTTTTTTAATAGTAGGAAATGCATTAGAAGCATTTTGCTGGTCCTAAAATCTGAGAGTCACTGGGTATGTGCAGTCTTTAACTATTTTTTTAAATCTTCTCTTAATCTATTTTTATTTTTAAGTACAAAAATTGAGTGACAATTTTATCTTATAATTTAAAAAAATTTAATGCAAAGCTTTTATAGCTAATGTATTTGTACACAGATTATTCATATCTCTGGAACTGATACCATTTTTATCTACAAGTATAAATTGCAACTTCTGTGGAGTTTTACATGTGGGAAATTTAAAAGGTTTTCTTTTTATTCTCATGCAAGGATTTCTGTGTAGTTCTAGGAGAATTTATGGGTCCAGTATCCTCTTCAGATGATAGAGAGGAGCTGCAGAGAAGAATTTTCCCTGGGAGCCTGTTCCATGGATGTATGGATCTTCTCATGTCATGCAATAAAAGCTGTTGACAAGGAACAGTAGTTTTACATGTTGAAAAAGCTTGAAAGGAATATTTCAGTGAAACATTTTATAGGCTCAATGTTTTCTCTTTAGTTTTCAAAGCAGTGGTCAACATAGTTGGAATCTGACTTTACTACTCATTTTTCTTACGAAGTTGATTTTTTTAAATGCATTTGTTTCCATTGACTACTTACTTTCCCATAATGACTTAGGAAAAACAATTAATGAGAGTCAAAATGGGATTTATTGGCACCACGAGAACACTGATATGTTTATCCTTCTGTCTCTGAGACTATGTATGGAGTACCAGTACATTATTTGGCACCTGGCAGGTATGCTCTGGTCAGTGCCTTTTCTTACTTCTCTCTTTTTTGGTTGGCTGATTGGTATTGTGTTATATGCAAGAGAGTATTTTGGAGAATTATCCCGTGGGTATTGCTTGGCATCGTCAGTTCTGGAGTGCCACCTAGTTGAATGTAATCTTGCTTTTGATGGCCGTAGGCTGTGGCTCCAGCTCCTGACTTCATGCCCTCCTTTTAGGATTTCTTTCCTCCTGACCTCTCTGCCACTCTTCCTGGCCTGGGACAGATAAGAGGCACCACCTGGCCTCAGACAGATAAGAGGCACCAAGCTGACCTGTCCATCCTTCCTCAGTTTCCTCTGCAGCCATGCCAAGGAAAAGGGATACTGGAATTCACATCACTATCTCCCCAGCATGTCCCCAGGCCCAAAACATCAAATAATGCATGCCAGCAAACTGTAGTCCGTTTCGTGTATTCCAGCAATGACGGTACATTCCCTGTTTTAGAGTCTAGTCCTAGATCAGAAACTTACGAGGATTCCCTACCTGTTTGAATCCTCATATTCCCTACCTGTTTGAATGACTTTAGTCCCACCGCAAAGTTTCTCCCCTTCCTGCCTCGGGATGGTGTTGAACGAGAAGTAAATTAGTGTTTTCAAAGCTCTTTTACAGAAGTTAATATGTTTCTAACTGGTACAGCACACCTTGTTTTCACTATGAATAACTAGCCAGTGTGCCTTAAGTGGAAGTCACCTTTTCTGTTTTAGAAAAATGGGTGGGGATTTGGTGAGGTGGGGGCTGAGAAAGACAGAGCAGATGAATGAATCAACATAGGAATAGCGAAAGGTCTGATCCTTTGGGAGGAAGGAGAAAAATAACAAAACCCTGATGTACTGTATTGTATCCATTATGTCTGCTGAGAAATTAGGGTCAGGGCCCCGAAACTTTTCACTATCTCTTGGCGTCTGTTTCAGTTCAGGTGGGGTGGCTTTCCCCTGTGATGGGTCATTTCCTTCTCTCCTTTCACATTCCTGGCTGCATTAAGATGACAAATTTCACGTATAGGTTCGGGCACAGGCATGAAAACCTAAGCTATTCAGCTGAGTGAGTGCAGATGAGTTGATTTATTGTGAGGGAAAAAAGGGGTGTTTGAAGAGCACAAAAGACTTTTGCGAGCCCAGCTCTGCAAGAAAGCACACATTAGATGGCCCAGGCCCTACCCTGAACCCCAGACTCCCTGGTCTGAGGCCTCATCAAACCTATCAAGTATGGAAGAGAAATGTTAAAGTAATTAAGAGACGTCTTTAAAGTACACCTCCACCAGAATGTGTGGATCACAGATGAAACTTTATTTGAGAAATAACCTTATAGTGGTTTGCAGAAATATTTGGGGTGTAATAAGTAGAATAAAGGTCTTGTGTTCTTTTCTATCTGTGAACTCTGCAATAAATACTTCTCCTGCCCTCCCTTTAGGAGGGGATAGAAAAAATCCTGGACAGCAGAGAGCAAGTCCATCAGATCAAACATGACTGCGTTAAATACTAAAATGTTCAAAGTCCGACTGAGATAGATAAAAGCTTTGATGGAAAGTGGATATTTCCCAGGGACATTACAAGCAATAATCCAGATGTTATGGTGTAATGCAACGAGTGTCCGTGGATAGATCAGGAGCTCCAGCCAAGTCGCGCCTGATACAGTCCTCAGCCTTGCCCTCCCATGCTGTTCCGCCATATGGAACCGATCTCTAGGCCCCCTTCATAACCAGCTTTGGATTCCATTTTCACAGAGCTCATAGAGCTAAGTGGAGCTGTTTTATGGACAAGTTAGATAGAAGCCTTTCCAAGATAAACATCCAATTTGAAATTAGGACATACCAAGCCGCAAAATTATTTTAGGGCATATTTCATGGAAGTGCTGCCATTTTTCTTAAGCAATTGCCAGACTGTAGGATGCCCTTTGATCCTTTGTGGACATTACTCCCTTTTTTATAAAAAGGATTTTGAAATAGATGCAGTGTTTAGGGAGGAATATATCTGTCGGAACTTTGAAGCATGGCCGTGGGACAGGTCATGCTTTAGCTTGTTGGTTGGCAAGTCAAACTTTAAGAAGAAAAAAAGCAAAAGGAGGAATTGCAACAGGATATATGAATCAAAATCTCATTTTTGTTTTAAAGGTAGAAGTTTTTAGCCCATGTACCTAATAAGCTAGAAAATGTATTCAGTATATCGATATCTATATAAACATCTATAGATATATGTGCATATATGCAGATACATCTATTTATATATTGTGATGGTGTGTGTATATGACCAATACAAAAATCACTTAATTTTAACTGTTTCATAAACCTTTATTGAGTATGTTATATCTGGAATATATTATTTTTATATATAATAACAATAATAATGATCATATATTATTCCGGATGGAACATATTCAATAATAAAGGTTTATGAAATAGTTAAAATATTCCTATACATATATTCCCATATATGTATATATATATATATATATATGAAGTAAGAAGGAATTACTTATGTTCACCAGAGAAGAGGATAGTTCTTTCTTTTTAAAATTCTTTCCTCATTTGCCCCTTCTGTTCTATCTCAGCACCTGCAGAACCTATGTGTGTGTGTGTGTCTGTGTGTTTTAAGAGAAAAGTCACATGGATATTGATATGGTTAGACTTTGTGTCCCCACCCAAATCTCATCTTGAATTGTAATCCCCATAATCCCCACTTGTCAAGGGAAAGACCAGGTGGAAGTAACTGAATTATGGGGGTGGTTTCCCCCATGCTGTTCTCATGATAGATTCTCATGAGTTCTCTTGAGATCTGATGGCTTTATAAGGGGATCTTTCCCCTTCACTCGGCACTTCTCCTTCCTGCCGCCTTGTGAAGAAGGTGCCTTGCTTCCCCTTCACCTTCCACTGTGATTGTTTCCTGAGGCCTCCCCAGCCACGCTGCCCTGAGTCAATTAAACCTCTTTCCTTTATAAATTTCCCACCAGGCAGTTCTTTATAGCAGTGTGATAATGGAGTAATACAGATAGGAAGTTTGGGAATATGTGTTTTCTTGAATGTATTTTGTTTAAGATTGTCATAAATGATCAAAATACCTAGTGTGGCATTGTTGCATCATTTATTAAGAGTGGTGGAGTGGCCTGGGTTCGATGAGGTAAGCTGGGCTATAATGACTATGGTACTGACATACCATTTGTTGTGATAAATTGTGACTAACTGGTGTCCGAGCAAATTGGTGTCTAAATGATCTGGAAGATATAGCGAGCGATGACAGGAATGAATATATAGTGTTAGAAATTCATTGCTCGACGATGATGCTCAGCACCATTTACATTCTTCAGCCCATTTATTTCTCCTTCAATAAAGAAGCCTATGCTTGTGTTATTTCACTTATTGAACGGACAACGTAAATGAACTCTGCTAACTAAATGCAGCGTGTGGATCATGTGGGGATCCCGACTCAGACAAACTAGCCATAAAAAGGCATGGTTGAGACCATCAGGGAAATGTGAATATGCACTGTGTATTTAATATGCTAGACAACTTATGGTTAACGCCATTGAGTGTGATCATAGCAGGATTGTTATGTAAAAACAAATGTGGATTTTGCTTTAAGATATTTCAACCAGAAAGGAATGAAGGCATAGGTAAAATAAGATTTGCCAGACAGTGAATCTGGTAATTAAGTACATGGAGATTTATTATACTCTTCTCTTTACCTTTGTGTATGTTTGAAAATTTACATAGTGGAAATTAAAAAATGAAGTGTGACTACTCTATTTACAACTTATAACAGGACATTTGCCTTTTTCCTCCAAGGTATGTATGAGTGTGAGTAATATAATTTAGCAAAGGAAATAAGAGTTAAGTTATTGAACCCCTCCTGGGTCCCAGGTGCAGTGAGATGTGCTTTATACGCCCCCTTCCCTCCCACCCCCACCCCAGGTCTGCAAAGCTCATTTGGCCAGCTAGGCCACTGGAGGCTCTATTTGGACTAGTGAATCTTACATGGTATAGGGCTTTTGGTAGTACCCCAAGGAATAAAGAGAAGTGGAGACAGATTCAAATGTGAAGGATAAATTCAAAGTCATTATTTCTGAATGCCCAGAGATATTTTGCTTCCTTGCAAAGCAATGCCTTGTTCTGGTATAATATCTCTGTTGCCCAGAATGTCTTTCTTCCTCTCACACTATTAAAATAGCTAAAGGCCCAGTTGAAGGAGTCCCACCAAAGAGCGCATCTGGGTGGGAGTACTGGCCAGTGCCAAGTCAAAGTGTTGCATATACTCATCCTTCACTATATTATTACCACTCCAAAGCTTGAGAAGGAAGTCACATAACTGTGACAGCAGGTTTGCAAAACCAATGAAAATAACAGTTTTCCCCAGGCAGGGAGGAATTTTTTTTATAATTAAATACTGAAAGTTGGAATTCCTATGTTCATCAAAGTCACTCTCAGGAATTAGAAGCAAGTTTACATGTCATCTTTATTTTTTGCTTTAGTCCTCTTTGATACGCAACCTACGGCTCTCTGAGTCCTTGAAAAAGAACCAACTCTGGAACGGGATTATAAGTATAACTTTGTTGGAAGGGAAGAATGTCTCAGGAGGAAGCATGACAGAGATGTTTGTCCAGTTAAAACTGGGAGATCAGAGGTATAAAAGTAAGGTAAGTTCCATCTTTTCCATAAGGAGAACAGTATCTTTAAAATAAAAAAAAATTAAATACTGTTTCCCACTTTAAATTTTACAAAAGTAGAAGTAATTTATGTTCAGCCCTCCTAACTATATTAAAGAGCAGAAAACAAAATAATTGTATAGATGCAGTCAATTAATGTGGGTATTGTTTTAATTGCTTAGTACAGTTTAATTTAGTAACTCAGAGCTAGAGAAACCTTATTAAATCATAGATTTGAATGTGTGACTTATTTTCAATTTGAAAATAAGCAAACTATGTTTCATAGAATGTGGGAAAAGGATAAGTAAAAGTTTTCAAAATGGTACAAAAATAGAATAGCATAATACGTGATATTTGAGTTAAAATATGTGAGATAATTAAAAATATTTGCTTTCTCTTGCTTGCTAGTCTTCACGCCAAAAATAGTATCTAGTGCTGCTGTTTTTTGCTGGGATTAAAAATAATAAACTATCCAAAGTATGAAAAGTGATTTATTTTAAACAAACATAATGGCATTTTAACTGTCTTTAAAAATAATTCATCTTATTCTGCTGATCCAAATTCCATTTAATTTTTAATCTTCGTAATTTGGTGTGGATTTTATTTCAAAAACTATAGTCCCTAAAGCATGATAATTAATTAGTTTTACATAACTGTCAGACAGGAATATTTCCTATGTTTTATGGCTTGAAGGAGCTCTGGGGTACTTGAAACTTAAATCACTTGCCAAAAGCCACACAGGAAAAAAAAAATCAGTGGACGATTTTGAAAATATAACCGAGGATATTCCTAGCATCGAGGATGCAGCAGATACAGACAAGTTGGAAAATGATTTAGGGAGGCAAGAGGTTGTGCGCACTGCACAATTTTCAGTACAGAATCAAATATTACATGTCATTTACTCTAGCACAAAGTAGAGAATTGAAGCTCATGTTGAAGAATAGTTTATAAAAAATGTGAAAATTGAGGGCGTGTTAAGACAGAAGTATGCAGATAATTATTTTAACCAGGTGATTTCAGGCTTTGCCTCACAGTGAGGGTATCCAGGATAACCATATCTCTCTACTAAGATTCCTTTAGCTTGCCAGGGTCAGGCTAAGGATTTGTGGAAAAATTATTCATCACTAAGCACACTTAGCCCTTTGGACTAAGGTGAAGTGTAGAATTAGTTCAGTATCTGCTACATTCACCCTTGGGGAATAATACTGCATTTAATTTGTGGTCTAACAGGGCTTTTCTTGTTTTGTTTTTTGTTTTTTTGTTTTTTTGTTTTTTTTTTTTCCACCCTGATTTCTAAATTCTGTGATCCAATATATTAAGCCTGATGTGAAAAACAGCTGAAATGATTTTACATGACATTGGCTACAGCCGAGGTCTGAGTTCTCTATGTTTTTCTGATGCAAGAATAGTTGGTACGGGGATTTAATACCTGACACTGCACCCCTAGAGCCTAATACTCTGGGACCAACATTCTTGCTCACTTTGTATTCACATATTTAATCTCTATATAAAGGAAACAAAAATGAAAACCCTGCCAATAAACCAAACGTAGAAGCAGTTTGAATCACTTTTGAAGAATATAGAAACACTTGTGGAGTTTTCAAGTCACTCTCGTTCATTTTTAGGTTTGGCTGCAGTGGAATTTCCTAGTCTTTCTCCAATCCTAGTAACTGGATTCGCTAACTTTGGATTTAAAAATAGGTAGCAATATACAAGTCGTGGGTTTCTCATTTAATGCAGCTGACAGATGTTAATTAAGACCCTAAACTGTTAATTTATATAGTTAGTAAGCTAGCATTGAATGGATATGCCAACAAAACTGTTACTCGCATTCAATTAAGCAATTAGTGTGATGTCCTATAAGAGAGACAATTGTAAGATGTCTGTTGATATATGTCCACTGTGTGTGTGTGTGTATATATAATTTATGGTTTCTTGTGAGGTAACAGTACTCTTTGTAACTTGGTGGATAAATTATTGCATCTGGGGGGCAGCTAAGATAGTAGTAATGTTTTGCCAGTTCTTGAACCCACTAGGTCCCTTTCATTCTAAAAAAAGAAGTTTACCTTTATAAGGGGTGAGGTCCATCATCTTGACCCTCTGCAGTTTAATGATGAAATTAATGTGTAGCTTCTGTAGCAATGAATGACATTTCAAGAAAATAAATATTATAACTGCATGTTTTCTAGACACTGTGTAAGAGTGCAAATCCGCAGTGGCAGGAACAGTTTGACTTTCACTACTTCTCTGACAGGATGGGCATTTTGGACATTGAAGTGTGGGGAAAGGACAACAAAAAGCATGAGGAACGTCTGGGCACGTGAGTCCCCTCTGCTTTCCAGTGGCGGGAGCATGTTTCTGCATGGGGCTGGTTCTGAGAGGTGATCTTTATCTGTTAGGGCTGAGGGCACTACCTTGCATCCCTCACCCCAGAGTGCCATCAGTGAGCTGGATGGCCAGTCCTAACTGGGGGAAAGTTTGCTTTTCATTTTTGTTTGTTTAATTGGGAAATGTCATTCAGTATTGATTAAAATAGTGCGTGTAAGGAATTATCTAAATAAAGTTAAGCTGCCATCTCAGACTATTCAAAACATTTTATATAAATTTCCAATATACGCTATAATTTTGGTTTTGCTACCTAGCAAAATGTTATATAATTAATAAAGGTCTAAGGCTAGGTGTTCCCACGATGGAAGCATTTCGCTGTCCTTGATGTACTTTATAGCACACCAAGGAATGGAGTTGGAGGCCAAATCTGTTTTATTTTACTTCTTTACTTTTGGACCCTCTCAACTGAGACACTCACATGTGTAATGAACAATAATATCAATATTATTGCTTCTTCCTAGGGTTGTAGTGAAAAATACAATGAAATGAGGCAGCATAGGTGCTGTAACCCGCGTACAGTAAGCAAAAAGGAGATGCTGGCAGAAGCACAGATCATCTCTGAGCTTCAGAAAAGCCCTTTGAGTTACTGGTATCATGCTCATTCTATAGATGATGAAATGGAGCTTCAGAAGTTTACACATTACTTGGCCTTGGACTTAGT